>NC_091762.1:87819980-88123011 GCF_029378745.1 Bos indicus | reverse complement strand
ACTTCAGTCATCTTTTCATCCTAACTTATGCTGGATAAAAGAAAGACAACCCCATCATTTTTTGCTAGGCCAAGGAGAGAGAGAAACCCCTGACCGATCACACCACATCCACTCCACACCTCAAGAGGCTGCTGAGCTGTTCCTGACACCTGACTATACCTGCTGCCAATGCAGTGCACCAACTCACCTGCCCATGTGGGCACTCTGTCCAGATCATCACGCCTGCGCTGATCTGTTACATCAGACAGGCAGTTCTGTCTCATTTCCTGGCTCACAGTCAGCCAGACACTTTTGCGTGTTCTTCTACTGTCCTTTCTCTCTCTCTTACTCTCTCTTTCCCTTTGGCTTTTTTCTTCTCTACTTTTTTTCCCTCTTTCTTTCCTTCCTCCCTCCTTCCTTTCCTTCCTTCCTCCCTCCCTCTTTCTTTCTTTCTTTCTCCTTCTTTCACAAGTCACTCCAACCCTAAAGACCCTGATTACCATCTATTGCCTCTTTGTTGGGAAAATACCAAGCTAAATAAATAAATAAAGTATAGCACTAACTGCCCCACAAGTGATGAGGGGACGGCAGTCCCTACTGCTTTGTTATAGCTGTTTTCACCCTCAATGTCATATCCCGGAAGCTGGATTAGAAGGGACACTGCTGGCAAACATCTTTGGAAATGCTATAAATAGCAAATCAGCAAGATCGGAGAACAAAAGAGAAGCTCAGCGAGTGTAATTAGTTCACTTACTGAGCAAGTTGACTGTTCTGAGGCTGAGGACTGTGTTCCAGCTGATGAGACTGTGGAATGGGGAGGAAAGGAAAAAGGACTTCCTGCTCAGGCTGAGGGAAGGGCACATGTGTGACATCCATGCACAGGTAGGCTCTCAGAGTCCCCATCCCAGGGTATACAGAAGAGGGGCACCGAGGGGCAGGAGTGTAAGAACTGAGAGCTGTGACACATGAGAAGGAAATCAAGAATCCTGAGGCAGGAAATCAAACAAAAATATAGGACACGGGGAGGACACTGCAGGACCCAGGTCATCAGTGGAAGAAACTGAAAAATGTTCCTGTCCAGGATTTTCCAAATAACAATGATCAGAACAACATTAGCTTCCCAGGTGGCACTAGTGGTAAAGAAGCCGCCTGCCAGTGCGGGAGACAAAAGAAATGCAGGTTTGATCCCTGGGTCGGGAAGATTCCCTGGAGAAGGAAATGGCAATCCACTCCAGTATTCTTGCCTGGAGAATCCCATGGACAGAGGAGACTGGCGGCCTACAGTCCATGGGCGGTAAAGTGTCGGACATGACTGAAGAGACAGCACACACTCAATACTCACTGAGCACTTACTATGATTGTAAACACATTTAGTCCTTCCAAGAATGCCCTTAAGGTAAGTACTGTTCTCATCTCCATTTTACAGAAGAAGAAACTGAGATGCATAAAGATTAGCAACTCTATACAAGATGACACCTCTAACAGCAAAGTTTATGAAGCAAGGGGATATTTTTCCTTTTATTCCTTCAGAACCCTATTAATGGAAACAGATGAAAGCAGTGATGGAAGAAAGGATCCTGTACCACAGATTCCAGCATCTGAATTCTAGAAAACCATTCCCTCAGCACACGCTAAGGAGTAGAGAGGGGAACAGAGAGGGCCAGATAACAGTGAAGCTCGGGACCACGGGTCTTTGGAGCCCACCACCCTACTCCTTCTAGCACTGTATTTCACAGCTGAAGAGCCTCCTTGTGAAAAGTTTATCTCCTCTTTGAATTGTCACTGGACCAAGAAAATGGCTTTCAGCATCCACCACAGCTTCTGCCTCCTAACATTTATGTGGCCCTTGAGAGCAAAGACTGCCTGTTTCATCTGTGCAGCTCCCCGTGGACTTAGCACAGAGACTGGCACACAGCTGCAACTCAGTAAATGAATCAAATAAATGAAGGTTTTGAAGGACAGAGAAATAAATGAATGAATATGTAAGCACATTTTAACCTGTTATATATATTTAAAAAAACTAATTCTGGGGAGAATACAAAGTATTTCCAGGCTTCACATCATCTTCAGTTTTCAGTATCAACAGAGAAGGACTTTAGTACCTGAAGGAAAGTTTATTTTCCAAGAACACATAGCCAGGAAGTAGAGGAGCCAAGGTGGTGCTCAGGTCTCCCAATTCTTGAAAAATCAATAGTTAAGGGGACTTTCCTGTGGTCCAGTGGTTAAGATTCACCTTCCAGCGCAGAGGGGTGCAGGTTCGATCCGTGGTCAGGGAGCAAAGATCCCACATGCCTCGTGGCCAAAGAGTGAACACCATAAAACAAAAGCAATATTGTAACAAATTCAACAAAGACTTTAAAAATGGTCCAGGTCACAAAAATCTTAAAAAAAAAAATTCAACAACTAAAGGCAAATGAGATACTTAGAATAGTCAATCTCATGGAAACAGAAAGTAGAAGAGTGGTTGGTAGGGGCTGGGGTGGGGAGATGAGGAGCTGCTGTTTAATGGGTACAGAGTTTATTTTGCAAAATGAAAACAGCTCTGTGGATGGATGGTGGTGACAGTAGCCTAATAATGTGAATGAACTTAATGTCATTGACCATTATACCTCAAAATGATGATAAAGATAAATTTTATGTTATTTGTATTTTACTACAACTAATTTTTTTTAAGTCAGTAGCTAATGTTTATGATGCATTTGCTATGTGCCAGCACCATTTCAACATTTTAGGTTCTTTCATCCTCACAATTCTAGAGGATACTCTCTCTATTTACAAATGAGAAAACTGAGTTACAAAGAGGTGAAGTATCAAGGCCAAAGTCACATGGATAGTAACCCAAGAGACAAACCCAAGGAGTCTACTTCTAGTCATGACAGGAAATAAACAAAGGGAAGATGGTTTGATGAGGGATCTGCTGAAGGAGCAGAAGTTTTATATTAGGCAATTGTAGGTATCTCTGTCTAAATTCGTCTTGCTATCACATACCTGGCCATCTTTGTTATGTTATGTTATGTTATGTTACGGCACCTGAAAAATTTTTTTTTTTTTTTTTTTTATTTCAACTCACTTCTCAGGCTGAAAGAGACCCCTCTAAGTGAATACAGACAGATACACTCAAAGATCAGCAACTCTCTATTCAGATAGAACCCAAGTTCAAATCTTGACCCTGGCACTCTTTGCCTATTTGATATGTGACATTTCATGTGACCTCTTGGAACCTATAAATAGAGATTATAATATTTTCATGAACATAGATACTGTAAATACTAAATGAGACAATACATGTAAAAGCAACAGACCCCTGCCTGGCTCAACACATATTAGTTCTCATTCTCATAAAAAAAAAAAAAAATTGAGGAATAAAAATAACTTGTTCTCAATTCTTGTCTAGTACACTCTTCAGCTTCTGGGTATGAAGATGCTGTAATAGTTCCAGGAAGATTAATATTTGTACTACTTCTTAAGATTTACATAGTAAGATTCCTCAATAAGTCAAAATATGATCATTTGAAAGAAAACTACTTCTAATCTAAATTGACTCTGCTGCTGATGGCTAACAGCTCCCTGTGCTGAAAGTCCATTTGTAGGTTCTGGGTATCTTCTTCCTGCAGTCATTCATTCTTCTAGTTGAATAATCCTAACTCCATTCATCCATCTCTTCTTCCTACAGCATCACTTTAAGTCGTGGTGTTGGTATAAACAGAGTCCTAAGGGTCTGACTGGAGCTGAATGGAATCAGAAGATTATACTGAACCTGAACACTTGCTTGATAATTGTCCAAACACAGCCTAGAATGCTATTCAACCTGTGGCCAATACTACTTAAGATTCTTTTCTGCTTTGTTGTTCTCTTGATAAATAAACTCCATTCTCAGTAAATAAGAAGAAATGATTTTGCTGTTTCTGTAGCTTTGTCTCTCTGCTGCTGCTGCTAAGTCGCTTCAGTCGTGTCCGACTCTGTGCGACCCCATAGACGGCAGCCCACCAGGCTCCCCCGTCCCTGGGATTCTCCAGGCAAGAACACTGGAGTGGGTTGCCATTTCCTTCTCCAATGCATGAAAGTGAAAAGTGAAAGTGAAGTTGCTCAGTCGTGTCTGACTCTTCGAAACCCCATGGACTGCAGCCTACCAGGCTCTTCCATCCATGGGATTTTCCAGGCAAGAGTACTGGAGTGGGGTGCCATTGCCTTCTCTGTTTGTCTCTCATTTAGCTATAAATGTGAACACATACATATACACTTGAATCCTGTCCTCAAGGAGACTGTATTCTAGTAGGAGAAATAGACAAGAGCACAAATAGCTATAGGAAGTTACAAGGGTCACAGGAGAGAGAGATCAAGAACTTCTTACCATACTGCCTACCACATGGTACGTGCTGAAAGCATGGTTGCTTTTATACTTGTGAAACCTGTAAAATTAACGCGGCTTCCCTTGTGGCTCAGATGGTAAAGTATCTGCCTGCAATGTGGAAGACCTGGGTTTGATCCCTGGGTCAGGAAGGTCTCCTGGAGAAGGAAATGGCAACCCACTCTAGTATTCTTGCTAGGAAATCCCATGGGCAGAGGAGCCTGGTGGGCTACTGTCCATGGGATAACAAAGAGTCAGACACGACTGAGCAATTGACACTTTCTCATTTTTCATAGAATTAAAGCAATAAAAGATACTTTTAGTTGGGGGAGGGGATAAATAGAAATCAAGAAAAGTCCCAGAAAAAAAGATAACTGAGTTGAGGATGAGCAGAATTTTCTACCAGAGATGGACAAATGCAATTCCAGGGACTGGCACAGTGAGTATAAAGACACAGAGGGACATAGAGGAAAAAGTGTTTTAAAGGAATGATGTCTGGAGAAAGTCACAGAAAGAAGAAAAAATAAAGGAAAAGAAGGAAGTTGGGACAAACACAGGATAAAGAACAGATCTGCTATTTTACCAAGAGTTCTACGGAAAGATTTTTTTTCTCCCTAAAATATAAAGAGATATTTTTTGTGGAGCAACAGCATTCATTCATTCATTCAACAATATTTTCCAACCATATGACTTGCTGCTTGAATATATCAAAGATAAATCAGAAGATATAGTGTGCGTCACTTAGACGTCACTATAGAATCTATAACATGAGATAGACATGAAACAACAAAAACAATATAAGACCTAAATTTATTGAGAGTTTATTATGCTCCAAGTACAATGATCCTAACAGTAAGCATTACACTTAGTTCTATTCATGTCAGCAAAGAAAAACTTAGACATGCTCAGTAACTCATTCAAGCTCACAGAGCTAGCATGTAGTAGAGTTGAGATTCAAATTCAAATCCAAAAAACAACTCCTACACTCTTAAGATGACTCAGTCATGCTCCTAAGGAGTATTATGCTCTTTACAGACAAAGGGGAAGAACAAAGGCATGCATGGTTACTTTAGGGAGCACTGGAAAATGTGTCACAGAGGAACTTATTTGAATCTCAAAAGATATAGATGGGTATTCAACCAGCAGATGAGAAAGAGAGACTGCATTTTTTTTCACATCTTCTTGCTTTAAGTGGTAGGTTCATCAATGGTAATAAGTAAATGAACCTGTTTCCATTCAGCAACTCTAGCTCTTCATCCAATAAACCAAGTCCCATTAATATATTCATCTGCTGACACATCCAACCAAAACATGAGTTTTCTCAACCAATAACTAGTCCAATTCAAAGAAAGGAAGCAGCTTGTACAAATGCTGGAAGTGCAAAAGCAGTCTTGTGTGTTCGGGAACACACAAGAGATTAGAAGGCGATGGAGCACCAGGTGTAGGGGAAGGTCCTGGAGAAGGGCAAGAGCAGGAAGGCTTCCATATGCCATCCTACGTAATTTGGGCTTTCTTTTATAAGCAGAGGGCAATTACTACAATCACTGGACAACAACAAGAAGACAAATTTTAGATACCTCTTGTGACAGTGTGACCAGACAGTAGAGTAAGAGACCCTTTAGTTTGGAAAACACTGCAATATTCCAAATGTGACAAGGAATTTTCCTTTCCTCCTGGGCATGGTTAGACTCCACCTCTCAGCCTCCCTTTACATGAAGCCCATGGGACTGAGCTCCTCCTAATACAACAAGGATGGAAATGATGCACATTACTTCTAGGTCTGGTTCCTAAAAATGTCCCATGAGAGCTTCCTATTTTCTCTTCCCCATCTTCAAACTCTGTACAGAGAATAAGACCCTAGATGATGATGGAGTCATACAATGGAAGGAGCTGGGGCCCCTGAGTGACTGTATGGAGCAGAGCCCCCTGGCAAACTATGCTGACCTATGACACATGTAGGAAGTACAGTTTTATTGGATAAAGCTATAATAAACCATGACAAAGTCTGTTGAAGGCAGTGAGAACTGGAAAAGAACAGGGGAAGGATAAAACAGATATACAGAAGTAAAATAGACATGACCTGGTCATAGACTGGATCTGAGCTATCTTTTTCACTTTATGGTCTTCAGAGGGGGAAGAAAAACAAAAAACTCTGTAGAAGAATTACATTTTGAGGACAGATAGGGACTCTGGTGGCTCAGATGGTAAAGAACTTGCCTGCAATGCAGGAGACCTGGGTTCACTCCCTGGGTCAGGAAGATCCCCTGGAGAACGGAATGGCAACCCACTCCAGTATTCTTGCCTAGAGAATCCCATAGGCAAAGGAGCCTGCTGGGCTATAGCCCACAGGGTTGCAAAGAATGACTGAGCAATTAACACTTTCAGGGACATACAAGATAGGCATGATCAAGGGCCTAGCAAAATTCAGAACTACATTCGAACTCCATCTTTTCCTTAATTTCTACTTAACAGCTTCTGAGAAAATAATTGTGTGGCAAAATCTCACTTAGAAATTAAACCCCAGGCATAATGTTAGTTCAACATGAGTGCATTAATGCTGCTTTGTACTTGAAAGCTGTAAATGTAAATCTATTCCCGTCATCACAAGTTTGATTGAGATTCCCAAGTACAGTAGTTCACACTGCATCATATTTTCAGTTCCAATACTACCAGGCATGAAGCAACTCTTCAAAGAAGGATTTGTCAGCTTCATATCATGGAAGACAAGACTAATCACCAATGCCAACATTCTGCTGAATTCTCTATTCTTGCTGATAAGTTAATCAGGAAATGAGAATTGCTTCCAGGGGAGAGAAAGCCAAAGTAGAGATAGCTGTCCCAATGCTCAAAGCAGCACTTCCCTTGAGAAACTCAAAGCCACTTTCTACAGCAAACAATAATTGCTTATTCTTCTTCACAACCTTGTAAGGAGGGGTGTGGTGCTATGTAGGTTCCAGAGAAACCCAGGGGAAAGAGAATTAAGATGCAGAGCCAGGAGACGTGGGTTCAATTCTCAAGCCTACCCTATTCATTCCTTTCTTCATTCTCAAAGTGGCTCTGCCAGTGTCACTCTACCAAGTGGTGGAGATGCAAAGGTGAATAACATAGCTTAATTACATATAGGTTATTTCACTGAGTTTATCTGGGTGACTTCAGGCAAGTCCCTTAACTTCTGTGGACCTTGGGTTCCCTATCAAAGTCATTCATTGCACTCTGGCTGTCCAATGTCCATGGCTTCTTTTGGTAACAAGAACAGAATTTCTTCTTAAAAAAACAACCTGTTCTACATTCTCAGTCATGTGTTTCTGGTAGAATTGACCCAGTCCTCTGGGTCTGAGTTTGAACATGTGATTTAGCCTGGCCAATTGGTTATTAGAGTCCCTTGGCTACTGTGATTGGGGCTTCCCTGATGGCTCAGTGGGTAAAGAACCCACCTGCAATGCAGGAGACACAGAAGACTCAGGTTAGATCCCCTGGAGGAGGAAATGGCAGCCCACTCCACTATTCTTGCCCCAAAAATGGAAGGGGATCCTGGTGGGCTACAGTCCAATGGATCACAAAGAGCTGGACACCACTGAGGACTAAGCATGCATGCACGCGAATCCAACCAGCTCCTTAAATGAACTCATCCAAGGTCACCCAAATAGATATTGGCAGAGTGTTCACTAGAACCCACTTCTAACTCGTATGGCCTTCCTCTGCCCATCCAATCACCTCTTCTCTAAGTTTCCTTTCCAAATCTCAGTGAGCCTTCTTGCACACTAGTTTTAGTCAGTTGTTTGTCTTTGGGCGATAATTTGCTAATCTTTACACATAGATTTCTTATCCAAGGACTTTATTGCTTTATGGCATCTGCCTCCTTTCATAAAACATGGGTTTGAAATAAAGGAGACCAGAAGAGAGGTCACCATGCATGCATTTACCGTCACAGTGACCACATGGATCACACAAGGAAAAACGTTATGTGCAGCCGTGAAAACATTTGGCATATACGGAAGTTCATTCCAATGACTGTTCTTTCACATGTTCTTGCCATAAGGGGTTGGGTTCTTCCGTGGCGATGAGTAAATGAACTGTTTCCATTCAGTAAATCTAGCCCTTCTCCAAGTAACCAAGTTCCACTGATACATTCACCTGCTAACATGGGCAACCCAAACATGAGGTCCATTAACACTAATAATTACCACAACTCAAAGAACTATCAAAAGAGCCATAATTTAGAACATTGTCAATTTCTTTTCCGATTAGCTTGGTTCAGTTCTTACTAGATGCATGGCCTTCCTCATACCAATTAGTACCTATGAATGATGTATGCTTTTAATTAACTCAGTTTCTCTTCTGACAATCCAGGCAGCAAACTAGAAATGGCACTTGATAGGTAGCCTTTCAGAATATTGATCCACTGGATATGTTGATCTTTCTAAGATTTTGCCTGTGTTCACTGGACACCATAGATCCATAAACAGAGTTGATAAATAATTCAACCATCTCCCCATCTCAATACTCCTAAACCTATGAGAAGAAAGTATTGGTCAGCCCTTTCAAGGATGTCTACAATCCTGGAAACTGACAAATGTACACTTAAAAGGAGATAAAGAAGAACCTCAACTCTCAGGGTTTCACAGAGAGAACTCTTGGATATTCCATGCTCACTGTCTGCTGTCATCCCAGGGGAGGTTTCCAGAAAGAGGCAATGACCTCAGGAAGCAAGAAGGGGTTCCTGGCAGAAGATGGCAAGAACCCTGAACAAATAGCTGATCTCCTGCTTTCTCAAATATCTCATTTTAAAACTTTTCTCTGTATTTCTTCAGAGTCTAAATTTACTTTGTTTTAAAATCTGGGTCAAATTGTGATTTAACTATTTGTTTCAAAGGTGAATTTGGCACTTCCTTGGTGGCTGATACGGTAAAGGATCTGCCTTCAAGGCAGGAAACCTGGGTTTGATCCCTGGGCCAAGAAGGGAATGTCCATTCCTGGGGAAGGGAATGGCTATCCACTCCAGTATTGTTACCTGGAGAATCCCATGGACAGTGGAGCCAGGCAGGCAAAGGTCCATGGGTCACAAGAGTTGGACATGACTGAACAACTAACACTTTCACTTTCAAAGGTGAATACTTCTGCTCTGCAAGGGAAGGAGTGACTTGATATACAGGTAATGCATCTGATAGGTAGCAGAGTATGAGAGTGAAGAATACAACACCAGGTCCAATATGCCAAACTTCTACTATTCACTTGAGCAAGCTCTTCTACCTCTTTATGCCTCAGTTTATTCAACTGTGAAATGGGAATGACCACAATCCCATCAACTTCAGAGTGTTGTTGTGAAGATTAAACAAGTTAATAAGTATAAAAATCTAAGAGTGTTTGGCATATAGTGAATGCCTTATAAATATTAGCTTCAAAGAAAAAATATAAGCCTGGAAATTAGATGGTAGTGTTGAAGACTCCACAGTAGTCACTTAAGTCCACAAGTCTTGCTTTCTTATTTTTATTGTCTTTCCATGGCGTCATATATTATGAACAGTTATTCTCTTCTCATCAGGGCTTCTGTGGTGGCTCAGTTAGTAAAGAATCTGACTGCAATGCAGAAGATCCAGGTTCAGTCCCTGGGTCAGGAAGATCCCCTGAAGGAAGAAATGGCAACACATCCCGGTATTCTTGCCCGGAGAATTCCATGGACAGAGGAGCCTGGCGGGCTACAGTCCACAGGGTTGCAAAGAGTTGGAGACAACTGAGTGACTAACACACTCTTCTTAAAATGAATCCAATGATTTCCTCATTGGTTACTGATAGTAATCGCCACCATTAAGCACCTACTGTTACCCACATGATGTCAGTATTACCTATATTTTACAGATGAACTGGGGCTCAGAGAGTTTAAGTACCAAGGTCGTTGTTGTTATTTAGTCACCAAGTCATGTCTGACTCTGCGACCCCATGGACTATATAGTCCGCCCAGGCAAGAATACTGGGGTGGACAGATTAAAGATGGCACAACTTCTTTGATATCCTCCTATTGAGAGATGGGGTTTATTTTTCCTCTTCTTGAAGAGTTGGAGACAACTGAGCGACTAACACACTCTTCTTGAAATGAATCCAGTGATTTCCTCATTGGTTACTGATAGTAATCGCCACCATTAAGCACCTACTGTTACCCACATGATGTCAGTATTACCTGTATTTTACAGATGAACTGGGGCTCAGAGAGTTTAAGTACCAAGGTCGTTGTTGTTATTTAGTCACCAAGTCATGTCTGACTCTGCGACCCCATGGACTGTATAGTCCCCCATGCTCCTCTGTCCATGGGATTTCCCAGGCAAGAATACTGGGGTGGACAGATTAAAGATGGCACAACTTCTTTGATATCCTCCTATTGAGAGATGGAGTTTATTTTTCCTCCTCTTGAAGTTGTACCAATCTGTGACTGCTCTGGCCAACTGAGCACAGCAGAAATGATGGTATTCTAGTTCCAGTCACAGCTTCCCCCATCTGAGAGATAAGGATCCTTATCATAACTGCCATGCCTGCTTCACAGAGTAGTGAGGATCAGATGAGTTAACAGATGTGAATGTGCTTTGCAAAGTAGAAAGGACTACACAGGCATTAGGAATTACTATCGTTTTTGTACAAGCTAATTATAATGTATATTATTACATAACAATGAAAATCACCTGCCCTATAGGGTTGCTTTGTCCACATGTGTAATTTAGACTGTGGGGATCCTAAAGAACAACATGCAATACCTACACACCCAAACTGTTCCCCACAGGTAGGTTATGTCTTTGCACAGCAAAACACCTGTTCTGTTCAGTTCAGCTATTTTCATTTAAAGTCACCTCAACAAATTGCTTATGTGAGTATGTGAATCAAAAGAAAAGAACACAAACAGACCTTCCTTGTACCATTTATTTCTGGGAAATCAAATCAAAAAATATGTGATGAGCACTTATACACTGACCTTAGGTCTAGTTGATTTTAAAAAAGAAAAGTCAAAAAAGGCCCTGTTCTCAAGAGGTTTAATTAAAATCACAATGCCCCCATCACGGGAAATGGGGTAGCCAGTTGGAGGGGACTTTCAATGGATCCTTTGGTAAAATAAAGGTCCTTCTGTAATGTCTAAATTAGTTCTTTAAATTTTCCATTCTATGATTATAAATTATTAAATAATGATTTATCTCTAATTCAGACACACTATAATAAAACATTTTACCTGGTTTTGACCTGCCATGAGGAATGTCTGATGACATCATCAGTGAATGATGACTTTAACTGACTAAGGTCATCTCAGGATGAGTCTATCCCAAGGCAAATTGCAGCCAATACTCTCATGCTGCTCCTTTAAGACTTAGCTCAGGGTTCACCTAATCCAAGCAGCCTTCCTTGATTTATCCTCCATGCAGCCAACTCTTATATAAACACACTCAGATACACCCAGACCCTTCTCTCTTCTGCCATAGAATTCTTTACTTCTCCATGTCACAGTGGTTCTCAAACTTTAAGAAGCATCAGAATTCCTGGGGGCTTACTAATACACCGATTGCTGACCAACAAAGTTTCAGATGTAGTAGGTCTGAATCGGTAGGGTCTAAAAATGTGCATGGCATTGTTTTCAGTCAACACTAATACTTTAGGCCCAAGGACCAAGCTTTGAGTCTACTGCTGTGTCATATATCATTGATCAGACTGTCCTGTAATAATCTCTTTGCATGTTTCTCTAAAAAGTTGCATTAAATATCTATTGTCTCTCCCAGCAGACCATGGTGAACGTTTTCAAGTGCAGGCTTTTGTCTTCCCTTCATAAGCCCAAAGCCTGACGTATAGTAGATCTGCTGAATGTTTGTTGCACAGATGACTAAATGAATGTTACCTCTTGAAGTCAAAGGACATGCATACACACACTGCATTAGAGAAAGGCTTCAGGGTTCAGCCAGAGGGTATGGAGCATAGTCAAGTAAGTATCTTGTATATCTAAGGATTTAAGACACTGCTTACAACAGTTGCCACACCTCCCAGCCACCGAGCAAACACCAGTTTATTACTGGGCTTAGATTTGAACTGTCACCGTTTGAGGGTATCACGCAAATAAGGAAGCCAAGATGAGGAGCAAACATAAAATCAAGACAAAAGAGAATATTTTTAAAGAATTGCAAATGAAGCTTTTGGAAAAGATAAAATGGAAGGTGGGAGGCTGGCCAGGAAGAAATAGAGCTAAAATCAGGTTGATGCAAGAACAGTCCTGAGGAAAATAGAATTGACTTACTGCTGGAGTCTCAGAAGGTGGCACTGAAACTCAAACCTCCATCAGTAAACATTTATTCATGCCCCAGGAGTGAAGTACTAGCACCCAAAAATGAATCAGACACTGTCCCTACTGTCTCATGAGACAAAGATTTAAATGCAAGTGGGTTATTTGAGAAGCGATGCCCAAAAGCACCAGTAGGGGAGGGAAGACATGAGAAATGGAAGAGAGGAAGCCAAGACCAGGGTTGATAGTACACAGATGATCTCTGTGGGCAAATGCCCACAGATCACTGGGTATCTCCCTCCAGGAGGTGACAGACTATGTCTCAGTGCTGTCCCACCCCAAGGACGGGAAAGCTGAGGTATTTATCCACCACGTCTCACTTGTAGTTAGTTGAAGGCTGCCCCTGAGGACATGAATCCCTAAACACTTCCAACATGCTACATTTGCAGACAGATGCACCAAGAAGCCTCCAGCGGAATGCTGAGTACCAGTGGATGTGGGTGGGACACCAACAGCTACAACTACTTGCAAATAGATCCTATAAGCTAGGAGAAGGTGAATGTAAACCATCACTTACGATGCAATGCCAACTAAGCACTTAAGGCACCAGAGCACCATGAGATTCTTAGATTCACAGTGGTTAACAAGTAACTTGTAGCACATTTGTGATAGTATTAGTCTTCTAGCAGCCATCTAGTAAGTGTTAGTCACTCAGTCGTGTCTGAGTCTTCGTGACCCTATGCACGGTAGCCCACCAGGCTCCTCTGTCCATGAAATTCTCCAGGCAAAAATACCGGAGTGGGTGACCATTCCCTTCTCCAGGGGATCTTCCTGACCCAGGGATTGAACCCAGGTCTCCTGCATTGCAGGTAGATTATTTACCAGCTGAGATACCAGGGAAACCCAGTGAGAAGTACTACCATAGTAATATTATCCAAGTGACCCATGAGACGTCTGAGGCCAAGACTGTTGAAGCAACTTGCCCAAGGTCACACAGTAGGTTGGAAACAGAACCAGAATGACACAGGAACCTGTATGTCCCCTGTCTGAGGCTCTCTGCTCTACAACCCAGCAGCACACGTTGCTGATGCTAAGTCGCTTCAGTCGTGTCCGACTCTGTGCGACCCCATAGACGGCAGCCCACCAGGCTCCCCTGTCTCTGGGATTCTCCAGGCAAGAACACTGGAGTGGGTTGCCATTTCCTTCTCCAGCATCCTCAATTCACAGCCCATGTGCAGACGTCCACCCGAGTCTGGCAAGCCTTATTTTTTCCTCTTACAAGCTCTGGTCTAGAATAGTACCATTCTGTTCTGCAGAGACTGTCTGAGCTTAATTCATCTGCCACCCCCAGATCACCACCTTTTCAGGCCTTTTTACACCATAACTTATGACCTGGTTTTTTCCCATGTCCACAATAAACCCCAGTGTTCCCCCGCCAAGGCATGTGATTTTCAGACAACATGTGTTTTTAAAACTGCAGCTTGCTGCTAGTGTTTGTCTGAGGTCTTCTCACCCATGGCCCCTGGAGGCCCTAAGATCCTGTTTGTGCAAGTAAGTGGCCCTAAAGTAGGTTTTAATTAATTCAGCTGTTTAGCTCATTGAACTAAAAAATACCAAATTAAATGGCTTCTTTTTATCCTAGTGCTTTTGTTTTCACTGTTTTCCACTTCATCAGCTATTGGGGCCAAACCATATGATTTCCCCAAAGCTGTCACTAAAATTCTTTAATTGCATGATGAATGTGCCAGGAAATCCAACAAACACTGGTCATTAGCAGCAGCATGAAAACAGGTAGATGATATGTAGATGGAAGGAGGTGTCCCTCTCTCAGTGCTCTGGAAGCTTCTCTCTGGTGCTTCCTCCTTCTCTAATATAGTCTGTTCTAGATTCTCAGGAGGAACTCAGGCAAGGACAAGTTCATATCCCTTTCTGATGCTGTGAAACTTTCTAAAACCCACAGCTGAGTACTGTTCTAACCATTTAGGGCTTTATTTGTGGATCAATTTCCAGGAAGAACACCATCATTGTATTGTCCAAAGTCACTTCAGTCATATCCAACTCTTTGATACCCTATGGACTGTAGTCTGCCAGGCTCCTCTGTCCATAGGATTCTCCAAGCAAGAATATTGGAGTAAGTTGCCTGCATTCCTTCAGGGGATCTTCCCGACCCAGCAACCCAGGGATTGAATCCGCGTCTCTGACATCTCTTGCATCACTGTATTGAGACTGTGCTATAACCTCATATAAATATATAATACACTGACATGCTGTACCAAATGTCCTTAATTCCTAGACACTGTATTTACCAGTTTCTGGTGTTTTACGTGAAGCATAATGTCTGCTCTGAGCATAAACATTTATTGAGCATTAGCTTTGTGTGAAGTTCATAGTTGTAACAGACTGTAAACATGTCCACAATCCTTGTACTCATCTGCGTATCTATGCCCTTTGCTGTATGATTTAGCAGCTCAGTCAGTTAATTCAGTAGCTCAGTCATGTCCAGTTCTTTGCAACCCCATGGACTACAGCACACTAGGCTTCCAAATCCTGCAATAGATTGCAGCTCACATCATGACATCTATTTCCATTCCCCTTAACTCTTGGCTGGAGTTGTGCCTTTAATTTGGCTAATACAATGCAGCAGAATTGATGGTGAGCCAGTTCCCAGCCCAGACCCTAAAGGCTTTGCACAATTTGACTCTCCCTCAGGACCATGCCTCCACCATGTGAATAAGCTTGGACAAGCCTAATGAAGGAGGAACGCAGAGATTCACTCAGTCATGTCCAGCTCTTTGCAACCCCACAGACTGTAGGCTCCTCTGTCTAGGGAATTCTCCAGGCAATAATACTGCAGTGGGTTGCCATTCCCTTCAGGGGATCTTCCCAACCCAGGGGTTGAACCTGGGTCCTCCGCATTGCAGGCAGATTATTTACCATCTGAGCTACCAGGGAGGAGGACAGGGCCATGTAAAGCAGAGTTGGGTTAGCCAGTTCATCCAGCTGGAGCCTCAAAGATGTCAGAGAAACCAGCCAAGATCAAAAAGCCTCAGCTGACTTGCCAAGGCAACCCTGTAGATACATGAGGAAAGCCATCCTAGGTGCATCAAGGCCCCCAGCTGACTGACAGACTCATAAGTTAACTGAACACTTGCTGTGATAAGCCACAAAGTTTTGAAGTTGTTTGTTATGCAGCAATAACTAACTGATACAGTTGGGTTTAGATCTGGTGTCTAATGGAGCTTAGGATGGTATTACAGACTGAATGTTTGTGTTTCCCTCACAACTCATGCATTGAAGACTTAACCCACATTGTGGTTGTACTACAAATAGGGCTTTTACAAACACACAGGTATAGAGAACAAGCTAGTGGCCAGCAGGGAAAGAAGGAAAGGAGGAGATATTTAAGAGTAGGGAATTCAGAGGTACAAACTTTTAGATGTAAAATATGCTAAAGGATATAGCATACAACATGGGGAATATAGCCAATATTTTATAATAACTATAAATGGAGTACAACATTTAAAAATTGTGAATCACCATACTGTACCCCTGTAACTTATATAATAAAAAAATTAAATTATAATAAAGAAGTGCAGCTTCTAAGTAAGTAAAGTTAAATGAGGTCATAATATGTATGTGTGTGTTAGTCGCTCAGTGTTTGCAACCCCATGGACTGTAGTCTGGCAGGCTCCTCTATCCATGGGATTTCTAGGCAAGAATATAGGAGTGGGTTGCCATTCCCTTCTCCAGGGGTCATAATAGTGGGGCCCTGATCCAATAGGATTAGTATCCTTATAAGAAGAGACACCAGAGAGCTTGCTCATTCTCTCCCTGTGCACACTGGAGAAAAGACCATGTGAGGACCCACTGGGAAGGTGGCATCTGCAAGCAAGACAGAAGTTTTAACCAGAAACAAAATTCAAAAAAGAATCCTGATCTTGGATGTCTAGCCTTCAGACTATGAGAAAATAAATCTCTATTAAGTCACCTATTCTATGGTGTTTGGTTATGGTAGCCCTAGCAGACTACAAGTGGAAAACAGACAGGAATCTACAGGATATGGAAACATGGTTGGAAAAAGTGAGATAGCCTCTATTAACCCAGCTCCTCCTGCTGCAGTTGCTGATTAAAAAGCAATGAGCTCAGCACTGGGAGCCAAAGGTGGGAGGTTAGAGGCTCTCCTTCCAAGTTATTTATATTCCAGTGAAGGTGAGTATGACCAGCCTTCCTGGCTTCCTGGGACCATCCTGGTTTATACAATGAAAGTCCCACATTCCAGGAACACCCTCAGTGCTGGGCAACCTGAGATGGCTGGTTATTCTAGGTCCACTAGGAGAGACAAATGCCCAAATAGATAGTTTTAAAGTGAAATGTAAGTGCTTTGGGATGCACAGTTGTAGTCATATTAACAGTAGTAGTATTACCCAAGTCCACAATATACTGAATCCTTCTTATACTTTATGCATTGGGTAAAGTACTCGATATGGAGTTCCTTATTAATGGTCATATCTATTCTGTAAAGTCATCTCATTCCATGAAAGAAAATGAAATCTCAGGTAGAGTCAGTAACTTGCCCAAGACCACAAAACTAGTAAATTGTGGTGCTTAAATTCAGTCTCAAGCTAACTCCAAAACTTACTTTCTTAAACGGAACTTCCCCCACTACAAACATACTTCCATCACTGCAAAGAAGATGGCTGGGAGACAGAATAATGAGGAGGAAGCCAAGCCAAACTGGGCCATTCAAAGAAGGCTTCCTAGAGGAAGTGACAGCTGAAATGAATCTCAAAAGATAAATCGGAGTTTGTCAGAAGGTACGGATGAGAGCTTCCTTGATGGTACAGTAGTAAAGAATCTACCTACCAATGCAGGAGACTCGGGTTCAGTCCCTGGGTCGGAAAGATCACTTGGAGAAGGAAATGACAACCTGCTCCAGTATTCTTGCCTGGGAAAGCCCATGGACAGAGGAGCCTGACAGGCTACAGTCTATGGGGTTGCAGAGTCAGACATGACTTAGCAACTAAAGAAAAACAACAAGCATGATGTGACACTTCAAGCTGAAAGAGCGACTTGGACAAACCACATGCGTTATGTTGGAAACTGTAGTCTGATTAGCCTTGCTTCAGAGTGTGAGTCAGGGTTTGCCAGGAAAGAAGATAAAAGAACAGTTATAGTTTTGAGTCTTTGTAGTTATAGCCAACCAGAAGCAATGAGAGGGGAATCCCTAGTGGTTCAGCAGAAAAGAATCTGCATGATATACAGGAGATGTGGGTTCGATCCCTGGATCAGGAAGATCCCCTGCAGGAGGAAATGGCAACCCAATCCAGTATTCTTGCTTGGGAGATACTATGGACAGAGGAACACAGCAGGCTACAGTTGCATGGGGTTTCAAGAGTCAGACACAACTTACCGACCAAACCACCACCACTACATACAATGAGAGATGGGCTTCTTTCCATTTAAAAACATTTACATTAGGAAAACAATTAATCTTCTTTGTTGTGGAACATTCCCCATGTGACAAACTGACTTGGGAACTAACACCACTGCACTTGCAAATCTGGAGCAAAACATTGTAGTATCACATGCTGAGAACCTAAGGCTAACAGAGAAGAAAAAAAAGGAAAAAATATACCTTATGAAAAGTCATTGGCAAATGTGCTAAGTAGCTGTTTTCCAATGCAAATAGTGATGAGAATGAAATAAAAATGCCATCTAGCCACTGTATAATGGAGTTTTTTAAAGACCATGAATGCTAACATGGTGTAGACCTTTCAACAGAAAGGCAAAAAAATGTTTGACTGACTTAAACACAGGACATGAGCAAATGAAAGTCAGTAAAAAAGCCTTGTCCAGTTGTACTTGCTATATCGAATGCATTTTTTTTTTCTAGCTGGCTTAGGATTAATTCATTTATTCCTTCATTGAAAGATGTTCATCAAGCACTAGTATGATATTCTGGTACTGTCCTCAGTACTGAAAGCACATTTGGGAAATATTTGAACCAGTCTTTAAGGGCATTACAATTCGATGGGAAAGTAGATATACACACAATAGAAAATGATGCAATACATGCTATATCAGAAGTATATATAAAGTGCAGTGAGAAGGTTCCCTTAAGTCCAACCAGGAGAATCAGAAAATCCTTCAAATGACCTTTGACTTGACTCTCAGTGAGAACTTGCCAGAAAGGTGTAACAATAGCAATAGCACTACCATCTTTTGAGCCCCTAAGTACCAATACTTTGGCCACCTGATGCAAAGAGCTGACTCATTTGAAAAGACCCTGATGCTGGGAAAGATTGAGGGTGGGAGGAGAAGGAGATGACAGAGGATGAGATGGTTGGATGGCATCACTGACTCAATGGACATGAGCTTGGGTGAACTCCAGGAGCTGGTGATAGACAGGGAGGCCTGGCATGCTGCGGTTCATGGGGTCACAAAGAGTCGGACATGACTGAGCGACTGAACTGAACTGAACTGAAGTACCAGTCAAAGTGATAGACTTTTAATATACGTGATTAAACTTAATCATCACAATAGCTCTACAAGGTAAATATTATCATCTCAATTTTTTTTATTGTTAATTACATTTATTTTTTTTATATATTTTTTTTAATTTTATTTTTAAACTTTACATAATTATATTAGTTTTGCCAAATATAAAAATGAATCTGCCACAGGTATACATGCGTTCCCCATCCTAAACCCTCCTCCCTCCTCCCTCCCCATACCATCCCTCTGGGTCGTCCCAGTGCACTAGCCCCAAGCATCCAGTATCATGCATCGAACCTGGACTGGCGACTCGTTTCTTACATGATATTTTACATGTTTCAATGTCATTCTCCCAAATCTTCCCACCCTCTCCCTCTCCCACAGAGTCCATAAGACTGTTCTATACATCAGTGTCTCTTTTGCTGTCTCGTACACCGGGTTATTGTTACCATCTTTCTAAATTCCATATATATGCGTTAGTATACTGTATTGATGTTTTTCCTTCTGGCTTACTTCACTCTGTATAATAGGCTCCAGTTTCATCCACCTCATTAGAACTGATTCAAATGTATTCTTTTTAATGGCTGAGTAATACTCCATCTCAATTTTTAAAACAGAAAAAGAAAGCCTCAAGAAGTCCAAGGTCTAGCAGCTAAGTAATAGAACCAGGATTTGCATCTGTATCTGCTTTATTCCCGAGCTGGCGCTCTTGACCTTATGTTGCATGTGTTCTCCCTGAGGAGAGGAGTTTTAGGTGGAGGGAAGGATACAAGCAAAGGCTCAGAGGCTGAAATTGGCACAGCTGCTCAGGCAACCATCAGCAGAGATGCACGGAGAAGCACATGCTCTGCATGGAGAATGATAAAGGAGGAGCCAAAGGCCACATCATGGAGCACTGGGTACGTCATGTGAAATCATCTGGACTTTATCCAGCCAAAGAATGGGTTAATAGATAATAGGGCATTCTTTCTCATCAATGTCCCCTTTCTGAGATGAGAAGATGTACTGCAATCCATGTCCAGATCATTCCCACTGCCATGATGAAAGATGAGCAACCAGAACCTTCTGCTATAAGACACTTGTGTTTGAGAAGCTGTGTTGCTATAGAGAATCCATACATTCATTTATTCAGTGTTTGTTTTCATCCCAGGTGTTTTTAGCACCTACCAAATCCCAGTCTTGTACTAAATACAGAGAATTATTGGTGAGCATAACAAATACGGCTTCTGTTCCCAGGTAGCACACTGTGCATGAGGTGGAAAATAAACAATGACCAGATACTGAGTCATGGACTAAGATGGGTTCTGGGGAAGGAGGGAGGCTGTAAGGGTTAAGCAGAAGGAATCTGGGAGATGTGATACTTTCTCTGAGGAAATGTTATTTTAGATGAGTTCTGAAAAGTAAATAGAAATTAGCTAGGTAGAGTGAGGGAAGAGCACATTCTAGGCAGAGGGAATAGATTTTGCCATGGTCCTAAGGTAGAAGTTATTATGGGATGGTGGAGAAATAGACAGAAGCTAGAGCAGAGAGAGCAAGGTGGGGAAGAGGCAGACCTCATTTTTATTGGGCTTTGCATTATTGCACTTCCCAGATTGCATTATTTACAAATGGAAGGTTTGTAGCAATCCCGCCTCCGGCAAGTGTATCAGCACCATTTTTCCAACAGCGTTTGCTCACTTCATGTCTCTGTGTCACTGGCTGATAAAGCAGGGGCAGGGTTTCAGAGGACTGACTCCAATTTTGCAAGAAGTTCTACTGTGGGTAAAATGCTATCAAACGGCATTGCATGCTACAGGGAAATCGTTCATGAAAGGAAGATTCAATCAATACAGCAAACTTCATTGCTGTCTTATTCTAAGAAACTGCTACAGCCACCCCAGCCTTCAGCAACCACCACCCTGATCAGTCAGCAGCCATCAACACTAAGGCAAGACCTCCATGAACAAAAAGATTACCACTCACTGAACACTATGATAATGATTAGTACTTTTAGCAATAAAGTGTTCATAATTAAGGTATGCATATTATTTTTTAGATATGCTATTGCACACCTAATAGACTATAGTATAAATGTAACTTAAATGCACCAAGAAACCAAACAATTCATGTGACTCACTTTATTGCAATATTCGTTTTATCAGGGTCATCTGGAACCGATCCCATAGCATCTCTGAGGCATGCCTGTACTGGAGATGAGGTCAGAAAGGCGGGTGGACACCCACCAAAGGCGAGTGGGTCTCATAAGCCACAATAAGGACACTGTTCTGGTGTCTGGCGCTTTGTAAAAACTTCTTTAGAGTTATTTCCACATTTAAGATTTGTCCTAAAAAAATCTCCACTGTCTGACACAGTTATCTATATAACTTCTAGAATTCTTTCTTTTGTCCTAGTTGCTTAAAAAAATCAGAGCTAAAATTATTTTAGACATTCCACTCAAATCGATACAGAGATATGTAGGTCTATTCATTTCTTCCAAAAATTTCCTCTGAAGTGATATTGATTTTTCACATTTAGAAATTCATTCTAATGAAATCACTTATTCTGAAGATCACGTTGCACCTGCTCTTTGCTTTTTGTGAGCTTTGCAATGGATTTTAGCCAAAGCATGAGTAGTTGACAATTTCTAGAAATAAGACATACATCTACTATCCCAATTAAACAACTGGAGGAGAAAAGGAAGGTTAATATGAGGAAGTAAGAAAAGGCACACGTTTCAGCCATTACAGTCATAAGATAATACATTCTATTTCTGGGATTTTAAGGTTTAAAAAAAAAATCTCAAAGTGCTTTCTCCTTTTTTTTTCCGATTTTTCCCTCCCAGCAACTCATGATTCTCTCCTTTTTTTAGATGAGGAAACTGAGGCAGTAGAAGATAAAACAGCTTGTCTGAGGTCTCATTGATAGTTATGGTGGAAGTGGAATTCACAGTCAGGTCTAAGACTCCGAAGTCAATGCTCTCTACATCCCACTGCCTGCAATGAACACACAGAAATGATTTTTGGATGCTCTGTCCTTAGGGATGATCACAACAGACACAGTGAGTACACAGTCCTTTCGGCATTTCACAGCTGGTCTACCTTATAAAGTAGCTGTGATCTTCTGCCCCCAGATCCCACCAAACCCCTTCCCTCCTGCTGGGTTAAGCGTCACCTCACTGTGTGGCTCGATAAAGGAAACCCTGGGAAATTAATGGCCTTGTTACCACCACTGGTGCCTAATGACCCTGCAGTTTCCTATGGAGTGTATTCTCCCTGGGCCAGTTGTTAATGAACCACTTCTTCATTCTCTGATTCCAATGTAAGTCTCTTACAGCAGCTTCAGGTTTTGAAGGCAGAAAAGAACAGACTGAACACCCACTAGGTGCAAAGCACTCTACTATGTGCTTTGCATGCACCATCCTGTTGACAGCTCTTTGAATCTGAAAATGATCCTGTGGTGAAGCCATTATTGTTCCCATTTTACAGATGAGCAAAGTGAGTCACAGAAAAGCTAGTTACCATGCAAAGACCATACACTTAATAAGTACAGTAGTAGAGCCAGGATTTGAATTCATGGAAGTGAACTTTAAGGCCCACATTCTTAACCACCAGGATGGACACCCTCAGGCAATTCTGCCTGAAGCCCTGACATTGAGGCTCAAAGACTGATTTGCTTTGGGAAGAGTGTACAGTCCTTACTACATTTACTGCCTCTTCTCTTGGGTATATCAAGAGTTACAGAAAAACCATCCCCTACTCTTAGAGTTCCCTGAAATTAAGATAAATGCAGCTGGTGGGCAAAAACTTAAACACATCCCATCTTATATTAACTTAATGGAGTACAATGTCTCAAGGCTTTTATTTCTCCCTATCACTCCCCTTAAATTAGGAGGAAAACTTCATGAAACTAGAAAGAGTACATTTCACTGGAATGAGTCCTAATTTCTTTTGATTCAAGTTCCATTTAGGTACAAATCAGCTAGTTACTGAAACTTCCAGTTAAACAAGACAAACAGAGCTGCATGGAGGTTGCAGATTCAACATGGTTAAGAAAGCCCCAGACTTCCCTCACTTGGTATTTTGTCTCTTTTGAATGTTGGTTCTTGAGTAATCTCCAAAATAATTAAACACACACACACATACACACATTAAAGCTGTGTTTTTAATATTAGTATCTTCAGGTAAGTACCTGATGTTGGGAAAGAAGAACTCACAATGATCCAGTAATTTTTAGAGGTCAAATTTGGTGTGATAAGGAATGGGAGTAAAGAGATTTGGGCAACACTTTTGTAAGCCTCAGTTTCCATACCTCTAACAAGGAATTTAAACAATCACTAGGTCTTTTCCAGCCTAGATGTTACATATAAGAGAGATTTTAAGCCTGACAATCAAAGGAAAGGGTCATATAAATATGGCTAAAACCAAGTTACTTTGTTGAACTGATGAATGGTCTATTGGCTTGGCCAAAAAGTTCATTTGGGTTTTTCCATAAGATGTTACAGAAAACCAGAACTTTTTTTTTAAATTGGAAATTAATTGCTTTATAATGTTGTGTCAGTTTCTGCTGTACAACAATGTGAGTCAGCTATCAGTTCGGTTCAGTCAGTTCAGTCACTCAGCCATGTCCGACTCTTTGCGACCCCATGAATCGCAGCACGCCAGGCCTCCCTGTCCATCACCAACTCCCGGAGTTCACTCAGACTCACGTCCATCGAGTCACTGATGCCATCCAGCCATCTCATCCTCTGTCGTCCCCTTCTCCTCCTGCCCCCAATCCCTCCCAGCATCAGAGTCTTTTCCAATGAGTCAACTCTTCGCATGAGGTGGCCAAAGTACTGGAGTTTCAGCTTCAGCATAATTCCCTCCAAAGAAATCCCAGGGTTGATCTCCTTCAAAATGGACTGGTTGGATCTCCTCGCAGTCCAAGGGACTCTCAAGAGTCTTCTTCAACACCACAGTTCAAAAGCATCAATTCTTCAGCGCTCAGCCTTCTTCACAGTCCAACTCTCACATCCATACATGACCACAGGAAAAACCATAGGCTTGACTAGATGGACCTTTGTTGGCGAAGTAATGTCTCTGCTTTTGAATATGCTCTCAAGGTTGGTCATAACTTTCCTTCGAAGGAGTAAGCATCTTTTAATTTCATGCTGCAGTCACCATCTGCAGTGATTTTGGAGCCCAGAAAAATAAAGTCTGACACTGTTTCCACTGTTTCCCTATCTATTTCCCATGAAGTGATGGGACCGGATGCCGTGATCTTCGTTTTCTGAATGTTGAGCTTTAAGCCAACTTTTTCACTCTCCACTTTCACTTTCATCAAGAGGCTTTTGAGTTCCTCTTCACTTTCTGCCATATGGGTGGTGTCATCTGCATATCTGAGGTTATTGATATTTCTCCTGGCAATCTTGATTCCAGCTTGTGTTTCTTCCAGTCCAGCGTTTCTCATAATGTACTCTGCATATAAGTTAAATAAGCAGGGTGACAATATACAGCCTTGACGTACTCCTTTTCCTATTTGGAACCAGTCTGTTGTTCCATGTCCAGTTCTAACTGTTGCTTCCTGACCTGCATACAGATTTCTCAAGAGGCAGGTCAGGTGGTCTGAGTCAGCTATATGTATACATATATCCCCGGGCTTCCCTGGTGGCTCAGCGGTAAAGAATTTGCCTGCAGGAAAATGCAGGAGATGCAGGTTTGATCCCTGGGTTAGGAAGAACCCCTGGAGAAGGAAATGGCAACCCACTCCAGTATTCTCACCTGGGAAATCCTATGGACAGAGGAGACTGATAGACTACAGTTCATAGGGTTGCAAAAGAGGCAGACATGACCTAGCAACTGAACAGCAACAAATATATACATATATCTCCTCCCTCTTGAGCCTCCCTCTCACCCACCCCATTGGACTGTCTATGTCATCACAGAGCATGCAGTTGAACGCCCTGTGCTATACAGCTGCTTCCCACTAGCTGTCTATTTCACACACGGCCGTCTATACTTGTCAGTGCTACTCTCTCGATTCGCCCCATACTTCACACAGGTCAAGAATGGCCATAAATCAAAAAATACACGAATAATAAATGCTGATGGATGGAGAGAAAAGGGAACCCTCTTGCCTTGTTGATGGGAATGTACACTGATACAACCACTATTTTTGGAGAACAGAATGGAGGCTCCTAAAGAAACTAGGAATAAAACTGGAATTGCCCAGCAATTCCTCTCCTGGGCATATACCCTGATAAAAATACAATTCAAGAAGACACATGTACTCCAATGCTCACTGCAGCACTATTTACAATGGCTGAAAGAGTTTTTTGGCCAACTCAGTATATTCTTGAGACTAGCTCTTTATGCTTTCCTAAATCAGGATTTCAAGACCTCCTCTCCTCATCCAATAATCTCTATATCTGATGATCTCAGCTCTGAAATTGTTTTTCATGTCTACCCACTGGACACCATCTGCCCCTCTCCATCTCTGTTGCCATCAGTTTAGGCCAAGTCAACAACATATCTCACTTGGATGATTACAAGGGCCTTTTAATTGTACCCACTTAACACTATCCTTTTGGAGAAGGCAATGGCACCCCACTCCAGTACTCTTGCCTGGAAAATCCCATGGACGGAGGAGCCTGGTAGGCTGCAGTCCATGGGGTCACTAAAAGTCAGACACGACAGGGTGACTTCCCTTTCACTTTTCACTTTCATGCATTGGAGAAGGAAATGGCAACCCACTCCAGTGTTCTTGCCTGGAGAATCCCAGGGATGGGGGAGCCTGGTGGGCTGCCGTCTATGGGGTCACATAGAGTTGGACATGACTGAAGCGACTTAGCAGCAGTAGCAGCAGCAACTCTATCCTTTACATTGAGGCAAAGGAATCATTCTAAAATGCAAAACATTTCACTCGCTCATTTAAAATGTTTCTGTGTCTTATCATAGTCTACAGGATAAAAAAAATAAAAAAGAAATTATAGAAGAAAAACCTTCCTAACCAACTTCTGCTTACATTTTCACTGCCTCATTTTTCATTGTCTTCCATCATAAATTTTGTGCTCTAAAAATGCCAAATTCTGCAGTGCCATCTCATGCCCTTAAATCCTCTGAGCCTTTGCTTTAGCTCTTCTCTGAGTCTAGAATGCACTGCCCTACTCTTTCATATTAGTAGCTCTTACTTATGAACCCTCTGAGCTAGATGACTTCTTGAACCCTGTTTGGAACAAATGCCCATGTTGTGTGTTTCCATAATACCTTGTTCATACCTTTTGCTCATCTTTAAGCCATAAGGAGCATTAGCATTTAGAAGCTACACTAAGGATTAAAATCTGGTAAAGGAGACTCAGAAGGAGAAACCAAGGAGGCTACATATACCAGGAGACCATGGCAGCAGCAAAGCCAAAATGAAGAGCAGTTTTTTAAAAAGAAAGGAATATAAGTAGAGCTCCTACAACTCAGAAACAATAAAACAATCCAATTCAATAATGGGCAAAGGACTTTATAGACATTTTCCAAAGAAGATATGCAAATAGCCAATAAACACATGAAAAGATAGTCAATCTCACTCTTTAGGGAAATGAAAATCAAAATTACAGTGAGATATCCCCTTCTATCTATTAGTATGGACACTAATTTTAAATGCAGAAAATAACAAGTACTGTTGAAAAAAGATGCGGAGAAACTGGAATTTGTGTACTGTTTCTAAGAATGGTATAATTGCTATAAGAAACATTATATGGCAGCAGCTCAAAAAATTAAAAATAGAATTACCATATGATCCAGCAATTCCACTCTGGTGTATGTCCAAAATGACTGAAAATAGGGACTCAGATAGGTATTTTTTCACAGCACGATTATTCACAATAGCTAAAACATGGAAACAATCTAACTGTGAGAGAGAAATGGATTTTTAAAATGTGGTATATACACACAATGGAATATTATTCAGTATTAAAAAAGGAAGGAAATTCTGAAACATGCTACAACATGGATGAATCTTAAAGACATTGTGCTAAGTGGAGTAAGCCAGTTACAAAAAGACTTAACATTGTATGATTCCCGTTATACCAAGAGTAGCCTGAATCATAGGGACAGAAAGTAGAGTGGTGGTTGTTAGGAGCTGGGGGAAGGGAAAATGGGGAGTTACTGTTTAATGGGTATAGAGTTTCAGTTTTTACAAGATAGAAAGAGTTCTGGAGATGATGGTTGTGATGGTTACACAATAATATAAATGTACTTCATGTTCCTGAACTATACACTTAAAAATGGTTAAGGTGGTAAATTTTGTTATGTATATTTTACCACAAGAAAACAATTGGATAAAAAATAAACATGGAGTTTATCTTCTGTATAAAATCCTGCTTGGACATCCAGCAAAATGAGTTCTGAAGAGTGACCATTGGATCAAGCAATATAGGATTCCTTGGTGATCTCAGAAAAAGCTTTTTGGATATGTTGAATAGAGAAAGAATACACAGATCTATTTCTTTACTGATCTTAATTCTTATTTATGAACTCACTAGCTTTCAGAAGCAGTAGACTTGTAGGAGTAAAGTTTTTGCATCTTTTTTTTAAAAATGAGATTATGTCTTATGTTGGAACAAGGTTAAGTTTTTGTCTGAGATCACCCTTTCCAGGCAAGTAGATTCAAAGCAAGCACTCTTGGGGCAGGCCACTATGGCCTCTACAGGGCTCCTATGTCTTCTAACTGTGGTAAGCAATCCTGGAAAATCTAATCACAACAGGTAGGTGTCAGAGCTGGGGTTTCCTGCCAGCAGTAGGATTTTCAGCACAGGCAGGCTTCAGAGAGCCTCTGTCAGAGAAGCCAATGTATCAAAGACCATTTGGAGAGAGAAATGCTCTGGCTTCCGTCTCTGCCTCGATGCAGTTGCAGAAATGGGCCTCACTGAGACCACTAGCTGAAAGCCACATGAGCTACTGTGCTCTGCGAGGTGGGCCGCTCAGTTCTCCTCCCCTGTCACCCTCTCCCTGGTTCTCTCAGCTATGACCCTGCTGACCTTCTCTGTGCACCTTAAACACTCCAGTGTGTTCCATTTGCTTAAAATTCTTCTTCAAGATCCTTGCAAGTCTGTCTCCTTCTAATCACCATGGTTTCAGCTCAAATGTGCCCCTCCCTGCCCCCAGAGAGGGCTCCAGTAACCACCACGGTCATGGTAGCTCTCAACTCCAATCAACCCCGAGCCCACCTCTGATGGTATTTTCTTCACAGCACTAACACCTCCAAGAGACAGCTTTATTGATTTTTGTGTTTTGGTGATCATTATCTGTATGTCTTTATTAGACTGTTAGCCTCCTGGAGGCAGGGGCCCCATGAGAGTTCTCACACTGATATATCTTAATTAAACAAACAGCACCCAGCTCAGATTAGGCCCTCTGTTAAATGGATACATAAATGAAGGTTTTCAAATAACAGAAAATGTTCACTCATAAGCCAAGTTCTGCACATCTTCAATCACTGTGTCTTAATTACTCCTTGAGGCTCTCCAAAATGCTGGTTCTCACTCAGGCTACTTGGGTTTAAAATATAGGTTTTCAGCCCTTACCCCCTAGAGATTCCATTTCAGTGGGATGGAGGGAAGCTCTGCCCTGTGCAGGACATCTTGAGGCCACCAGCAGATCACTTTTGGAGAATGGGCTTCTTTAATTTAGCCCCTGCACCCTCATACCTCATAGACCATACATGGCAACTCTGACCTTGATGTATGCCTAGATGGCTGGATGGCTGGATGGCCTGTAACTCTTACAGGCCAACCAATCCAGAAGGAAGGCAACAGACCATGATGTTCTTTCTAGGCAGAGACTGCGGGAAAAATGAAGGCTGAAGAGATATTTGGGATCTGATGGGGAGAAAAATCAGAAGCCTTGATTGTTTTCATCTGGAGATAGCCTTTGAAACACAACATAAAGGGGACTGAATTCAGAAGGATTCTCTCCAGGCTCCTGGAATCAGGGTTCAGTTCTGGATCACTAGAACTGAACTGTGCTCTGAGCAGTTTTATTTTGGCATGGGATTTTGGATAAGCACATACAATTAGCAAAAGCATCTAGTACATTTGTGGAGAAGGAAATGGCAACCCACTCCAGTATTCTTGCCTGGAGAATTTCATGGACAGAGGAGCCTGACAGGCTCCATAGGGGAAAGTTAAGTCCATGGGGTCGCAAAGAGTCGGACATGACTGAGTGACTAAACACACTAGTACATTTGAGTGCTTTCTATACAGTAACTCTTGAAACAACCCTAGGTGTTCTTGTCTACATTTTACAAATAAAAAACAAATGAGGGTTGAGTCAGGATAAACGGCTTGTCGAAGTCAAGATGATGGGCAGGGATGTTGGCTCCAAAGCCCGTGCTCCGCCCACTCTACAGCCCAGGTGAGATATGTTTTGCTTCCAAAGTTTTAGGTGTTTGGTGTCTGCGTATGTTTGTAGTTAGTTTCCTTCAAGAGCTTCTCCTGAATGAGTGGACTAGGTTGTACCTGCCCACCTCCACTACTGCCAGCCTCTGGAGTCTGTCTCCCAGGGTTGGTGACATGTCGGGCACCGTGCAGTCCCTCAGAGACAACAAGCACCTTCCTGCCTCGTGACTGTTTTGTCCCCAGTTGCCTCATCTGCAGCACAACCTCTACCTTAGTCAATCCCTTCTTGTCTTTAAGGGCTCAGCTCAGAGGCTGCTCCACACAAGTCCAGGTTCACCTTCTGCAAACTCTCAATGCACCCGTGGTTAGTTAGCTGTGTCATCTGGTTTTCTGACTGTCTTCCCCGAATAAAGAAAGTTCCCTGATGGCCGGGACCATGCCTGCCTGTTCATCTGTGCATGTTCAGGGCTGACAATAGGCTTTTCATTAGCAGTATCAATGGAATAAACCTTTGTTGAATGAAGAAATAAATAAGCCTCAGGTTCTTTATCTGTAAAGTAGAGATCATAATAAAACTCCTATGAGGAGTAAATGAGATAGCAGAAGTGACACCACCTGACCCAGAACAAGATTTTGTTTTGTTTTCTCGGTTGTTCATTTCCTAAATAGAGGAGCTCAAAAATGAAATCAGCTGCCTCCTAGGTTTGTAAGTTTTTGCCACTGGGGGGCCTTTGAACACAAGGTGGATACAATTCTGTAGGGATATTGTAGAAGGGTGATCAATGGGTCCAGATGAGCGGTTTTTAATCTTGGCTGCCCTTTAGAAACAACTAGAGAGTTAAAAAATGACTGATGGTCCCAAAGATTCTGATTTAATTGTTATGGAATAGGATCCAGGCAGGAATGCTTCTTAACCCAGGCGATTCTAATGTGAAGCATGGTTCTGAACCATTAGTGTAAAATAGATGATCTTTAAATGTTCTTCTTGTTATAAGAGGCTATCACCCCAGGAAAGTGAAGACCACTTTTTCCTTCTGAGAAAGAGGAAGAGAGGGAGGAGGAGGGATTGGGGAGTGAGCAGGAGAGGGGGCAGTGGGGGAAGGAAGGGAGGGAGGGAGAAAAAGAGAAAGAGAGAGAAGGATGGGAGGGAAGGAAAGAGGAGAGAGGGAAAGAAGAGATAAGGATAATCTTGTCATAGAGATTCTGGGAGGATTCAATAAAATAAGAAATAAAAAGGGAGTTGGTAAGTGTTAGCACTAGGTAAGTTCTCAGTAATAAATAATAATGATACTATGCTTTTTATTATTATCAATGTGAATACATTTTATAATGCCTATAGTCATAAGGCATTATCATTGTGACTATTGGCCAGCCCAGGTTGAAAGCTAGTGTGCTGATTTTTTTTTCTCTTTTTAAAACCCAGAAGCATTCTTGGAGAGCTATGGTTTTCTCTTGCTTTCTGGCATTGATTGAGTTTTCTTAAAAATACACACACACTCTCACACACATACAAATGCGTAATATGCACACGAACATACACATATTTTTCCTTTTTTCTGAGTCCCCTCTGAATGACAGCATGCCTGAGAAAATATGAAACAGGATTCCTTGGGTTGCGCTGTCTTCCCCCGGGGTGGTAGGGTCACATATATTACTAGAAATGATCTGCCCACTTTTTGCTTACAGACCCCTTATGGAACTGAACACCTGACCCTAAACAATGGGGGAAGATTCAAGGGACTGTGTTGCAAAGAAGGGAAATTTAAACAGATTCTCTGTGTCAGTCTGTAATATGACAGCAGTTCCAGAGCATGTCCTGTTTGAAAGAACAGTCACTGATTCATATAAGCAAACCATGCCACACCTCCCCACACTGACACAGCTTCCCTTCTGGGCAGAAAACATGCTCAGTGCCTGGTGGACAGGGAGTCTCCCCACTGGATGAGCATAGCTCCATCACAAACTGGAATCCTTCACTACATCTGTAAAATGGGGCAGCAGCACTCGCTCTGGTGACTTGACAGAGATGCCTGAGCTCACTGGCACAACCTGTGGGTAAGTGCCTTTTGCCCCGTGGAAAGCTGTGCAAATGCACAGCAGGATCAACAGCACGGGACTGAGCCAGAGATGACTGGGGTGACATCTCAAGGTCTTACAGAGCCTTCAGTTCTAACTCTCAAAAGCCTGGTTTGCTCCTGGAGATGTTCCAGCTCTACTCATACTACAGGTACCACAGCCCTTTAATCCAAACATCTAACGTTCCAGGTGTTAGAACTGCCCAGCTGTGGGATACTGGCTGGATACACCAGATAGGGTGATAGAGAGGAAGAGGCCAAATATGGAGGCCAAGTGTTTAATGAATTGGGACAACCTTTAAAACCTAAGGACAGGAAAATGGCCAAAAATGACAAGAGGCAGAAAGATGTGTGTCTAGCACCAAGTGGGCTTTTCAATGCTCTTTGAAACTGCAAAACTCAATTTAAGGGGAAGGGGTATCAAGTTTTTATAAATGCGTATCACCAATGTGCACTGCTAATTCTGATATGCCTCAGGTAATCCATTGGGTGGAATCGGGAGGAAGAGGAGCTGTGAATACATACATCAACATTTTGAGAATAATTACCTGTGTAATTGTTATACTGTCTCTCTCCTCCCAGCCTACTATGGTGGAGAAATCCTGTTGAAAATCATGTCCTACAGACAGACACTCATTGTACCAAGCTCAGGGTTGGTTCAACCTCCAATTTGCCTCCTGGGAACCCAATATCCTTCCGTCTTTTTCACATTCTCTAAACCTACACTTATAATGATAATGATATAACAAAATGAATTCCCTCTAGATGTACAATACCTCACAATTTCCCAGGTTCCTTCCCATTTAACCATTTTCTTTGATTCTTCCAACCTTATCCTCATCTGACAGAAAGAGGCCCAGAAGAGTGAAATGAATTACCCAAGGTCACACAGCTAAGAAGGGACTTGAATCAAATATTTATCTCCCAAATCTTTATCCACAGTTCTCTCCAGTTCTTTCACACAATGAAATGGACTATTATTCAGTCCCTTTGTCTCTTTTAAGTAACGCTAGTTATTATATGCTAGACACTGGGCTAAGCGTTTTATAGAAAACTGTGGAAAATTCTGAAAGAGATGGGAATACCAGACCACCTGATCTGCCTCTTGAGAAATTTGTATGCAGGTCAGGAAGCAATAGTTAGAACTGGACATGGAACAACAGACTGGTTCCAAATAGGAAAAGGAGTACGTCAAGGCTGTATATTGTCACCCTGTTTGTTTAACTTACATGCAGAGTACATCATGAGAAACATTGGACTGGAAGAAGCACAAGCTAGAATCAAGATTGCTGGGAGAAATATCAATAACCTCAGATATGCAGATGACACCACCCTTATGGGAGAAAGTGAAGAGGAACTAAAAAGCCTCTTGATGAAAGTGAAAGAGGAGAGTGAAAAAGCTGGCTTAAAGCTCAACATTCAGAAAACGAAGATCATGGCATCCGGTGGTTTCATGGGAAATAGATGGGGAAACAGTGGAAACAGTGTCAGACTTCATTTTTAGGGGCTTCAAAATCACTACAGATGGTGATTGCAGCCATGAAGTTAAAAGACGCTTACTCCTTGGAAGGAAAGTTACGACCAACCTAGATAGCATATTGAAAAGCAGAGACATTACTTTGCCAACAAAGGTTCGTCTAGTCAAGGCTATGGTTTTTCCTATGGTCATGTATGGATGTGAGAGTTGGACTGTGAAGAAGGCTGAGCACCGAAGAATTGATGCTTTTGAACTATGGTGTTGGAGAAGACTCTTGAGAGTCCCTTGGACTGCAAGGAGATCCAACCAGTCCATTCTGAAGGAGATCAGCCCTAGGATTTCTTTGGAAGGAATGATGCTAAAGCTGAAACTCCAGGACTTTGGCTACCTCATGCGAAGAGTTGACTCATTGGAAAAGACTCTGATGCTGGGAGGGATTGGGGGCAAGAGGAGAAGGGGACGACAGAGGATGAGATGGCTGGATGGCATCACTGACTCGATGGACATAAATCTCAGTGACCTCCGGGAGTTAGTGATGGACAGGGAGGCCTGGCCTGCTGCGATTCATGGGGTCGCAAAGAGTCAGACACGACTGAGCAACTGATCTGATCTGATCTGATCGGATGGGACCGGATGCCATGATCTTAGTTTCCTGAATGTTGAGCTTTAAGCCAATTTTTTCACTCTCCTCTTTCACTTTCATCAAGAGGCTCTTTAGTTCCTCTTCACTTTCTGCCATAAAGGTGGTGTCATCTGCATATCTGAGGTTATTGATATTTCTCCCGGCAATCTTGATTCCAGCTTGTGCTTCCTCCAGCCCAGCATTTCTCATGATGTACTCTGCATATAAGTTAAATAAGCAGGGTGACAATATACAGTCTTGATATACCCTTTTCCTATTTGGAACTAGTCTGTGTGAACATGTTTGGTTCTATCAAAAAATGCAGCCACAGAAGCTCCATAGATCCAAGTTCTGTCCAGAGAAAATCCTCCTTCTTCCTCAAGGGACTCTAGCCATCTCTCCCAGTCAGAACCAAAGATGTAACTGAGTTTCTAATGAAGGAATGCCACCCTTGTCCCCAATGATCATAGCGCCTGGCAAGACTGGAGCTGGAGAGGCGTAATTAGCAAATTCCTACTCCCATCTCTGCCTAAGGAAGACAAAGTTCCAATTACAAATTTCTGAAGCAAATTGCTACTCAATTGCACAAGGCTGATTTTCAAGGCATTGACACCTCCTTGGTTTGCTTGCTTATTAGATACAAAGGTTGGGGAGGATGGAAAAGTATTTAAAAGCTGGTTTTCAGACCAATGAATCTGAAGAAATTCTCTTTATTGGTCTGCAAGAAGAGGTGGGAGTCGGGGAGGCAGAACCAGATCTGATAAAGGAGATTAAATGGCCTTATACATCTGACAGCAAAGAACAGTCCCCACGGGAATCCCAAATCCTGCTGGTGCTAATAAAGTGCACAATATTACTCCAGTAATATAGTGTACAATATAAGGCGTCCAGATGCTGGGGCCAGAGCCACGACCTACATCTTCCACAAACCAATTTTCTGCTGGGTTGGATGTGTAAAAAAGAATCCAAATACAGGTTTGTTTTTTTTTTTTTCCCCTTTGAAAGAAGAATTGCTTCTCTGGCTTTTTTACCTTGGCCTGTCTGCTCCTCCTACCCTCTGCATTCTCAAAGTGGGAATTACTTCTAATCCACTCACAGAGAAATCACTGCTTCTCTCAACTGTGTGCTATTTATGAGGCAATTGGGCCGCTTGTTGGCTTCCCAGTGGCAGTGGGGTACAGGGAAACCAGCATAGAATTTGCAATCAGACAAACTAGGTTCAACCCCCCATTCTTCCATTTCTAAGATGTGTGCCCTTGAGCAAATTTCCCCTGGCTTTTCTGAGCCTAGGTTCACACCTACCTCACAGAAGTGCCTTGAGTGCTAAAGATACTGCATATTAAGTGCCTAACAGGAGGGTTTAGGATAGAGGAGGTGTTGAACAAGCAGAAGCAATTAGTAGCAGTAGTAGCTTCAATGGGTAAAGCTTAAAAGGCAACCTCATTAAAGGAATTACACTTTTTGGCAAGGGGTTTAGGAGGTGAAAGAAGGAAGCTTATTAATAAGATGAACAGCAACAATGCTCTCTATCTATTCCCATCCATGGAGCGTCTTCTGAATGTGATGCAGACTATAGTCACTCACTTCTATAACCTTGTAGAACAGAGGTGACGCTGGAAAATGGAAAACGCAACACAGTACATACCGCATATTATCCCAGCGATTTAACACTGGTCATCTCACTGACCTTCACAGGACCTTCAGTTTTTGTTTTTGTTTTTTAATCTCTCCATTTGGTAGACTAAATGTGTCTTGGACACAAGGCAGAGTCAGGATTGGGGGGAACCTTCTAACTGCTCACCCTCAGCTGATTGCTTTGGGCCTGAACCACTCTGGGATGGGCTGGTTTGATCTGTGCTTGGAGCACCAGCCTTGCACATCTCAGAATTCAGGGCATTTCCACTGACTACAATTACTCTGTTCAAAAAAATGTGGGAGACCTCCTCAGACCCAGCCCTGGGTGGCACAGAAGAGATGCTATACTCGTGTTGCTTGGCTGATTATTATAAAAGTAATAACAACAGATATAGAATATCTCTCCTTGGTAGCACACCTTTCCGTTCAAAAAGTACCTTGACAAATGCTGGCACTAGTTCACTTGCATTTTTCCTGTTAAAGGCAGATGTTATTATCCCATTTCCCAGATGTTAAAAAGGAGGCTTTGAGAGGTTCACTTTCTCAAGGCTGCAAAATAAGTAAGGCACAGAGGCCAGGCTTAAGATGGGTGTGCAGAAATCCAAGTCTTAGACCCTTCTTGCAATTTGCAGCCATCTGACTTATCAAAGGCATGATGTGAATCTCTGCAGTCTACAGAGTGGGACACAGTTCCTTCATCAGAGCAGCTGGAGCACAATGTTCATTAAGTAAACAAATGAACATATTATCCACTTCCTCAAAAAATAGTTCACATTTATTGAGCTCTTGGTTATGCAAGGCACTTTGCCAAATGCCTTCCAAGGATTATTTTGCATCATCCTAATGAGGCAGGTCCCAGGATCATCATTACTTTACAGATGAGGAAACTGAGGCTTAAAGAGGTAAAATAACTCACTCTAGGCATAGGGTGATAGATTCTGGATTTGAACTCAGGCAGTCTGACCCCACATACCCTAATGATGTCATCCTTTATTTAATCCTCAGCACCACCTCCCACCAGTGTCTTAGGGAGAAACCCAATATTTATTGATGATGTTTATTGGTTGCCACTAAGTGTCAGATGTAGCCCTCCATGCTAGTCACATTAACTCATTTCATCCTCATGAGCACTCTGTAAGGTAAACATTGCTACCCCATTTTACAGAGAAGGAAACTGTGGCTAAGAGATGTTGACTGTCCAGGATTCTGCTAGAAGCAGAATCATTTTAAAACACAGAACTATCTGGGAAAATTTCATTCTTCCTTCAACAACTTCGGCATTTTATAAAAGTAACTAATGTGAAATACACATATGAGAAAGGTACAAAGAAGGAAACTGGAGGCAACAGAGCCAAAAGGTTATCTGCAGGGTTCTAGTCCCAAAGCCATCCAAAATCAAGGAGCGGAGAGTGTGCATAAAGCTGGGTTAGTCTAGGAAGGTTCCATGGAGGGAAGGAAACTCCAGGTGGGCTTTGACGACTGGAAGAAATGTATTCTGCCAGGTATTCTAGGCAGGGGAATAGCATATTCAAAATTCAACTGGGGCCTAGAAACTGATTCAAGTAGCAAAGGGAAGCCCTGGTAAAATGGCATGTGGTTGAGGGAGGTGAACCTAGTAGGGGAAAGGCTTGTTTCCAGCTCTGCCTACTAGCCCTGAACCCACAACACGCTGAGGTCTCTTCGTTTTCCTCCAGCAAGTAGCCCATCAGGAGCCTAAGTGACAATGGGAAAAGGCAGAGAGAAAGTAAATAAAGAAGGAAGTGATACCATATGCATCTCATGTGGGGCTTTCTGGAAGGAAGGGAGAAGCTGGGCATAGGGGGAGGAGAAGAACTTTAATTTGCACACGATGCAAGGCAGTCTCAGCTCTTCCTCTGCTCACCTCCCACCACCCCCACCCCGCCCCCCACCCCACCCCACATTCCTTCCCCTCCCTCCCAGTATTCTGCATGCAACAGCAAATGTATGAATGATTGGATGGCTTGGCAAAACACTCTGAGATTTATTTCTGTTGGACAATCTTACATTCTTTTTTTTCCCCTGCTGACAACTCTGTCAACAGCAGGCTCCTCTATGAGGCTGTGAATTTGGAGATCACACATTGGAGGCAAATACTGTTGCTTAAAAACCAGACCAATAAAGGAAACTCCTGAGATCAGGGTGACCAGCAGCCCAATCTAGCCCATGACTTGGCAATCAATGAGACCTCAGAACTTGGTAAAAAGACCATCTGGGGAGAGGGGGACAGGGAAATAGTTCTGTGGATATGGTCAGTTCAAGGCATGGATGTGTTACCTGGAGATGATTCTAGTAGTTCAAAAACTAGATCTATCTGGATGCAATCCAGCTGTAGCTTTGTATTATTTCGAAGCTCAAGTGTTGAGAAGCTGCTAAGACAGTAGGGTACTAAATGTACCTAATGTGAAAAATGTTTTGTCAAGTGTGAACATCTATATCAATGTAAAGGATTATAATTATTACCTTTTGGGTGAAGGGAAGAAAACTATATATTTCTTTAGTCTGTTTTTGGAAATTAGGTACCAGTAAAGGCACAAGCTTTAGAAGCACTGAATTTCAGAGCTGTGAAGAAATTATTTCATTCCATCAACAAGCATTTGGGACTGCATCTGAGAATCGGGTCCAGTGTGGGCTCTGAGGAGCTGGAGAGGAACCAGATGCAGGCTCCCGAGGTGCCTAAGGAGAGTGATAAACACCTTCATGGTGTTAAGAGAAAGGGATTGGGGGCGAGAGAGGCATCTCAGTCACTCTGGGCATCAGGAAACACTTTGCATCTAAAGAGCAGTTAGGGCTGAATTCCAAACGAAGAACACAGTGGGTGTACCCATGCAAAGACATAGAGATCAGGGTAGAAAGAGGTGATGTGGGCATTTTAAGGACAGGACTAACAAAGGCCTGGCCTCCAAGACCTTCATTTTACAGATATGAAAACTGAGGTTCAGGGAGGTAAGTAATTTACCTAAATCACCCAGGTAGGAAGTGGTACAACTCGATTCACCCCAAAGCCTGCTTTTACCACTCTACTATGCTGTTCACACAATAACCACAGAAAACAGCATCTAACTCCAAAGCGTTTAGAAACTTCCCCATAAACACACAGTTAGTGGTAGACTTGAGATTAGAACCCAGCTCTTCCTTCTCTGTCTTCCTCCTCCCAGTCCAGTACCCATTCCACCATGCCACACAGACCCTACCCATTTCCCAGTCTCACTGAGTCTTCAATACCCTGTCATATCCTTGCTCCCGGATCCTTCCCACAGCTTCCTCACTACCAAACTCAGTCATCAAGACTGATGCTTTCATTTCTTTTTCATTAAGTTGACACAAGGAATGAGGGCACTCTCCCTTCCCATGGCCTCTCCTACCCTTGGCACTTCAGAGGTCAGGAAGTCACCAGGCATTCTCACTTCCAAGCCCTCCTTTTAAAGGTCAGCTGATCTGGGAATAAAATACTTCAGTGTCAGGCATTTAATTTTTAAAGAGAGAGCAAAATGGTAAGCAGACCTTAAAAATTGCTCTCGGCTTTGTGTGTAATCATCAGCAGGCTGGAGGTCACCGCCAATCTCTCAAGATTTTCCAGCTTAGAGGAGCAGGAGGACTATTTTTGTTCCAGGAGTCAGAGCAAATTGCAGACCTGACCCTACCTCCTTTATGCTCAAAGAGGACCCACCTGTACAACAAAGCTCAATTCTGTATTTAAGATCAGCCTTATCCAATGGTTTGACCACTAACAAAGAATCCATACAAAGGGCAATAACTCTAGACAAATGTCTGGTCCTGAAAATCACACCTTAATCAGAAGCAGACATATGGCCAAATGCAGCCACAAAATAAGTGTTTGTTTAGTGTAGTGTAGTGTAGTGTAGATAAGTATCTACAAAGGTATAGATATTCTCTAGTTAGTCTTTCTGTACCCTTCAACAGCTTTGCAAGGTAAGAATTACAGCCTCCTGGTTGGCAGTATGATGTGATGGTTAATACCGTCAGCTCCAGAGCCAGACAGTGTGACCCCCACCTCTGCCACTTATTAACTGTGTGACCTTGAGCAAGTTACTTAACCTCCCTGTACCTCTGTATCCTCAGCTGTGCAATGCAGATGATAATACCACCAATTTCATAGGATTACTGTGAGTAAATAAGTTAATAAATGTAAAGTGTTTATGGTGCATGGTAAAATTCAGTACGTGTACACTGCCGTGTCATCATCTCCATCATTTATATGAAGAAACAGTCCAGAGAGAGTGAGTGAACTGCTCATCTAGCCAGGAAGTAGAGGATCTGGAAGCGGACCTCAAGGCAAGGACTAACCTTTATTGAGGATTAACTATGTTGAGAGTTCATATAATCTTGATATCCATAAAAAATTGATGAGTAGGTATCATTGGCCCCAATTTATAGTAAAAGAATTCTAGATGCATGTGATTTATTCAGAGTCTCCCAGCTGGGAAGTGAAGTAGCAGCACCGAGGTTTGAACACAGGTCTGCCTGATTCCCAGAGACCCTGTGGGGCCCCCCTGGGATCCCCGCCTGCAATGAGATGCCTATGGAACCTGCACACAGTGTGAGGGTCTGCAGCTCCCCAAGGGTCTGCTCTTAGCCAGGTCTTTTCATTATCTCACTAATTGTCATGATAATCTCTGGCGCAAAGTACTCACAGACCCTTTAATTGCATAAGGAAATACACTCAGAAACTGACTACACTGTATCAGGTCTCACAGCTGAAGAAGAGGGTGGAGAAGCAAAGGATTCAAATCAGGGGCCTGACTTCCAAACCTGTGACCATCCTCCGCCAAGCTCCTTGGACTACCTGAATTTGAAATCACATAAGAAATCTGCATTTCAGCTTCTGGAACACATGACAGTTTCTCACCCCAGATTGTTCTCAGCTCAGTATGAAAACATATAACAGGGTATGAATGCCTGAGTGAAAGAAAGACCTAAAGTTAAATTATTCCAGAACAGCGAGCTATTGTCAATGATTGACAACCAGTCTCAACTCTCACCAGTGACAGCCACACACAAAGTAAGGCTTCAAAAAGAGCTGGGTTCCCTTCAATTAGCAGAGCTGAAATGAAATCACTTAGAAAATTATACTATTGGGCAACTGGTGGGTTTTAAACATAATAAGAAAAATAAAGGCTTGGCCTGATGTTTACAATCAGCTGAGCAAGAGACATCAGTTGTGCTAGGACCTGGAATCATACCTTCTCCTGGAGCTCGTGCTTGTTTGCCTCTCTGCCACTGCTGCAGCCCTGGATCCATTCATTCCTTCATTCCTTTAGCAAATATTTATTGGTTCCCGACCACCAACCATGGAAGCTACAATGTGAAGCAGAACAGATTTGGCCAGTGCTTCTTGGAGCTCCCAGACAAGCCAACAGGATGGTGATCCCCTGGATGGGTGACATCACGGGGAAAGGCAGGGTGCTCGGAGGCAGAGCAGAGAGAGGGTCCGACAGAAAAGAGATTTCACACTGAGTGGGAAACAGTCCTGTGAACAACAACAACAAAAAAGCCTGCCCAGTAGGCAGTGTGTTTGGCTATCGGGAGAAAGATAAAGGTGGCCCGGGCAGGGGCCAGGCAGCCTTGGAAGGGGTGCGCCCTCCTCCTGCTGCACCCACCTGTCTGTTCCCTGGGCATTCTGAAGTCACAGCTCTGGAAAGCTGGAAGAGCTTTGAGTCATTCGGCACCATTCATTCAATGAACTATGTCCCGGTCACACAGAGTGAAGTCAGAGAGAGAAAAACAAATGTCGTACATTAACGCATATATGTGGAATCTAGAAAAATGGTATTGACGATCATGTCTGCAAAACAGAAATAGAGACACAGACATATGGACACCAAGGCAGGAATGTGGGAGGGATAAATTGGGACACCGGGGTTAAGATATACACACACACACACACACACACACACACACACATGCTATTGATGCTATGCATAATAGTACTGATACTATATAAAATAGGATAACTAATGAGAACCTTCTGTATATATATAGCACAGGGAACTCTACTCAGTGCTCTGTGGGGACCTAAATGGGAAGGAAATCCAAAAAAGAGGGGATATATGTACATAGCTGACTCACTTCTTTGTACAGTAGAAACTAACAACATTTTAAAGCAACTGCACTCCATTAAACACACACACACACACATCCCAGCATGTGTGAAGGCTCAGAAGGGAATGAGAGCAGGGCACACACAGGCACCTCCAAGTGATTCCCAGAGACCAGACCGCCCAGACCAGGTGATGGGTAAGTGGTAAAGGCTTGCACTTTATCCTGAGGCTATTGGCGGGGGGAACACTGAAGGCTGAAGACAGAGGAAGTAAGCTCTCGGATTTGGGATTTGCCAGATACCACTATGGCTGATACGCAGAGGCCAGGCTCTGAGCTCTGAATGACTGATTCCAGAGCCTGTGATCTTTACCCAGCCACATATCGGCAGCATTCCTAGAATCTGGAGGGGTCTAAACAAGGAGAAATGGACAACAGAAAGACCTAGGTACCTCTGGTTGAAGAACAACTTCAGGACAGACGTGCTTCTCAGATCTGGATCCCAGTGGAGCAGAATACAGTGAAGATCAGATTCTGGACCTGCTTCTGTCTGTAACTAGCTGTTTACCACTGGACAAGTCAATGTCCAGCCCCTCACCCTGAGCCTTAGTATCCTCATTTGTGTGATGGGTGGAGGGTTAGGTAGCTAATCAAAAATGATCATGACTTTTAAAAAATTGATTATTACTTGCATTCAGTGAACTCTTACTCTGAGCTTGGTGTTATATCTCAGTTCACACCTACAAGCACCCTGTGAAGAGATTCGATTCATCATCCCCATTTCACAGCATGGAAACTGAAATTCAGAGATGTTAAATAAGTTGATATTAAGTAAGTGTAGAAGCAGGATTTGAATCCAGCTTTCAGATGCTTAATGTGAAAACTTTCTGTTTCAGGGCTCTCAGAAATGTATTTCACAAGGATTTTCTGAGCACCTGGCCAAGGAGGGTATACAGACAAGGAAGCAAAGTCTCCCAGGGCAGAAGTCAGACACACATTCCTAGGCTGGGCGTCCTGAATTCTAGCCCTGGCTGTCTGATGAATTCAGTTGGCCTGTATGTAGAGAGCATCGGGATTGCAGTGCAGAGGAAGGGGTAGGGGAAGGGCTGTGACAAAACAGTCCCTCTCTTTCCTGTACTGTGGACTCCTGCTGTGTCCATAGGATATCACAAGATACCCAGGGCTTAGATGACCAACAGCTGGCACAGCTGTAACAACCCTCAGTGTTGCATCACCCCCAGTGAACTAAACCCCCAAATGGCCAGGGCAGGCTGCCCAGCATGGTCCTTATTGGGCAGGTCCAGTCACCATGGTCTGGGCAGAAACTGCTCCCATGGCTCTCAGGGCCAGGCCATTCATGGTGGACAGAGCCCAAAGGGCAGACTCTGCAGAGAAGTCTCCTTGTGATATGTTGTGAGACTAGGTTAGACCTGAGGCCAAAATAAGGGAAAGATGCCCCAGGTGGCAAGCTCTGAACCCCAGGCAGCAGCACCAGCCAATTAGGGCTAATTAGCCAACTGCAGAGCAGGGGGCAGTGGAAAGGCCGGAGAGAGGCTGCAGAAAGATCTGCCCCCAGGCCCTTGGCAGCACCTGCAGGAGCCGAGGCCTGCAGACCTGCCCCTACCCCCAGGTGACCCGCCCGGCTCTGACTAATGAGCCACAGCCGGTGATGGAGGGTGTAACCTGCAGAGAAATGCTTTCTGCCTTCTTCTAATAAACTTTTTCCTGAGATCCACGGCTGGATTCTCCCATGAGTACAGCCCCAGGTGTTGGGGGAGGGAGACAGAGGCGCACAGTAACAGCTCATTTAGCAGGGAACAAATGGCTTCCTTTCAGGTCAACAAATACAACATGACGTACTCAGACAAGCGTGGGGGCCCGAGACCCATGTCTTGTGAATCGGACAGACAGGCAGAGGACATGGCCACCCACACCTTCAAGAAATCCCCTGCTTCCAGGAGGTGAAAAAAGACCACAAGAACCAAAAAATGACATTTCCTTCAAACAACCCAGAAGGTAAAATGCAAAAGCATCCACTAGAGTAGAATATTGAAATCAAGATGATTATTAATAGTAATAGTAGCTTATATGTGTGTGTACATTACCTTGTCATTCATAATTTACTTTCACACGCATCAGCTCCTTGAAGCTTCACTACTACTTTATAGAGCGGGAAAGGCAAGAAGAGGAGTCCGCATTTTAGAGAGAAGGATCTGGGGAGGCCGCGAGCTTAAGCCTAAGATCCCACATGTCAAATGTCAAACTAAGTCTTCTTCTATTTATTTATTTTTAAAATTTTGGCAGTCAAAGCACTGAATCCTAACCACTAGACCACCAGGGGAACTTCAAAATAGTCAACTTTACGCTATGCATATCTCATCATAAATTTTCTTTTCTTTCTTTTTTGGCCATAATGCTTGGTTTATAGGATCTCAGTTCCCCGACCAGGGATTGAACCTAGGCCAATGCAGTGAAAGCCTGGGATCCTATCCACTAGGCCACCGGGGAACTCCCCCAACCAAACCTTCTAATTCCAAAGCACTGCAACTTTCCATGTTAGGTTGTCAGATCCAATCATTGCTATATTCCTTTTTATTCTTTTTTTGAATCATAATATGTTAGGACTGGAAAGGTCCTTTATAATTACCAGAATCCTGGAACCCAGAGAGATTAATATGCTCAAGACCACACACTGGGTCCTTGGTCTGCATACTCTCTCCAGACCAATTTCTGCCTCCTCAACATCCATTCAATCCCCAATAACAAGGACTCTTGCTACAGATGCTAGTAATAAAAATACTTTTATGTTGTCACCTTAAAAACAGTAGATGCCAGCAACTAATGTATTTCTTTATTGACACGAGTCTTTACTTCTAATAAAGTAATAACCTGAATGTGATGGGAGAAAAGGCACAGAAGGGGAGAAGCAGGAGGGTTCCCTGTGAGCAGTAGGACTCCATAAACGCTTGCTGAATTGAATAGAGTGAAATAAGCATGGACCCACAGGGAAAAGAGAGAAAGAGAAGGGATTTTCCACACACATAGATGGAAATGCATCTACTCTGTAAGAAGACACTGTGCTGGGAGTTTGGCACAAAGAAGACATTTGCTGTATTCCAAGCTGGTTTTCAACATCAGCTTCAAGCTTCCCACTGTCTTTACATCTCACACTCGCAGAGAGAACACAGCGGGATGTATGCTTCCAGGCAACCCCTTGGAAAATGTTTGACCTTCAATGAAGTTTTGACATTGTTTTCTGCGTCACCTAGGTGTCAATTTTTTTTAGGGAAAAATTCTGGAGTCAAGAAAGGAGTATGTAAAGGAGGCAGAACTCTTAGTAAAATGCCAGTGACAGTGCAGTTACTGTAACCTGATGTCAGAAGGCATTATCTCCTGCTGCCACTGAGCTCGCTCTCTAAAGGATTTTGCCTGATGGTGACTTCTGTCAATTTCTGTCTATTTTCGCTCCTTCTTTCAATCCACTGGTGGTTTCAAAGTATTTGGGGAAGGTTCCACAGGAGGTAGGAAATGTCACAGATCACCACTTAACACTTTGGTCTAGAAAAGTGTTCTAGTCATCACTATTATCTGTTGAACACCTGCAATGATAATGATTCTCTTATACTCAAAAGCATGGCTCAACTTTACTGAATATTTACTATGTGTTCAATGCTTAGCACCTCACATGCACTATTTTATTGAGCCTTCATACAACAATCCTCTGATATTTAAGTTGCCCAAAGCTATAAAACTACCCAGTGGCAAAGTCAGATGCCAATGTCAGAGCCAGTGTTCTTTGCTGGCACCCTACCGTTCATTCTTGTATTCATTTGCACAATCCCTGTGTACCAGGCTTTGTGCTAGCTACTGGGACAGAGAGATATAAGACAAGACCATGTTTTTAGGAAGCTCACAGGAACTTGAGAAGTCAGATAAACTAAAGGTCACATATGATGTGCTAAGGGTAGTAACAGAAGGGATTGCTGGGTTCTCTGGGCACATCCCAGTCTAGGAGGTATTGAAGAAGATTCCCAGAAGAAATGATGCCTTGTTCTTGAAAGGGTCAGCAGAAGGCATCACACAAAGGAGGGCATGGAGGGCAGTTCACTCATAGTAGGCAAAGTGGGGAGCTGCCAGCACTGAGACATGGAGACATGGGAGAGCATTGGCAAGTTCAAGGGTCTTCTAAGTAATTCACAAGGGACTGCGCCCAGAAGAGACAATCAGGTAGTGAATGAACAGGAGACTGGAGAGGAATGAGGCTGAAAAACAGGGTAGGAACCAAAAAGAGGCTTTCTGCCAGTCTAAGGGGTTTGAGTTTTAGCCTGAAAGCCCGAGCAGCCCCTTGAGGGTTGGTATACACGTGTGTGATGTTCAAGGGGAACACTTACAGCTTCCACCCCACTCCTCAGAGGGGAAAAGTGGGCAGCAACGCTTCCATCCTCTTGCCTCAAAGGAAAGGGACTGATTTATCTTCTGGGCGAAATCAGAAGAGAACAAACATGTGTGGCTACAGCAGATATGGGCTCTCCCGGCACCATTCCAACTTCATATTTGCATTTCTTATCCTTCTGTAGGAGACCCAGAAGTGACTACAGGGTGCTCTAGGGACCAAGCAGACACACTTGCGTGAGGCTTGGAAGAAGGAAGAGATAGATAGGCAGTATCTGCCATGTGCAAGGACAGTAACTCTTCTGCAGCAGTTCAGACGAAGATCCTCCTATCTCCAGCAGCAGTGTAGTCTCCACCCTATTATGCCATGGTGTGGTTGGGTAACCATGCTGACATCCAAGCTTGGCTCTTAAGCCCCTCCTGGAATGCTAATGGCTACCCAACACCCATTAATAAATCCTTTTCTGTTTAAATTATTGCATCTGCAACTAAGAACCCAATTGACACTATAGAACAATCCCTTTCATTCTGTCATTCAGAGTTTTCTGATCTCAGAAGATCCTCATTCACTGCTCATCCATGAAATAAGCCTACGAGGCCACATGTGCTCCTACAAGGAAAAGGGAAACCTGTCAATATCCAGTTCAACTTAAAGAGAAAGTTCAGGAGGCAAAACCTAAATTCTCCAGTGACGCATTAACAGAAATAAGACCATGCCTCATCTTTTTCAACTGCAGTATTCATCTCCCATTTGGTTTTTAACTTGGAGAGAGAAAAGGCACGAGTATCTCTCAAAATCTTCCCCCACCCAGCACCAAAAAAACAATGAGCTCACATTTGTGCTTTGGAGGTAGGGAAACCAGTTAAAATCAGCCATTTGGCTGGAGCAAACACAATTCCAGAGTCAGTCTGGAGTAAGAGAAGGGATGCTTCTGTGCTAATCAGAAAAGCACTGGGAGCCCATGGGGTACAGAAACTTCAGCAATGAGATGCAATCTGTTGATTACCAGGAAACCTGTTTTGCAAAGAGGTCATAATCTCAAACTCTCAGCTCACTTGTATCATTTGCAGGGGGCTGATTTCCCCCTTGACACTCACAGAATTGCCCAACACACCTGTTTCCAAAGCATGTGGTCTCCACACCTGAACCTCTTGGAGCTGAAAATGTGGGATGAATAAGAAAGAGGAATATAACTAACCCTGCGTGGAGTCATAAAGGACTAGACAAGATAGGAGCTAAATTAAAGAAATACCAACCAGGAAGCCTAAAGTTTTCTAGTCCTTGAACCTCTTATTGGCAAGCTCAGTTTTCCCCTCCCTAAACCGAGGAGACAAAGATGGCAAGTAAAGCTGTCTTTGCTGAGTAACTAGTTCACACAACAATGGGAGGTGGTGAGCAAAACAGGCGATAATTGCACTCAAGGGCTGGCAACCCTATGAGAAAGTTGAGGGAACAAGGGAACGATGGGAATAGGTGTGGCAGAGACCAACACCCATCCTCCCCATCCTCTAGCACAGCACCCAGTTCTGACCCATGGCCACCCAGAATAAAGACAGTGCTCTTATTCTCCCTTCTGTTAGAAATGGCCCACTGACTCGGTCCTGGCCAAGGAGAATGTAAAAAGAAATTACGGGTACAACTTCTCGCCATGCCCTTAAAAGAAATGGGGAGGGGGGTCCTCCCAGCCATCTAGTTTGAATGAGGAGGTGGTGCTGTCCCATCGTGGATGATAAGAATGACAGCAATGTCATGAGGATGGAGCAGGAGGAGTGGCAAGAAGAGCCACTAGAAGAGCTTGGACCCTGCGTGACTTCACCGCTGGGAGCTGCCCTCTGCACTCAGACTTTTAAATGACTGAGACATCTAATTCTACCATTTTAAAGACACATTCAAGCTGTTTTATTTGGTATCTTGGCTACCTGCTGCTGGATCGATATTCTAATTCTCTGAGATGGCATGCCAACACTTCACTTATCCAGCAACCTCACTTTTCCAGAAAACAGTTGTAAACACAGCTAGAAACAAAAAACCACCCTCAAACAGCCAAACTTATATTGTCACTGGAGACTGATGGACTTAATTATGGGGATGGTACCCTGGCCAAGACTTGGTCGGTGTTTATGGACCCTTATCACATCTGCATTTCCAGTGAGCATGGTTCCTGATATTTTAGCCCACAGCCAACAAAAGGATGGATAGAAAGGGGAAAAGATTGCTTTTAGAGGCAGATAAACTGACAGTACCAAGACATGAAGACACAATCTGACAGTGAGGGAAGGTATAAAAAATAGAGATTAGAATTTTAAGTCCATACATCCATATGTCTAGGGCCACCCATATAAAAGGGCAAACAGTCTTGCATCTCTAAATAGCCCTTCAGTTCAGTTCAGTTCAGTTGCTCAGTCGTGTCCGACTCTTTGCGACCCCATGAATTGCAGCACACCAGGCCTCCCTGTCCATCACCAACTCCTGGAGTTCACTCAGACTCACGTCCATCGAGTCAGTGATGCCATCCAGCCATCTACCAAATATATAGCTTGATACAATAGTTGATGTTCAAAATGCTATTTCTTAGTCATAATCTATTTTAAAAAGCAAGAAAGTATGTAATTCATTTATAAATATTTTCTAAACATTGGTTATCTTGAAGCTACACTTATTTGAAACATCTCAGTCTATGTGGTGCCATATACATAATTTCATAAAATTCAACGTTAAATGAAATACATTTGGACACCACACTTGTAGTCAGGGTTAAAACCATTCACTCTGAACCTATGTTTTTTTCAGGCCTCACCCTGTATGTAATGTCTTAGAGATGAATCAGACACATCATTGCTGTCTAGTAATTCCTGGTCTAGATTTAAGAGACAAATAAAGAGATTACTATAACACTAGCTCAAACCTCTATGGGTGGAAAATAAGATGCAATGTAGATGAAAAAAAGATTACTGTCTATGATCTAAAAGAAACTCTTATACAATGATAAAAAGATGAACCATTCCAAGAAAAATGAGCAAAGACAATGAATTATCTGTTCATCAAGAAGCAAATCCAAATGGCCAATAAATGTGAAATGATGCTCTTCGTTGGTAGACATCAAGAAAATACACAGTAAATAGCAATGAGATCACTTGTTACTTCTCAGGTTAACAAAAGTAAAAGAGGTTTATAATATGTGCTGTTGACAAAGACATAGGGAAATGTTACTTCGTACCTGGTTAGTGGAAATGAGAATTATTATACTTTCTTTGGAAAGATATATAGTACCACCTTCTAAAACTTCAAAAGCGTATATCCTTCAACTCTTTAGTATTAGTTTGGGGAATCATATAAGTTAAAACATCAACAGATACTGACAAATGTACAAGGATGCTTATTTCATCATTGTTTGTAAAAATCAGTGAAACAAAAGTAAATGCCCATCAGGAGAGAAATGGTATGTTCATACCACTGAAACTTATACAGCCATTGAAAAGAGTGACTTATATCAATGCCAGCTGTCTGGGGGTGGGGGTGGGGACTGGAAGGGAACAGTTTTCCATAGTGTTTAAAGTGATAAAAGCAATATGCCAAGGAATGTATATATGATCTCATGTTTTACACCCATGATAAAAATCCCTATATATATGAACATATTCTGTAAATGTTACAGGAACTTAGAAGAAGATATGGAAGGCAGCCTCATTGTTAGATTAGTTTGAGGGGCAAAGGAGAGCAAATAAATATTTTTCTAAAAAGATGTTTAGGATAAAAAGTAAATAGTTTGCATAATAAGGCAGAACATTTAAACTTCTATCTATCTACATATGCTAGCATTTGTGTTTAAAGAGACAAATAAAAGGATGGTCACCAAATTATAGGCAAGACAAATAACTAGAATTTCAAGTGATTTTTTTACTAGTTTCTAAAGCTTTTTCTATACTTTGGCATTTTTACAATGAATTTGTTTTATTTTTATGATTTGGAAAATTAATAAAGTGATAAAAAAACAACCCATGTCAGTGCTGGTCAATGTTGAGTGATATTAACTAAGAAGCCTGCGTGGGGGGCATGATACCTGATCTTGACGTCAAGATTTTATGGGGTTTGGAGGCTATCTGAAAAAGGAGGGTGTTTCCGGCAGGAAGAACTAGAGAACTAGTATGATAGTAGAAATAAACACGGGGACATCTAGCTCATCCAGAACAGAAGATAAAGAATAAGCTAATGGATGCAGTTCCATGACCACCAAATAAAACCAAACAGATAGGAAGTAGAAGTGGCCACCATAATGCATGGACACAAATGTGACTTTTAGAGTTAACATTAACACATGAAAACAGCTTGGTTTCTCCAAGCACTACAAATTGACAAATATTTTGAGCTCTGAGGACTCTGTCCACAGTGACACCATGTGTCTCAGTCAGATGTGAACTGCAGTTGGGTAACAGTTTCATTTTAATCCCTCCTTCCTGTCAGTTGCCAACTTGGCTATAAATAATTGCTTGCAGAAAAAAATATGTCACTAAAGATCTAAGCTCAAGCTACCAAAAAAATGGTCATTTTGAAGTGAGAAGAAGTCATATTCTGCATGCTAATTAAACAAGATGTCTCAAGACCTAGGGCTCAGAGCTCATTTTTTTTGAAAAAAAGATTCCTATTTATTAAAAGCCTATGAATACAAATGAATTCTTTACTTAGTATTCACTCTTATTTAATTCTGCCCCCTTTGAGACAGGAACTACATGTGCTTTGCTGATAAATTGAAAGGTTTTCTGATGTCACGGGGCCCCCTGTCATCCACAATACGGCTGTTTATGCCACAGGTGTACGTACTAATGGTACAGGGTTCTTGCACTGTTACCAACAAAGAGCCCAACTGATGGTCACTTTCTTGCTCAGGGCAACCAGGATCACAGAGCTGCCCAAGGTAGTAATTTTCAAGCTGAGAGGTACTCCCCTTGCTCTTTCACAAAATACTTCTTGCTCTGTAAGTGGAAGTTAAAATCACAAGGACCCCAACTTTCCTATTCCCATAACCATATTAGGAAGCATGGCGGATATGTTATTACTCCATTTCCAAGGAATTGAAAGAGAACTCATCAGGTAACCCTTCTTATACCTAACAGTGTAACAGGAGAAAAAACTCAAGTCCTTGAACTTAAAGCCTGTGTCTTTTTATTTAGTGATCTGCTGAACATTGGGCTGACAATGAAAAAAACAGACCAGGAGAACTTTCATCATTTTAAGCTTTGCTGGCTTTTAAGAGCAGCAATAAGAATCAGTCAGTGAAAAACAAGAGATTGGAGAATGAAAATGAGAACAGAAGATGTCGGACACATGGGGCCCCAACCCCATTTCCACACTTATTGGCAATGAGAGTCTCAGCATCCATTTAGCCTTATCGTGCCTCAGTTTCTTTCTGTAGAAACATGGTGTTGTTTTGAGAATTAATGGGGTAACACATGAAAAGTGCCCGTAAGCACAAGACAGGTACACAGTAAAGATAACTGCTATGAAGGCAGCAATGACAATGATGATGACAAAGATGGTGATGATAACAACAATGACGATGGCAATGATTCTACTGCTAAACAACCCCAGCATCTTAAATAGGTGCCAGAATCTCACACACTTGAGTAGCAAAGAGCACAGACTACCTGTGCCCAAATCCTATTTATACCACTTAGCTGCATCTCATAAAAGCTGGTAGAGTTTTGCCAAGAGAACACACTGGTCATAGCAAACACCCTCTTCCAACAACTCAAGAAAAGACTCTACACATGGACATCACCAGATGGGCAACACCGAAATCAGTTTGATTATATTTTTTGCAGCCAAAGATGGAGAAGCTCTATACAGTCAGCAAAAACAAGACTGGGAGCTGACTGTGGCACAGACCATGAACTCCTTATTGCCAAATTCAGACTTAAAGAAAGTAGGGAAAACCACTAGACCATTCAGGTATGACCTAAATCAAATCCCTTACAATTATGCAGTGGAAGTGACAAATAGATTCAAGGAATTAGATCTGATAGACAGAGTGCCTGAAGAACTATGGACGGAGGCTCATGACATTGTACCAGAGGCAGTGATCAAGACCATCCCCAGGGAAAAGAAATGCAAAAAGGTTGTCTGAGGAGGGCTTACAAATAGCTGTGCACAGAAGCGAAAGGCAAAGGAGGAAAGCAAAGATATACCCACTTGAATGCCGAGTTCCAAAGAACAGCAAGGAGAGATAAGAAAGCCTTCCTTAGCGATCAACACAAAGAAATAGAGGGAAAAAACAGAATGGGAAAGACTAGAGATGTCTTCAAGAAAATTAGAGATACCAAGGGAACATTTCATGTAAAGATGGGCACAATAAAGGACAGAAATGGTATGGACCTAACAGAAGCAGAAGATATTCAGAAGAAGTGACAAGAATACACAGAAGAACTAAACAAACAAAAAAAGATAAAACAAGTTAATCCATCTTAAGTATGTAGAGCCGCACATTGCCCATAGGAAATTTTTGTTTCTTTTAAAAAAAAGCAGTTGGAGAAAAGTATCTACAGGTTCAAGTTCTATTATGTTACCTGGTCAGGATTTCCAGTCCAAAAGAAATAGTGTGATTTAAAAAAAAAGTGGGGGTGGGGGGTGGGGGGGGAGGGTACAGTCTCTAGAATCAAGAAGACTTGAGTTCAGATGCAAGTTCTGAAATATATTAGCTAGGTGAGCTAGGACAAGTTACTCAACATCTCTGATCCATGGTTTCTTCTTTATTCATTAACATCTCAGCAAATATTTTATTGATATTTTTGTACCGGGCACTGTTCTAGTTGAGGATTATAATGCCATTCCTAGGACTGCTATAATGATTAAATGAGAGGATACAGGTTGTATGTCTAACCCAGTGCCTGTCACATATCAGTTCAGCTCAGTTCAGTCGTTCAGTCACGTTCAACTCTTTGCGATCCCATGGACTGCAGCAGGCCAGGCTTCTCTGTCCCTAGCCAGCTCCCAGAGCTTGCTCAAACTCACGTCCATAGAGTCGGTGATGCACCAGTTAACAGGAGCTGTAGCCCAACTGAGACGGCAGCTGCTACCTGTGCCAAGTTCTAGAGGCCTCCAGCACCAGTGGGTGCCTCACTGACAAAATATCCCCAAACCAAAATCTCAAACCATTCCATTAGGTGCTGTAGCGTAACTACTGAATCACAAACTATGTCCTTGGTTGCTCACCAGACTCTCAAGAAAGTAACTCCATCCACAGTTGTGGTTCAGAAAACTTCAGACATGCAGATGAGCATTCAAAAAGGGAGTTTCTAAGAGACCCAGGCAATGCGGACCCTACTAGGGCTGAGCACCAGCAATACACGCCCCTCTTCAGGAAGCAGCCTTACCCCCTAGATTCTCCTGTCCCATTGAGTCATGCATTAAAGGGAAAGCAGAAGTTTCCCTCTCCCTTTCTGGGACCAACTATCACATCTGAGAAGACAGAATGAGCCTTGTGCCCCGGTCCTGGGTTCTTCCTGGCTCAAGGGGCTCAGCCAAGTGCTGTGGACATCTGACGTGTGCCTTCCTTTCTCATCCATGAAAGGATAATGGCACCTGTGGAGGTGTGGGTGAAGGGCTCCACAGCCTCATAAGCTCTGAGCAAATACTGGGCATACAAACCTGAGTTCAATGCTTTTCCTCTCGGTGCCCACAGGTCCACTCACGGGGTAGACTGGACAGAGCGGAGGCAATAAAATGAAGGAGATCTGGGTTTGCATCTGGACCCCACTCCCACTTCCCTGTCTAATCTGGCCAATTTACATAACCTCTTGGAACCTAGCTTTCTCTATTAGTAAAATAAGGATTGTAACACCAATCACATAAGGCTATTGTGAAGATTACTGAAGCAATTTATTTAATTTAATTAAAAAATAAACCAAATTAGTATGTGTTCACTTATACCATATTTGCTGGGCACTTACTATATGTACAACTATGCATTAAGAATTACAGCATATATATACAGATATATATTCCATGATCCCTGCATATGATCTAGCCAAGAAAATACAATGTAAGACAAAGGTTAGGAAGAAATTCAAGTATTTAATAGCATATGCATTAAAAATAGAGGGTATTTAGGCAGGAGTAGGGAGAACTGTCACTTTTTACACATACCATTTGAATTTTTAAAATTTTTGTAATCAAAATAAAAATATAAAAATAGTGAGAGCAAAATAAAATAAGAAAAAAGATGTTATGACTGTTAATCACCCTCTAGAAGCTCTTGAGATGAATGTATCCACTGACCTTCGCTCACATAGCTTTGTGCCCACTACTGTGTTATATATACCTTGAGATTGAAGAGGTGGATCAGTTACCCTCACTTGGAAGGAACTTACAATCTACTGGGAGAGAAGAACACATGGATAGTACTTCCAAGGAAGTGTGTTAAGAGTGCTGAGGGAACACGGCTTCCTGAGGGAAAAGGATCCCTGAGTGGATGCCACTTTTGAGACGGATCCTGAAAGATGAGTGGACTCCATCAGCCAAAAAAGTAGGAGGTATTTTCCAGACAAGAAAAGAAGTCTGCACCTGCAAATTTATGAAAACTGTGTACGGTATGCATGTGAAATGTAAGTGTAGTGTCTGTGTGTGTGTCTGTGTGTGTGTGTGTGTAAGAGAGAGAAAGCATCTGTGGCAATGCTGTGTGTGTGAGGGTTTAAGTTTGCTTATTAGCATACATGTGTGTAGTGTGTGTGTGTAGATGTGTGGTAAGAGAATGTATCTATGTATGTGTGAAGCCCATTGAGAAGGAGCAAGAAGGCCAGGCTATGAAAGGCCTTGAAGTCTATGGTCAGTCACTTGAATAACATGCTTTAGGCAACAGGGAAACTCTGGTATGTTCTGATCAAATCAAACCCTAACCCTAACCCTTTAGACAGATGATGTCACACTTGTGGAGAGGGACCATACTGGAGGTCCCTCTCCAGTATGAGTTGGAAGCTCTGAGAATACTCTGGACTAGAGTCAAGGAGGCTGGAGTGAAGACAAGTTGTAATGATTTTCCCATTACTCTTGGTTCTGGGTGGCAGGTTAAGAGCGTTCACTACACTATCCTTTATTATTCTTCTTTCCCCCAAGGTTAAATACATTAAGAATGCACTATTTTTTAAAATGTCAATTCTATGGAAGACAAATCTAAAACAAAGGATGCCTCCCTTCCAAAGTCATTCCGATACCAGCAGGTCCAAATGGAGTGCCCCAGCTTGACCCAAATAGGAGTATGCTCTTGGGGCTATGAAAGCACAAGCAAACTGACTTCCTTTGGAACTTTGACCCTCCATACTGACAGTTGGAGTTTAAGCCAAGGAAAAAATAAGGAACAGAGCTAATGGCTTTGTGCAGCACAAGGTTTCCTTCATAAGTCATTATCTGATGATGTCAACGCTGAGGGCCAAGCTAGTTTAATGCCAATGAGTCTTTTGCAGTTTGGGGTTTTCCTTTGCATTTTAAAAAATTCATATAATACAAAACTCTGCTTCATGTGGGCCCTTCCTTCTCCTTCTCAGTACTGGAATTCCTCCTGTTTCCCTCTCCCTGTGTCTCCCTCCTCTTCCTCCCCCTCCCTTTTTTGTCCTCCCCCTCCTCCTCCTCTCTCCCTCCTCCTTTCTTGTTCTCCATCTCGCCTCCCTCTTTCCCACTGTTGTATTTGAAGTCTTAAGCTGTCTGTCTCTCTTTCTCTTACTACTGCCCCCCCCACCTTTTCCTCTTTCCCTCTTTTCTCTCTCCCTTCCTTCTCTCCCCACCCTATATTCCTTCCCATTAAGTGAAAAAGCTTTGATTTTAGAAAAGGAGCAAGGCCTTTACTAGCACGAGTCAGACCAACAAATAGGGTCACAGTAAGGTGACTACCTGAGTCTAGCTTCAAGAAAAGAAAAGAAAAAACCTTGTAAAAGAGAGAGGACTGAATGGTGGCCCTTGAGTCTAACGAAGGCAGGTGGGGCATATGGCTCCCAGTTGTCCCTGGACACCAGTACCACTAGGCAGTCTTCCAGCTGGACCATTTCTATTTGCAAATAAGCCCCAGCCAGTCCCCCTCTATTCTACTGGGAGTGAGATGGCATAGCCACTGCCTCACGGCACTGCTTAGCTACCCCTCTGGATCAGCTTGGAAAGGAAGAAAAGCCATACAATTCAGAACCAGTTACAGTTCAGCACTGCAGGGGATTTCAGGGACCCCCTGTTTTACCCCAGTCCGGTCACTGGTGAAGGAAGCGGGTTCCCAGCTTGCTAAATGCCAGGGGGACCCATTATCAGAAAACCCAGACCTACGACCTGTTGCAAAAATGCCTCCACCCTGGGAACACCTCTAGGTTTTTGCCTTCTGGACAGAAATCTACTTTCCAGGGTCCAGAGATATAAACAGAAGAAGATTAAAATAGAAACAGAACGGGGTTAAAATGCACTCAGTACACATCAGAAATCCACTGCATGTTCCCCGCAAGAAGGATTTGAGCAGTAAAGTCTGTGGGAGATGCGGCTGCAGTGGTGGACGGCTCTGGGCTCTGAGGACCTTTTTAATATGGCTGTATTGTAATACCGCAGTGCCAAAAAAAAACCCCGCCAGTCCTTCCCCCAAAAGCAAAAGGAAGCCTCGCTCAGCAGCAAGAACTTCCCAGCTCTGGTAACAGATTGCCTCTGTTTTACACCCGTTTAATAACCGCTTTACTGAACGCAAGCCGGGGAAATGTGTATCCTCGAAAGGCACGACACAGAAACCTCCCTCTGCAACGACGCGATTCCTCGGACATGAAACTAAAATGAATTCATCGGAACTCAGCCTCCCAAAGCAATAGCAAAGCGACTGCGAGGCGATTCACAGGCGAGAGCCCCTCAGCGTTGAGGGGGGATGGGGAAGGCAAGCAGGGGACACACCTTTACTGAGCTGTTTGAAACATGCTGCCTACAAAGTCCTTCTAGACCGGGCTGCCAAGGGTTAATTTCCTCTGCAACAATTGATTATCTCGCTCTCTTTCTCTCACACACACACCCCTACAGCACCCACACAACCTCCGCCACTACCACACATTTGAATCTTTTTAATCTTAAATTTCCAGAAATTCCCTGATCAGCCCTATCTTTTTAGAACAGCCCCTCCACCTGGGCTGGATTCCCACCTCATCAACAGTGAAAGCCCAGAGAGCTGGGCATAATTATTTTTCTACAAGGTTATGCCTAATTGGCCACTAACCTAATTGATTAATCATCTCATTTTTCAAGACAGCATCAAAGAGCCAAGCTGAGTGGGAAAAAAGAAAACATGAGTCTGGGTAGTACGTGGGGTAAAATTACAGATACTGGGGAAAGACATCCCTCTCCAGCCAGCTTGCCTGGTTTTTGGACACGGAGGTGGCCAGAAAAGAACAGAAAACCTAGAACATGCTGGGAAACTCGCAGAACCTCAAAAGAACTGAGCTGGGAGCCTCGACGCCACCCAGCCAGCCTGAGTGTAGCCGCCTCCGAAGAAGAAGTTGTTTCTCCCAGGTCAGAAAGGGTTAAATGGCTGAGGGCAAACCCAGCCTCGGCTGGCAAGGGGAAGCAAAAGCCGCCAGTCTCAATGTCGGGGAGTCCGCCTGGAGCACCCGGCCGTCCCCCGCCCCCCGGGGTTCGCCCTCTGGCTGCGGCCGCAACTTGCGCTGCGCAGGGCCCTCGCCCGCGCCTTTGCGCGCCACCCAAAACTTTGCGCACACTGCAGCCAACACCGCCTGCCTCGCAGCCAGCCGCGCGCCACCGAGTGCCCTGGACAGCTGCCTGTGGGGCTTCGGCTTTGGACTTTTCCCTCAGCCGCTTCCGATTCCCACCCAGGGGGCTCCCTCGCGGTTGCGGGATCTCCGCACCCGCCCTGCGCTGGGCTGGCAGGCGGTGCGGGCGCTGCGTTCCAGATGACCACCTCGCCGGGCCGGGCAGCACCCCAGGGACAGATTGGTCCCCTCTGCCGCCCCTGCCCCTGCCCGCCCACCCCGAGCCTCCCACGCCTGAGCGAGCGAGCGCAACACCTTCTCCTACCTTCCCCGCCGGCCGCCGAGGACCACACTCTCCGCTCAGCCCTCTCGACTCATCCTCCGGCTGCAGCAGGAGAGGGCGAGGGGGCTCTGCTTTTGTTCCCTGGGGGTGGCAGGTCCGTTTGGGGCCAGGGCGCACGCAGGAGACAGCCGCGGAGCTGGGTATCCCTGACCGGGGACGCTCACTCCCAGCAGCTCTGCCGGCAGCAGTAGCGGCAGCAGTAGAGATAGTGCCGGCTCTCTGCAGGCCACATCTTTCATACCTTATACATCACTACCGCATTCCCCCGAATAGGGGAGCCCCACAGCATTTCGCCACCTAGCGCAGAATGCAGGCGCCCGCATCAGTGGCGAGGCCGACTCGGACAGGACGTGAGCACCGCTGGAGGGAAGAAAAACCTCAGTACCCACTCATAAGTTCCCTCCCAGCTCTGAACACAGCGAGGCCAAAACTTGCAGCCACTCCGCAGCCTTCACATTTTGGGACTCTCTATTCCCCAGAGAAATCTGGACTTCAGACCAAGTAATGATGGTTTATTAGAGGCAGTCCTCCGGGAGCTGTCGCTAGACTTTTGGCCTGCACGTACTTTTACACAGCCTCATCCTCGGCGGAGTCTTCACACACATGAGGTTTTGCCGCAGCAGACACGTACTGTCTTGCACGAGCAGAATCCTCAGAGAGGAAGTTCTGCCCTGCCCCAGGATCCAGTGTGTGGGCACAGGAACAGACAGACAAGGGTTCCAGTTGCAGTTGTTGAGATCTTAAGCAAATTCCCAAATAAATGATGGAGGCTCCATTTCTTCATCTGCAAAATGGGAACCAGATTATCTGTCTCATAGGATTATTGTGAGAACCAAATGAGATAAACGTTGATCTCTACAGGTTAAGTGATAGCAAATGGTAGGACTTTTCCCTACTCACAGCAAGTCTGCTCTTCCTGGGCTAATAATAAATCAGTAACAATCCACTCATTCACTAACAATTTATTTGTATGCTAACTGTGCCAGTCTCTTCTATGGAGTGGGGTAAGACGTTTAAAAAGATAGACAAGTAATCCTTAAGGTCTTGAATTTACTCCCTAGTATGAGGACAGAGACAATAAACAAGTAAATTAGTAGAAACTGACAGTAATAACTGCTATGACACCAATTTAAAAAGATGGTGATGTGTGGTAAGAAAAAGCTGGGGTAGGACATCAGTCTGGGGATTGGAAAAGGACTCTCAGAGAAAATGACCATTGACCTGAGACCAGAAAGCATTAAAGGCAGAGGGAATAGCAAGTGCAAAGGCCCTGAGGCAGGAATAAGATGAATCCATTTGAGAAGCAGAGAGAAACCAACTATGGCTGAAATGTAGCAAGGCTGGTGACTAAGTGGTATAAGAGAAGTTAGAGAGAGAGGCTGGTCTTATAGGAGGGTGTCAGCAATTTTTTTGGAGATAGTACAACTGTGATTTTTAGGGGATAGGAAATAGTATGATTTGTGTTTGTTGAAGCTCACTGCAGCTCCTGTGCAGAGAACAACTGGAGGGGGCTTGGGTGGAGGCGGGGGAAATAATCAGAGATTCCTGTGCAGTGCTGGGTGAAAGTCCCTTTCCATTCTCTGGCCTGCACAACTACAGTGAGCCCCTCGCCTCTTCCAGTAGGTCTACAAGGCAAGAGGCCACTTGCCAGGAACCCCAGGGGCCTTAGTGTAGACTTCTCCCACCACTTTCAGAGGATCTTTTCCTTAACTGGCAAGTGTATATAATAATATATATTTTCGTAAAATTATTGCAAGGATTAAGTGAGATGGTGAAGGTATCTAAGCTACTAAATAACTATTAATTTCATCCTTACTGTATTCCCCCTTTAAGTCCCCCAGGAGCTTCCCAAATGCTCCTATTGTACCTCTGTCTATATCTGAAAGAAAGGAGCATTGATCATCTTTCTCTGGGAACTGTCCTGTCCAGGGTAACATGTTGGATCCCAGGAGATTGCATCCCAGCATCTGGGGAAAAGCTTGTAGCTAACTCCAGCCTCTGTAGTCATCTGTCATCTTCTTAAGCAACAAACACATTTTCACTTTGTTTAGGTCTTTTTATTTATTTTTTCCTGTCTGCCATCCCCATCCCCATCTAGTTTGAAGCATGAAAGACATCATCATATGAACACTCAAGGTATAAAAATAGAAGGGGGAAAAAAGGGCTGGGGGGCGGGGAAGAGCCAGAGATGGCAGGAAAGGAAAACAGGCAGTCCTTTCTCTTAGCAACAGGAGGAAAGGTTCTCAGCTAAGACACATGATCATTCTCTTACATCTGTGCAGTGTAACAGATTCCAGAGGGCTTCAGAATCCTTTCCCCCTTTGATACCATATGTGCTAAGTTGCTTCAGTCATGTCCGACTCTTTGCTACCCTATGTACTGTAGCCCACCAGGCCCCTCTGTCCATAGGCTTCTCCAGGCAGGAGCACTGGAATGGGTTGTGAAGGCCTCCCTCAGGGCATCTTCCCAACCCAGGGATCAAACCTACATCTCTTATGTCTCCTGCATTGGCAGGTGGGTTCTTTACCACTGAGCCAGCAGGGAAGCCCACTGATACCATAGAAACCCAATAAGATGAAACAGGTATGTTGGGATGCTGTCCCCCTCTGACAGATGAGGCAGTTTAACCCCCCACTAGGTGAAGTAGTAGAGCTGGCACTTGGGCTCAGGTACACTTGACTTTCTCCCTTGCCATACCTCATGCTTCAGGTGGCCCAACTTAACGATCTTGCCTAACTTCTGAAATCCTGAAACATTTATCCAACTGAGACCCAGAACTGTGGATCTCACAGATAGTCAGCTCTTCCCTGGTATCTAGCTCAATGCCCTGCACTCATTCCCATCTTTCTCCAAGCCAGTTGTATTTAGAAACTAGGATTTTGAAGTCCAAACAGGGATCTTACATGTTAAGTGGCCCGAGAAACTGACTTAATATCTCACTACTGCTGGGTTAGAGATCAAAGAAAGAGAGAGCTCTATTGAGAGCATCTTTGGGATGCTGCATGGTTATCAGAGAGAATGTGAGATCTGACTTGAGTCCCTGTTCTCTCATTTATAGTGTGTTCTAGAACAAGCAATCAACCCTTTCTAGGTTTTAATGACCTCATCTGTCAAACAGGGATGGCATCTGCATGTGGACTGAAGAAGATGCTCTAAGGGTGAAACTTACATATTAGTATCCTTTTCTTCTCTTCCCCTCTGTCCTCACTGCCATTGGTGTGCCAGTTCACAACTGACTTGGCAGGGAGGGTAAAATTGTGGCATTTGCCAATTTCCTCGATGAAAATATCCTCACCGTGGCTGTCATCAAGTTACCAACAAACACAATGTCACTGAGTGTGGAGTTGGGAGGGGGTATACATACACTCCATGGTATAGCTCTCATGAGTCTATCCAGCTGGACCAGGCACACCACTATCCACCACACCGAAAAATCAACCCTGAACAGGTGAACAGCACCCTACGGCTCACCTTGATTCTGTATCACCTCCTGTGATAGTCACAAGAATTCTGGAAGGAAAATGCCATCACTGTTCCCGACAGAAGGGGAAAGCGAGACTGGGAGGGACTGAGTGATTTGCCTTAAGTCAGATCGCTAGAAAGTAAAGAAGGCAGGATGCAAGCCTGGGGCTTGTGTGGCTCCAAATCCAGGCACCCTTCCACCTCTGTCTCATTCATCCCCCATGAGATTACTGCATAAGCCCTGCCCATGTCTTTCTCTTTCAGTGCCAAGATCCCAGGGCCTGAGCCTCTTTTTCAATCTGACAAAGCAGGAATAGTCATCCCAGCCCTGCCTTCTTCACAGATGCTCCGAGAATCTAATGAGATAATGCAGATGAAAGGACTTTGCAGAGCACAAGGCGCCCTATGAAGATGAAAGTATGAATATTACAGTTAGTGGCTGAAGGAAAAATGGGGAGCAACAGATCCCAGGCCCTGGGGGGACATATCAACTACACGGGAGGCAAGACCACCCTGAACACCCTCACATCACATCTACACTCAAAGGGAAACATGAGACAAGATACACATTCAGTCCCCTGTTAAACACTTATTGGTAGAAAGACAATTGGAGTATGAAGCCTGAACAATGTAATTGTAATTACAAGCAAAGACAGAATTGTTTCAGAAGCCTAGCTGTTTTTCCTCCTTGCTATCTATAGAAATGTGGTCATTTCTTACTCTCATGCTGCCCTCTGCCCCACTCACCTCTGTCTGAGAGGAGGTCAAGATCACTAGTTTAAAGCAAAGGGAATTTATTGGCTGGTGTCACTTGGCAATCCAGGGTGAAGCCAGTCCAGAGTCTTCATTGATTCCAATGATGTCATCATGTCTGTGATCTCTCTCCCTCCCTCTCTGTTTCTGTTTCTCTCCCTCTCTCTCCCTCACTCCCTCTCCCCTTCGCCCCCTTCCCCCTCCCCTTTGCTTTCCTCTATCTCTTGCCCTTCCTGTATCCTCTACCCTGCAGAGAGCTTCTCACATGTATGGAGAGTGCAGGATGGGGATGTGGTTAACAAAAGCTCTACACTTGTATCATCTCAAGACAGAGATTCTCTCTCCCACTTTGAAACATATGAATCCTACCATATTACACAAATAAATATAGAACACTTCTGCCTGTCCCAGACAGGGAGATTCCACTTGCATGCATTGGAGAAGGAACTGGCAACCCACTCCAGTGTTCTTGCCTGGAGAATCCCAGGGACGGAGAAGCCTGGTAGGCTGCGGTCCATGGGGTCGCACAGAGTCGGACACGACTGAAGCGACTTGGCAGGCAGCAACCTCTGGACAAGGATAAAGAGATACCATGATTGGCCAAGCCTGACACAGACCCAATCCTATAGCCACATGCCATGGAGTGGGGGAAAGGAAGTCCCCCTAGAGCAAGATCCTGTGACCCCATAAGGGAAGGAGTACCAGGGAAACAAAATCGAAGGCATTCACTGTGGTGACAGAGCCAAATTCAGACCTTGGCTTCCCCAAACCTTAACCCTTTCTGTGGTCCTACTCGGATTCCAAGCTTGGAGCTCAGCAGCATTAGAAACCTGAGAGGGCCAGCGGGTTGCATCTAGAATGGTAAAGATTTAAGAGTCAATGTCTAGCATATTCCCCAGTACAGACGGAACACATTTTAAGGATTCGGTTAATGTTGAGTGGTCTTCCCTGATGGCTCAGACAGTAAAGAATCTGCCTGGAATGCCGGAGACCCAGGTTCGATCCCTGAGTCAGGAAGATCCCCTGGAGAAGGGAATGGCTACCCACTCCAGTATTCTTGCTTGAAGAATCCCATGAACAGAGGAGTTTGGTAGGCTAGAGTCCATGGGGTCACAAAGAGTCAGACACAACTGAGTGACTAACACTCCTAATGTTTACTGAGTGAATGACAGTCCCAGTTGACTGACAGGAGATGAAAGGATTCTGAGTCTTTATTAGAGATCAATGAAAAAGAAAAGTCAGTTGATTCCTGATGGAGGCCATGGGTAGACTAGATAGTGCCCATATCTACTGCATATTTGCTGACCCTGCCTTGTAAAACCAAAGCCCAGCTTGGTAGGATTATCACTTTCCATAACCTGGAGAATCCTTTGGTAGGGTCACTGCTTAATATCAAGTATCACTTATTCCTTGGAATACTGTGTTCTCAACCCTGCAGGAGAACAGCAAGTAGCTCATTTTGGCCTAGGTGTACTGACACACACATGATGAGCAGGTGAACTTGGACCATCCACACTCTCTCTCAGACTTTTCTTCCTGACCTGCAGTAAGCACTGGCAGGCAAAGGAATACTTCACAAAAGGAAGGGCTGGAGGGGATGGGCGGGGAGGGAGAGACTGCCAAATTGGGAGTCAACAGACAAGGGAAAGTTCTCATTCAGCTTTTGCTGCTAACTAGCTCAGTGATCTTAGAAACAGTATCTGGGCCTCTGGGTTTGTTTGTTTGTTTGTTTGTTTTAAGTTTATTTTATTGAAGCATAGTTGATTTACAAAGTTGTGTCAATTTCTACTGTGCAGCCAAGTGATTCATATCCTTTTTCATATTCTTTTCCATTATGGCTTATCACAGGATACTGAATATAGTTCCCTGGGCTATATGGTAGGAGCTTGTTGTTTATCCATTCTCTCTATATTAGTTTGCATCTGCTAATCTCTGAGCCTCTGTTTAACACTCATCTGTGTTCATCAAATGCCTATCCTCACTTTCCTTTAGTTCTCACTGTAAGCCTGGGAGGTAGGAATTATGTCCATTTTGCAAAGAGGGAAACTGAGCCCCAAAGAGAGGGAAATAATGTGTCTAAGCTCCCCTGTACTGAGGCCACATGGCCAGGATTGTACCCCGGGAATTCTTGGCCGCACAGACCGTGCTTGTCCCCCTGCATCACTGCTGCTTCCCCAGGGCCTCTGGTCACAAAGCTCATCTCTGGTCCCTGCAATGAGAGTGTCCCTTTCTGGCTCAGCCCTTATCCTAGGGAGAAAGGGGCCTAAGAGCCATGGGCTGCCTTTTCGAGAGCATGTATTTTTCTCCCTCTTCAGTGGTGGTTTAAGAGAACACTCCTCGCTATCACTGGCATTGTCGCCAATGGGTGCACGGTTGCCAGGGTGATCGGTGACTGCAGTGAGGAAGGACTCAGCAGGAAAGGCACTGTGGAAGCTCCACGGAGCTCCAGAATGGCATGGGCCTCCCTCACAGCTGCAAACCACCCCTGTCTAGTCTTGTGTGTCATCCCCTCACTCTCCAAGGGTTCAGCTAATAGAGGGTGCAGTGCTCTTAAAGGCTGCTGGCAGGTTTAAGGGAAGAGAAAATAAGATGAAGAGGAGAAAAGGTGGGAGTGTTAGAGACTTAAATGGGCTTCCCTGGTGAATCAGATGGTAAAGAGTCCGCCTGAAATGCAGGAAACCTGGGTTCAATCCCTGGGTTGGGAAGATCCCCTGGAGAAGGGAAAGGCTTACCCACTCCAGAATTCTGGCCTGGAGAATTCCATGGACAGAGGAGCCTGGCAGGCTACCATTCATGGGGCTGCAAAGAGTAGGACACGACTGAGCGACTAATACACACACTCACATTAGAGACTTAATAAATGCTGAGTGGTGGGGATGCACTCAGAATGTGCTCAGATGGTAATCAGAGGCATGTGTTACAATGCCACAGTTTATGACACACCTTCTGTGTGTACTGGCTCACTGAACCCTCTCCCTTCTCTCCACAGTATGTTAGTTTAGCATTATATTTACACTGTCCTTTCGCTGGGTTCACCTACCAGTCTGCGAGCACCTTGAGGCTGTGGGCTTTGTGTTGTTCATCTTGGCCTCCCCAGAATCCATGGACTGGCCTGGGAAACATTTGATGAATGAATAAATGTGCTGTGTAAGTGCATGAACAAGCACCTGTCCAGGCCTTTTGACCCTCAGTCCACCAAAGTGATCTCCCCCACCTTTCTGAACTCCTATAAAAATTATTGCCTGGCAATTAATTTGACATTCATATGCAAACTTGTACCATCTCTTGAGTTGTTGTATTGAGCTATAATTTGAACATTTTATTGTTATTAAACATTTCACATGGGGATTTATGTCTTGTTTTCACAACCATTCTGTGAGCTCATTCATTCATGCAGTAAGTACTCATTGAATTATGCACCAAGCATTGTCACATGGGTTGCCTCATTTAATCCTCCCTCTTCTCTGTGATTGTTCTTGTTCAGACCCTACTGTGTGTCACAGGCACTGTGCTCAGTATAGTGTATCATTCGTCCTCAAAGAACAAAAATTAAGTGCCCTGAAGGGCTGCATTAGTGAGCCTGGTGAGGGAAGCAGCTGATTGCTTAGAGGGAGGGAGTGTGTTTACACAGGGCACCTCTACATGACGGGGCAGCTTGTACATCTGAGAAGGGCCCCAGTGAGAGGGTGAGAACGGGCTGAAATGCAGTCTGCTCTGTGCTCAGCAAACCATGCACTGGGGCACAGAGCAAGGTCTAGCTACAGGTAGGAACAACTTTTCTTTCACTGGATGGTCCTTCAGCTTACCAAGAGCTACTTTTTTCTAACATGCATAAGGGCATCGCATGTGCTAAGGGTAGGGAGTGTATTATTTACAGTGTGTGTTGGGGACAGGTAGGAAATCAACTTTAGGGTGCACACCCACCCTATCCCCAGAAGCATTAAAATTCAATGAAGTAGATTGTTCTACAAATGAAATACTTCTGTAAAACATACTCTACTTGGAGCCACCCCTAGTTTGCAACAGATTCCTGAAAGAACCCTACAAAATAGACATCAGCCATCCAATTGGACCTCTGGGGCAACTTAAATCTCAGAGAGCCAAAGTGACATCTCTGAGGTTACAGTTTAGGATGTGTCTCAGACGGGCAAAGCAGTGCTAGCGCTAGAACTGGAATCAGCATCTGGAAAGCATCAGGCCCTGGACAGCGTCCTCTTGACCACCAGGTTTCTGTAGGGACTCCAAGCATCCAGTGGGGTGCTTAGGGCAAGCCCGGTAAGATTTGCGGATTTGGATTTTAAGTGTGTGCTGTTGTCACAGGGACCCTGGCCCCCGCCCCCAACAGCCCCTCCCCCGCACCATCCCCCACCCCCATCACCGCCATGGGGGCATACAAAGATAACACAAAGGTTCCCCAGGACAGGCTCCCGTGTGCGCCCTTGTCCTGGCGTTGCCATGCGGGTCTTTTTGCACCCCCAGGAGGAGCCTGAGAACCCGCGCAGGAGCGGCTGTGTCTGTCAGCCTCACAGGCAGCGATGAGTCGCTGCAGACGACAGACACGCCGGGGGCACCGAGGACCCATTCTGTTTACTTCGCCTCCCTACTGCTCAGTTGCTCAGCCCAATCTGTTTCAGGAGTCAGTGAAAAGAGTGAAAAAGAAAATCCTTTAAACCAACTGGCCGAGATACTTTGCAGGTCTAGCTGGGGGCTTCCTAGCAAAATGAACAGTCTGTGGTTTCCAAGGCTCCCAACTAAATAAGCGCTCTGCTGCCGGCTCTGCTATTAAATCTCTGTGTGGCCTTGGACCAGGCACTTGCCCTTTCTGGGCTCAGGTTCTTCTCTGTAAACACAGGGCGTTGGACTGGATGGGGCTGGAGGCTCCTGGGAGTCGCATGGGCAATGGTTTAATGACACTTGGCAAAACTGGACATGGGGAGAACACTAGGTATTAAAGGGCAACTGGCTGCCTGATGGAGAAGAAGATTCGGTAGTTAGATGAGGAGCCCATCCTTCAAACATGTCAACACTGATGATATTAATTAAATACCTTGTTTGGTACCCTTATAGAGCCAAAGATGAATGCCAGTTGGCAGGTGTTGGAGGAGTCTATGAAAAAGGATATGCCCTTAAGGATCTTACCTTATAGAGAAGCAGCAGTGTCCTGTGTTAACAAGATAAAGCCTTTGAAATCAAAGTGCCCTAGGTTCAATTCCTGGTTCTGGGGAATTCCCCGGCAGTCCAGTGGTTAGGACTCCGTGCTTCCACTGCCGGGGGCCCAGGTTCAATCTCTTATCACGGAACTAAGAAACCGCAAGCCCTACAGTGAGGCCATATAAAAAAGTGAATAAATAAATAAGTTTTAGAAGAGAAAATTAAAAAAAAAATCCTGGTTCTACCCCTAACAATAGATAATTATTGAATGAATGAGTTCACTGTGTGTCCTTGGACAAATCACAACTTCTCTGAGCAGTGGTTTCCCTCCATTGTTAAATAGCACAATAATAATGCCAATTTTACAGGCTTGTAAAATTAAATGAATGATATAATTAGCTCCCAGTAAGTAATCAAAATCACTAGTTTTCTTCGCCTTTTCTCTTTCCTTGAAGAGGCACAATGTAAAACTGCAAAAAGCTTAAATAAACTAGAACAGAGACAAAGGATCCAGAGACGGAGCGATGTGCGTGCGTATACCTTCCTGTGATTTGATGGGTTGAGAGAGAGGGCAGGATTTCATGGGATGCTCCTAACTGAGATTCTCCAAGAGATGCTTAGAAGTCTGGAACCTTCTGCCTGTCTTTCCATTAACTTCCTCCCTGTGCTCAGGTCTGTCAATATCCTACCCATCATTTGGGGCTCAGTTCAGAAGCCACTTCCTCTTTAAAGACCCCTGTGAAACTTAAGCTATCTGTAACCTGCTCTTCTCTGGACTCCACCAGCCCCTCCTGTATGCCTCCATCCTGTTGGAGCTTGTGTTATAGCTAATTGCCTCTTATATCCCCAGTAGACAAGGAGCTCCTGCAGGTTAGAAACCAGGTGGGTCTTACTTGTTCCCACTACATCTCAGGAAGATGTGGGCCTGGCATAGGTACCCAGCCAATGTGTGTGGAATAATGGACCAGTCTCCCTAAGAGGAAAATAGAGAAAGGATGGGAGAAGATCCATGACTTTGAAAGACTTTTTCCAAACCTAATTTAAGATTCCTAATTTTCTGTCTGGGTTTCCCAGATGGCACTAGTTGTAAAGAACCTGCCTCTCAAGGCAGGAGACATAAGAGACACAGGTTTGATGGCTGGGTTGGGAAGATCCCTTGGAGGAGCTCATGGCAACCCACTCCAGTATTCTTGCCTGGAGAATCCCATAGACAGAGGAGACTGGTGGACTACAGTCCATAGGGTCGAAAAGAGTAGGACATGCTGAAGTGACTTAGCACACACATGATTTTCTGGCCAAACCACAAAAAATATTTGTAAGATACAGCTTTTGTCTTTAAAGAATGATCTTGTTAGAAGTGAGGTCAGCCCAGGTGTCTCAATGGTAAAGAACCGGCCTGCCAACAAGAGACACAGTTTCAATCTCTGGTTTGGGAAGATTTCCTGGAGAGGAAAATGGCAACCCAGTCCAGTTTTCTTGTCTGGGAAATCCCATGGATAGAGGAACCTTGCTGGCTGCAGTCCAGGGGGTTGCAAAGGAGTTGGACACAACTTAGCGAACAAACAACAATAAAACGATCATTATAGATAATACCTTCTAAGATAACACCTTATGACCACCTTATGAAGATCCAGGAAATCCTCTAAGCACACATATATATATACCCCTTTAACCTTCACAATGACCCTATGAGGTACAGACTATTTGGAAACCCATTTTGCAGGTAAGGAAATTGAAGCCCAGAGACTTCAGTAACATGCCCTCAGCTTAGCAGTACGGGAGCTGGATGTGAATCCAGAAAGTCTTACTCTAGAATCTACATGGCATTCTCTAAATACAGCATAAAAATTGCCTAAAATCTGTGGTTATTACCTCTGGAAACTCCAGCAGTCACTAATCATCACTGGGCTCTAATCCCCATCAGAAGGTGGCATCAGAGCTACTCTTCACATCTTCATGGGCCCTTCACCAAAGTAAAGCATCAGCTGAAGGTACCAGCTCCGAGGAAAGACTAGGAAGGAGACTAGAACTACAGCTGGTCTACCTAGAGAGGGCACTGGATCTCTATCCTGCTTCTTTCTGGTGATCCTGTTGGCCTCCCAAGAGCAGAGAGACACTGGCTGGGTGCTCCCACTGCTGTCATCTGGATTGATAACGATGCACCAGACACATGATGCAAGCTGTCCACATCATCACTCTCCTCATCACTGCACTTACTACCCAATCATAAGCCTCATGTAATGGGCCCTTTGTGAGCTGGCCTCTTTCTACCTTCCCAACCCCATTTCTGGCCATTCCCCAGGCAGCACCCTCAACCAGCCAAACCAAACTCCAGATGCTCGAAAGAGCCTACTGCCTCAGGCCTTGTACCAACGTGAATGCTATTTGTCTAGTGCTTCATATTCTCCCCTTCATTTTCCCACTGATTTTCAGGCATCTTCTCTTGAGATTTCTTTGAGGCCCAACCCGTGCCCCATCCCCTCCCACACCCTAATCTGTGTTCCCTTATTTGTGATGACACAGTAGTGTCTTTATCCCTTTGCTCCTCTTACTTCCTGGAGGATCTATAAGACCCTGAGGGCAGGGTTTCTTTTATCTCACCATTCCCCACACCTGGGATAAGGGTGTTCAATAAATGTTGATACAAAAATTAAAAAATGATGCAAAACTCAATGTATTCAGTACTTGATATTTTTCTCAGGTGTAGAGGGAAACAGGATAGAGATTTTGAATATTTGTAATCTTGTATCAGAAGTAAATTTTTGACCAAATTCATGAAGCTAAGAAACAACAAAGTAGGGACTGACACTCCTGCATCTTTGAGCGCATCTTGAAATGCCCCAGAGTGGCACTCCTGCCATGTGTAGATTTTAAACAAGCTGAGAAATAAATAATTGTAATGATGGAGACCAAAGTGTCAACTGTATTACTACTGAAGGATATGACTTTGGGTGTCTTAGCCTGTGCAGCTTGCAAATATTTTGTTGGCCAAAACTTTGGTTTGGATTTTTCTGTAACATGATATGGAAAACTCGAACAAACTTTTTGGCCAACCTAATATTTAACTCCCAAACTGGCAAACATATCCACCCAGTCCAAGGCACAGCTGAACTGTCTTACCTGGGATGCCTCCCCATATAAGACCTAAAAGACGAGTGAACAAAAGGGAATCAATGTACTCTGCCAACAAACCCTTTCCTGAAACAGAGCAGGAAGATGGATGTACACTGAGCGTGCCTAGTTATTGTTCCCAAATTCACACCCAGAAAAATTACTTTAATTCTCCAAGGGAAGGGCAAGTAAAGGCCAGAAGCATGCAAAGAGAAAATCCCTCCTCTTAGAAAACAGGAATAGGGAAGAAATACTTATCTGATTCTAACAACTCAGAAGATAAGCTTTCAAAGCCAATTTGAAGAAAAGTTCAATTCCCTAGAAATCCTCTAGATGAAATTTACCAAGCCTATCCACACACTCATAACTTTTCCCCAAATACTGAGTTTCAGATCCCAAGGAACATTTGAGCAATGTCTAAATGGTCTTTTGGGTCTACCCATAGCTCCAGAGTTAGGTCTGGGCTTAAGCAATCACTGTAGCAGTTATCAATCTGTAGAGGTAATTAAAGATATGGGGAGTGATAAGACTCCCTAGAGAATGGGTAGAGTGAGAATGAAAAAGAGTCTAAAACTCATTCTCCTAAAACACCATCAGTTAAGGGAAAGGAAAAGTGAAAGAGCTTGAAAAATTCACTGAGGACTGGCTGGGGATGTAGGAGGAAAGGACTGGCCTTGTGAACCAAAGGAATGGGAGGTGTAAGGAGTGGGAATGGTCATCTATGCCACATGTTGCTGCGGGATCAAACTTGAAGTAAGAATTGAAAAAAGACCATTGCATTTGAAGTATGAAGGTCAACAAGGAGTCCTTTCAGTGAAGGGATAAGAGAGGAATCCAGAGGATGATCGGGAAGTGAGTGATACTTGCAGATAACTGCCAAAAAGTGTGGCAGAGAGGAAAGATGGAAAGGCAGGTCAGTGGCTGGACTAACTGGAGGGAGAAGTTTTTTCTTCTATTTGAAATATAAAGATATTTAAGCTTGCTGGTGTGCCGGGGACCAGCCCCGGCTGATCCAGGGTATTCGAAGGAGAGACGGCGTAGGCGAAGATCAGGAAACAATTGCTTAATTAAACGTTAATTAAGGATATAAAGAGTAATAGAATGAGGATAGCTCAGTAGGAAAATTCAGTGGAGAAAAGAGGCTGAGTAGCTTGGTTTACGCGGGAGACCAATAAAACTTCAAGACAAGAAGTTTGCACCACTTACATAGGCCGCAGGCGCCCTCTCGAATAGCGGAAGGTGCCTCACCCTAGACACCTTCTCGAGTGGGTCTTAGAAGCCCAGGCATAATTAGTAAGCGTGGTGGGTTCCGCGCTCCAGATGGAGACTCAGCTGGAAGTTAAAGGGAAGAATGACATGGGGAGACCAAGTTTCGGTGAACAAGGCCCGCACTTTATTTTCCAAAGTAGTTTTTATACCTTAAGTTATGCATAGAGGATAATGGGGGAAGGGGTAGAGTCAGGCAGCAAGCCAGGCTTTCTTCCTGCAAACTTATCATATGCAAAAGCTTAGGTGATTTGCATCATCTTCTGGCCCGGAGGCCTGTTAACATTCTAAGACCTTTTCTTCAGAAAACTTATTTTTCTCTAAAGGTGATTGGTCAGGAGCCACCCTCCAAAAGCATTAGATAAAGTTGCATTCCTACAGAGCAAAGGTGTGGTGGGCTATAACAAGAAAAAGAATTAACTCAAGGGTCCCAGGTTACAAACATTAAAGCTACTATTTACACCAATTATATTAATCAATACACTGCCAGGGACACAGCAGGTAAGGGATATGGAGACTTAGCAGCAAATATTGGCCCAACAAGTGAAAATCCCTTCACCAATACAATTTCTAATCAATCTTTTGACTGCTCAAAGGAATCTGTATTTAGACAGTTTAGAACATCTCATGCCTCTCACAGTTTGGAGGCTCTGAGCAATCACATGTGGCCGGAAAAACCTATTCAGACAGGCTAGAGGACTTCCAAGGGAGTTTGTAGGTTGAAACACTGTCACACCCAGGAATTATTAACTGGAGCTGTAAGCTAACTCTTTTTTCAGAGAGAGGTAGTGGGGGACAGCCCCCCGTAAAGTCAGAGGTGTAGGTGAAAGCACAAAGCAGAAAGTAGGCAGACTCTGGTTTGGGGGGTATATGCTTGAGAATTTCCAGGGGGACTCCTGAGGCTCGATCCTGCCTTTGCATATGCCAAGCCTCCTTCCTCATGACCTTTGTCATGGGCGGAGTTCCTCACACTGGCTACCGGCAGTGATAGAATTCCAGTTGAGCTATTCCAGATCCTGAAAGATGATGCTGTGGAAAGTGCTGCACTCAATATGCAATATGCACTCAATATGCAATATGCCGGCCCCCGGCACTGGTGGGAAAAGCAGCCAGGGAAGAAGGGAAAGATGATAGAGAGGTGGTACATGATGGAGGCAGGACGGTGAGATACAGAGTACAAGCGGAGAGTTTAAAGAACATGGATTTGGAACGAGGCAGGCAAATTCAAATCTGCTTACTAGGCCAAGTTATTTAGAATTCTACTCCCTGCCCAAACTCAGTTTCCCCATCTGCAAACTGGGTATAATAAATAAAAAATATATATCTTCCTAAAGCAGTCATTAGGACTGTAAACAAATATTTGATCTTCTCATTCTGGGCACATGGTAAGATCACACTTCCTCATCCCAATTCAACTTTGGCAAGGACATCTAACTTACTTTATCCAACTGAGTGTGGACAGAAGGGATGTATGTCACTTCCAGGTGGTAGATGTGGGAGCCAGTATGTGTTTCACCCTATTCTGCTTTTCCACTGTCATAATAAACTCAGTGTCCACAGTGACTCTATCACATTCAATCTCAGAGTCAAAACAAATATAACATTGAGAAGAGTCACTAGCCAACCTGTGATAGACTTGCGGCATAAACAAGAGACAGACTTCTACCATTTTAAGACTTCTTGATTTTTGGTGAGCTTGTTGCTGAAGCATCACCTAACCTATCCTTACTGATGTTTTATACTATCTTGTAAAATTACTGTTGAGAGTTACAGAAGAAAATGTGAAATATGGCACAGAATGAGATAATACAGAACACAGAAACTGTTTAATAAATGATTCTTATCCCTTATTGGGAGCTGTAAACAGTAGTCATATATGGATGTGAGAGTCAGACTATATAGAAGGCAGAGTGCCAAAGAACTGATGATCTTAAACTGTGATGCTGGAGAAGGCTCTTGAGAATCCCTTGGACAGCAAAATCAAACCAGTCAATCCTAAAGGAAATCAACCCTGAACGTTCATTGGAAGGATTGATGCTGAAGCTCCAATACTTAAGCCACCTGATGTGAGGAGCTGACTCATTGGAAAAGACCCTGGTGTTGGGAAAGACTGAGGGCAAACAGAGAAGGCGGTGACAAAGGATGAGACAGTTGGATGCATCACCCATATCAATGGACACGAACTTGGGCAAACTCCTGGAGATTGCGAAGGACAGGGAAGCCTGGCATGCTGCAGTCCATGGGGTTGCAAAGAGCCGGACACGACTGAGTGGCTAAACTGAACTGAACTGGCAACTCAACAACAACAACAAAAATAGTGCCGCTCACTGGATAAAACACATATGAAGTTGTTAATAGGAGGCACACGTTGTTTCAGTGGTGATGATGATAGATAACGTTTGTTGAACAATTGCTACAAACCAGATTCTGGATAGAAAAACGTATTTGCTTTTGTTTGCCTCTTTCCCCTGTCACTTGTTTTCTTCCTCTGCTGATCATTTCTGGTGATCCTTTTCAATAAACTAGATACTGTACAACTTGACTCTCAGTGCAGAAAGAGACCCCAGAATCATCCAGTGTACTCCAGCCAGTATCAGGACTTCGTTCACAATCTCCCTGGTGAGTAGGCACCCAGATTTTGCTCAATCAGCCTCTGTGACAGTTTGCCTGCGTCCTCATATGGCAGCTGCTCGACCACTAGGTATAATACGTCAGAGCCCGTGTTTGCCTTGTTCCCTTTGGAATCTCCTGCAGCAACATAGGAGAAGGCCCATTAATATGTATCAAAGGAATAAATGCCGCATGGACAAATTTTGGCTTCCTTGTCTGTAAAATGGTGATATTAATATTGATGTGGGAAAATTTTAAATGAGATAACATGTGAGTGTAGCTGGTGTGAAAGTGTGTTAGTCACTTAGTTAGGTCCGACTCTTTGGAACCCTCATGGACTGTAGCTCACCAGGTCCTCTGTCCATAGAATTCTCCAGGCAAAAATACTGGAGTGGGTTGCCATTCCCTTTTCCAAGGGATCTCCCTGATCCAGGGATCGAACCCAGGTTTCCCACACTGTTAGCGTATTCTTTACCATCTGAGCCACCTGGACCTCGTAGAAACTCTGTTAGTGTTGGTTGTATTCCTTATCTCATTTCTCCTTCTTAAACAGAGCCAAAAATAAACTAATGCTGCAATACAATTTGAGCCACTGACTGATCTTTCAACTAATTTTCAACAGCCAAACATGAGCAATTCCCAGAACAAAGGCCTGAGATGTATGGTATGCACTTAAAATCACAGACTCACAGATTTGAGGAAAAACAGTCCAGTGATGAGGAATTCAGGCTCTGAAGTCTGATAGTTTTGGATGCAAATCCACTCTGTGGATTGTCTGACCTTACAAATTTCTTATCTCTGCCAGCAGCCATCAACCTTCTTATCTTTAAATGAGAATATCTCGGGATTGTTGTAAGGTCTCAAGGAGAAAATTGATGTAAAGTGCTTAGCCCTGGGCTAGAACATAGCAAATACTTATTCAATATAAGATATTAGTGCTATTAGTTTACAGTATTAAGAGCCCTTAAAGGTCATCTAGTCTAACCCCCAATCAATTCACAACTGCTATGTAATTAGATCCTGTCAATGAGGTGTTGACTTTCATCACCTCACTTCCATAAATAGATATAATCTGTCACCTTGAACTATCTTGATGTATTAGGATAACACTAGCTGCTGTAACAAAGAAATCTAAGGTGTATCTGGCTCAGATTTTATGGGAGTTTATTTCTTATTCAAGTTCTAAATTGGTTTTCCTAATTCATGGGTGGCTTTCCTTCAAGTGGTAAATTGGGGATATAGTTTTACCTCTATCTTCAACACCTAGCTTCCTAGGACAGTCAAGCTTGTTTACATCAAGCCATTAGAAGAAGAAACCATATATGCTTGTTAATTCTCTTGGAAGTGGAATCATATTTCTTTTCACATTCCATTGGTGAGACTAACCACATGGTACCTCCTAGATGCAGAGTTGTCATGCTCAGTCACTCAGTCATGTTTGACATTTGTGACCTCATGGATTGTAGCTCGCTCAGGCTCCTCTGTCCATGGGGGTCCCCCTGCAAGAATACTGGAGTGGGTTGCTGTTTCCTCCTCCAGGGTCTTTTCCTGACCAAGGTATTGAACCCACGTGCCCTGCAGCTTCTGCATTGGCAGGCGATTTGTCACTGAGCTACCTGGAAAACCCAAACATAAATGCAGGGGACACTGGCAGATATAACTGCTACCCGGCTTGCTAGCTGTCTCCTAGTGGCCATTCTCTGCTATTTCTAGGCTCATGCATTTGGACGGTCATCTTACTATGTCTTTCATAATTGATAAACCTACTGTCATCTGTATTTTCTTTGATGTGATTTGCACAGTCCTGGAAGAAAGGTTTTAATTTAAACATGGGCAGCCCTAAGGTATTATATACCATGTGGCAAAACTCATAAAAATTTCAAATGAATTTTATGAGGGAGGCAAAAAGTAGAACGTAAAATGTGTTGGAAACTTAAAGGAGAGAGTGATAGAAAAAAAAAGAAAGAACTGAGCGGAGTTAACAGAAGGTACTTCATACACGTATTCGTGTGCATATGCTAAGTCTCTTCAGCTATGTCTGACTCTTTGAGACTCTATGGAGCATAGTCCATAGGCTGGGGTCCTTTGTCCATGGGATTCTCCAGGCAAGAATACTGGAGAGGGATGTCATGCCCTCCTCCAGGGGATCTTCCGGACCTAGGGATCGAACTTGCATCTCCTTTGTCTCCTGCATTGGCAGGCAGGTTCTTTACCACTAACACCACTTGGCAAGTCCACTTCACACATAGAGTATATCATAAAATTCTCAAGAGAACTCTATGGCTACCACCCACCCCCTCCATTCAAGGAAACTGAGGCTCAAAGAGGTGGCATGCTTATTCAAGGTCACATAATATGAAACTATAGAGCTCAGACTCCAACCTAAATTGGTCTAACTATAAAGTCAAGGTTCAGTTTTTCTCCAGATGTGAATGTAAGAGGAGCGTCTCAGCTTAACTATCTGTCCTCCTCACTGTCCTGCTCTCTCCCCGTTAGCCAAACTTTCATCAATTCCTTCTCTTCCAGGGAGAGAAACTTCCAAGTGGTTTTAGTTCCCACTTCCACTGGCATTGCACTGTATATCTCACTCACACGTTTAAGTATAAGCATGTCTACTGCTTGCCTACTTTTATTGACTGCTCTAAACAAAACCATTTTTTTTCTGTATTATACAAAGGGATATTTAAAATTTTTCCTTTACAGTGAAGTCTATGAATATTCCATTTCAAATAGTCCAACATCCACTGCCTTTCAACCAAATCCCATCTGCATCTTGCCAGCAGTGCCCTTGCCACTCTGAAAGGAAAAGAAAGGCATAGGATCAGAATGATTGGAACTGGAGTATGAAATTCCACACTGGGTTTGGCTTTGCCTCCTCAGTCTAGTATGAGATCCTAGTTTTGATGAATAATGAAAATATTAGCTTCACTTGATCTAGGTGACTTGCTCTTAAATGATTCATATTTGTCTAATAACTTGTATCCACCCCTCTCATCCAGGAAGTACCCATGAGCCACAAAGAGCCAACTACTGAATTTGACAGTGACAGATGCTTGTTTTTGATCACCCCAATTTATAGGAATGTCTTTCTGGCTCTACACACACATGCACACACACACAAAGCAGAAAATCTGGTACAACTCACGGGGAGCATTAATTAGTGCATATCAAATATGAGCTTGACAGGGCTATGATCTAAATACAAAGAATTTTGATTCAATATTTGAGCTCCACGGTAGTCTGATGCTATTGTATCCATCTGAACAAATACTGCCTGGCATCCTACCTTCTCCACAGCTGTTTGACTCTCTCCCAGTAGGCTGGTAGGTATGATGGGACCTCTTCTGTGAGCGAGAAGGGTAAGGAAGGATCCTATCCACTACTCAGCAAGGGGAAGAGAGCTGGGGCTAAGGAGGGGATCCCCTGCCCTTGCCATTGCTACCAAGCACTGTGGTTCCATGAGCAGAACAGGATCACCCAGTCAACTTGAGTGTCCCATGGAAGTTTGCCTTCAGGATCTGACATATTAACTGTGGAGCAATCATCAATTTTTCTTTTAAACCTGTTGAGCCTCATTTTCCTCATCCATAAAACAGACAATCCCTACCCCTCACAAAGTTGAAGTGTATTTTAAGCATTTACATGCTTAGGATGATCACCTATGCCAGACTCTCATCTGGATACAATTTCTCATTCATTCCTCATAAGACTCCTATGAATCCATGGATAAGAAGGGAAACAGAGGAGCAAAGGATTACGGGGTTTGCACAGGGTCCCCAACTAGTAAGTGATGGAGTAAGGATTCAAGCAGAAGTCATACTTCATCCCAATCCTGCCATTTCTCTTTTGGCTTTAAATGAACACTATTCAGTTTAAATCAGCTTAAGTAGGAAAGGGAATTTGTTGGAATAGCATTTGGTCTAACTGGGTAGAGATTCTCAATATCAGCAGTGTCTTTCTCTGCTCTTCTTATACTCTTTGTAGGTTGATTCAATTCTTGCCTATTTCCATGATGTCAGCAAAAACAGTCACATGTGCCTGAGTTTACCCTTAAACTTCATGATATTAAAGGAAGAGAGTATCTTTCTCAAAAGATCCTGAGAAGATTTTTCCTGGCCTATCATGGGCCTATCTTGTGCCTCACTGTGGCCAGAGGAGGAGTATTGTGGTCAGGAAGGGAGTGAAATGAGGTCCTCTTTTACTGAACCCCCTGTAATGAGGAGGAGTGGTTCCTCCACAGGAAAGAATGCTGAGCAGACATTGGTATATGTTCATTTCACAAAGATTAGACTAGCAAACAGCAAGAAATTAATACACAATGTCTCTTGTTTCTTAACCCAAAGGTGAAACAATCCCTAAAACCCTCTTTTAAAAGTTCTTGCTTCATGGATTCACATATGATATATTCAGATCATTCAATCTGGAATCTCATATATACCAAAAAGCCTCAATCTCCTTCATTTTTATTTATCAAACTTACCTATTGCCATCCCTATAATTTCTGGCTGGTATAAGAGCTACTTATGGCCATATTTGGCCATTCAATTCCTCAGTCCCCATTAGATTCTGAGCTATGCAGGGACCCAATCTTACTGACTTATAGTAGACATGGAAACTTGGGCTTTGCAGTTGAAGAGATCTAGATTTGAATTCTAGCTTTGTAACTTATGAGTTGTATGATCTGTTGAACTTACTTATCCATTCTTTTTTTTTTTTCTTTTTTTTTTTCAATTTTATTTTTTTATTTTTAAACTTTACATAATTGTATTAGTTTTGCCAAATATCAAAATGAATCCGCCACAGGTATACATGTGTTCCCATTCTTAACATCATTTTCTTCATCTGTAATATGGTGATTATAATACATATCTTTCACTTAAGAATATTTTATAGATACATTTCAATTCACAATGTATTTAAGGCAGCTTATGACAATACATACAATAGAAAAGCAAAAATATTAGGGCCAGAGAAATTATAAATTACAGTAGATATTTAAGACCTGAGAAAATGTAAGGATGCAAATATATAGATCTTTATAATTATCAAATATAATAGACTATGCATAATTATTATAATCAAGCTATACATTTCCTAGGAACAAGTAGTAGTGGGAAACTTTAGACATTATGTGATCTTCTATCTTCTATGCGAAATAGAATATGAGGAAGATACATCCCAGGCCCTCATAAAAGCAAAGTTTCTCCTGACTTTTATTTCTGAAGTCACCCAAAAGGGCATTAGAGGTGAATAAATGATATATACAAAGTCCCTTATTGTTGATTTAAAACAAGTGCTACCCAAAGACAAACACACACAGAAATAAAAGACATGCCATGTTCATGGATTGAAAGACTTAATATTGTTAAGCTGTCAATACCACCCAAGGCAATCAAAATCACAATGCCATTTCTTGTAAGAAATAGAAAAATCCATCTGAAAATTCATATGGAATTTCAAGAAACCCATCCAAATAGCCAAAATAATCTTGGGGAAAAAAAGAAAAGAAGGAAGGTGGAGATCTTACACTTACTGATTCCCAAATCTGTTACAAAGTTACAGTAAACAAGACAGTGTGGTACTAGGAGAAAGACATAGAAATCAACGGAGCACAGTAGAGAGCGCAAAAATAAACCCATGCTTACACGGTCAAATGATTTTTGACAAGGGTCCCAAGACCATTCAACGTGAAAAGGCCAGTCTTTTCAACAAATGGTGGAAAAACTGGATATCCACAAAAGAATGAAGTTGGACCTTACCTCCACCATCACAAAAAGTAACTTAAAATGGATCAAAGACATAAAACCTAAATCTATGAAAATCTTTTACAAAAACATAGAGGAAAAGCTTCATGATATTGGACTTGGCAATGATTCATTGAATATGAAACTAAAAACAGACAACAAAGACAAAAATAGATAAACTGGAATTGTCAAAAATTAAAACCCTTATGTTTCAAAGGATACAATCAACAGAGTGAAAAAGAAAACTTTTGGGAGAAAAAAGTTTGCAAATCATATATCTGATAAGGAGTCAATATGCAGAATATAAAAAGAACTGTACAAATCAATAACAATAAAAATAATCCAATTAAAAACTGGCAAACGTCTCCAAAGAAGATACACAAATGGTTAACAAACACAGGAAAAAAATGCCCAACATTGCTGATAATTAGGGAAATGTACGGAGAAGGCAATGGCACCCCACTCCAGTACTCTTGCCTGGAAAATCCCATGGATGGGGGAGCCTGGTAGGCTGCAGTCCATGGGGTCGCTGAGAGTTGGACACGACTGAGCGACTTCACTTTCACTTTTCACTTTCATGCACTGGAGAAGGAAATGGCAACCCACTCCAGTGTTCTTGCCTGGAGAATCCCAGGGATGGTGGAGCCTGGTGAGCTGCTGTCTATGGGGTCGCACAGAGTCGGACACGACTGAAGCGACTTAGTAGTAGTAGTAGTAGTAGTAGTAGTAGTAAGGAAATGTAAATTAAAATCACAATAATATATAACCTCATACCATTTAGGATGGCTGCTAGCAAAACAGACAAAAAGAAAATAAAATTCTGGCAAAGATATGGAGAAACTGGAACCCTTGTGAACTGTTGATGGGAATGGAACACAGTCTACCTGCTAGAGAAAACAGAATGGGAGTTTCTCAAAAAAATATAGTTACCATATGATATATAAATACCACTTCTGAGTGTATACCCAACAGAATTGAAATTAGGGTCTCAAAGAGAGATTTGTATACCTATGTTCATAGCATCATTATTTTTAAGAGCTAAAGATGAAAGAAAGAAGTCCAGATGCCCACTGACTGATGAATGGATATACAAAATGTGCTATACACACAATGGACTATTACACAACCTTGAAAAGGAAGGAATTCTGACAGTTGTTACAACATGGATGACTCGAGGACATTGTGCTAAATGAAATAAGCCAGTCCCCAACAGTAAATACTATATGATTCTTCTATATGAGATATCTAGAAAGTTTATAGAAGTTAATAGAAATAGAAGGTAGAATGGTGGGTTCCAGGGCTTATGGGGAGAGGGAAGCGAGAAGTTGTTGTTTAATGAGTATAGAGTTTTAATTTTGTAAGATGAAAAAGTTCTGGAGATGGGGTGCACAATAGCATGAATATACTTAATGCTACTAAGCTATACACTTAAAAGAGGTTAAGATAGAGGGGATAAATTAGAAGTATGGAATTAAGAGATACACAACACTATACATAAAACAGATTTATTGTATAGAACCAGGAACTATATTTAATACCTTATAATATTTAATACCTTATAATAACTTATAATGAAAAAAGTCTGAAAAATGTATGTATTTGTATAATCAATTCACTTTGCTCTACACTTGAAACTGACACAATGTTGTAAATCCACTATACTTCAATTAAAAATATTTTTAAATGTATAAGATGGTACATTTTATGTGAAGTGTACTTTGTCACAACTAAAAATCTTTTAAAAATTAAAAAAATATACTAAAAGTCAGTTGCTTCCTAATGCAAACTTCCTTCCTCTTTGTTTCTAGCAGAATGCTTTGCACAAAGCAAGAATGAGTAAAATGTGGTTGGGAAGTTATAGAAAAACTACAAAGAAAAGACACTTTAACTGCAACACAAAGGACTAAATAGATGGCTCCAGAACAGAGAACAAGCAGTGTGTATAAAGCATGTGAGAGAAGAGCCTCAGGACCTGGGGAGTCCAGGAATGCACTGAGTAGACAGAGTGATGGCCGATGAGGCTGCAGAGGAGCAAGGATTGTCTGTCCTGGTAAGGAGCTTGGACTTCACCTGGAGGTACCAGGAGGCTAATTACTCACAAAATGGACTGGGGTCATCAAAACTGTCATGTCTCCATGATTTGAGGACTGGCTACCTAGTGTGTGATTTATCCAAGTGTTGGCATTTTCTCTATGCTTTCTTCTTTCATTTCACTGATTGTCCATATCTTAAATATCATAGAAATAAGGAATGTTAGAGACCATGTAAATCATGAGATCTGACTTGGTGGTGGGAGAAAAGGGCTATTACACAGAGTCAGCCTGTGGTATGAACGCTCCCTATTTCATGAGGGTGAGTTTTATGCCCTACACAGTCTGCAGGAACCCAGCAAATACAGGAGGCAGTGTCTAAATGCTAGTAGAATACAGGAGGAAATGGTACAGAGACTGAAAGCCTATTCCTTAATCTGGCATCACTTTGCTTGGATGGGATCATAGTTGTGATTTGGGAATAAGGAAGCACTGGGAAGTTCCTATGGAGCCTCAGATGCTCAGTTCCTAATAAATGTAGCAGGCAAGGTCATCCTCAGAAGCATCCGAATTCAATCCTGCCTTCTGTCATTCATTCAGCGCCTTCTAAGGATAGGGCGCCAGTCTGGGAATTCAGAGATGAATACAGCCTGATTTCTGCCCTAAAGGACCTCATGGTCTGAAAGAGGAAGACAAATTAACAAGCGATGCTCTTCTCTAGTGTCACCAATATTGTACAAGGTACAGTTCCACACCTACTCCCTCCTTCATGAAGTCTTCTTGACCCCTGGACAGTAGCTTCTGGTGGTCTCTCTCCCTAAGAGCTCCAAGACCACTTACCTGGCCCCTGTCAAACCTGGCCCACTCGTATAGTTGTTGGCCTATATTCAATCCACCAGCTGAACGTGTTCTCCTTCACAACAAGGACTTTCTCACAGGGACTCAACACAATCTCAGCTTTTCGCATTGCCATGTGTTGGCTCCTGCTGCTCTGTTTGCCTAGAATAATCTTCCCATGCCTCATCCTGCACCTGCTGGTGAACTTCTATTCAGCTTTGAAGGTCCAACTCAAATTTTCTGGGCGTCTTATCTGTGTCCACAGCATCATCTTCCTACTTCTACAGCACTGTTTTGAAATTTATTCATTGATGTGTCTACCTGTCTCATAAGATAGGACTAGAAGCATGGTTTCATGCTTTATCAGGGATGAAGAGTCAGGCAGTGCACTCATTAAGATAAAGCAAACTGCTATAAAAGATAAAACCTAAAAGCTCAGTGTCCAGCAAGTATAAACGTCAACCAAATTTTCTTGATTGGTGGCAGTGGGGAGTTGTACTCCATGCAGTCATTCAGGGACCAATTTGATTGATCTTCTGCCATCTTCATGGCTTCTAAGATCCCCTTGTGTCTTTATTAAGCCACCAGGTGGATGACAAAACAATGGAGGCACACGCCTTTCCTAACCACCTTGGGCCAGAAGGGGCACACGTCTCCTCTGTTAATATCTCACTGGAGACAGCTGGGCATGTGGCCCCTCCTGGATGTGAAGAAGCTAGAGATTGTAGGCCCTGGCAAGGTGCCCACTTCCCAGTGGTAATTCTACACTATGGAAGGGGAGTAGGGATGCTTGGGGGGCGGGCGGCCGTCTCTGCATGAGTGACAAAACAGACCCTTTAAACACAGGCCCATCCTACTCAGCAGATACCAGGGATCTTTCACCCTGGAGCCTGAAGGCATGTTCAGCACTTAAACACTGAAGGAGAAAGTTGATGTGAGGAAAATTCTCAGATTTCTAAAAGGAACTTGGCAGAGAAAGCCTACAAACAGTATGAAACAATAAAAGATAATGCCATTTAATTTGGTCCTGTAATTATAGTTACTTCTTCCCAAAGAGCTGAGAATAAGCACTCTAATTACTCTACAGGTTATATGGAGATTAATAAACCTGACTCCTTTAAATCTCTCCTTGCCTGCCGAAACACATAGCTCATAAACACAAAAAATCAAGGCCAGACCTGATCAGTTATTAGACCCATCTCCCTGGGTGGAGGAAGAAAAGGATTGTAAGGTGAGCATTTAATCTGCTCTATGAGTTGCAACAAGCATTTTACATGTCATTTAAATGAATTCTCAGAACAAATCCTTGAATAGGATAGAATTGTCCCAACTTGCATAGGAGGAAACTGAATTTCAGAGAGAGAGAGATACTTTCTCAAAGTTTCACAGCTGAGATTTGAGTCAGGAGCACTAAAGCCCACACCTTTGCCACTGCACCAGATTCTTTTCAGAGAAACCTCAAAGGCCTATAGGAAGTCTCACTTCTCAGAACTCTGCCTGTGGAGGATCACTTGGTGTAAATATACACCTTCCATACTTAGTTATCTCAAAGGCCCCTGAAGTATCCCAGTAATTGGAGTGAAGAAGCTTCCTGGACAGGCTTGACCTTCAAATGTCTTCTTCTAGCCCATCAGTCAGAGCCTTTGCCATGACTTTGTGGATGGGCTCCGCTGAGCTCTCACAGAAATGAGCACCTGCAATTGGACTCCCTCATGCATTTATATTGGCCTCATCAACGGGATGACTTCAGGAGATCAGAACCAACCATCTGCGTATCCTGAGTGGGGGCTCCAGGAAGAAAAGAATTACCTTGAGCCAAACAGCAGGAGACAGGCTGCCAGGGTATGGATGAAAGGGAAGCCTACTCCAGGCGAGGGCATCCGCAAGGTGAGCTTCAGAGAGGAGAAATGCCTTTGTCTGCATGAAGCCTGCCTTCCTCTGATGCAGGAGGGTCCCACGTATCACAAAGAGCTACCTGTGTCCATCATTTCTCTTCCACACCCTAATTCCCCAGCCACACCACATTTTCTTCTTTCTCTGAATCCCTGTCTCTTCCTGGACATTTAGAATGGCTGCAGCCTAGTGTAGAGAAAAGAGTAGGGGCAGCACAGCATGGGGACCAAGAGAGCGCATTTGGCAATGGACTGACCTGTGTTCTAGCCCCAGCTTAGCCGCCTAAAGCCTTGGGCAAATTACTCCATCTCTCTGAGTTTGGTCCCTTCACCTGTAGAATGAAGGTAATAGCCATGTCTACTTCATAGGATTGTCACAAAAACAATCACACTGTTACACTTAATATATTCATCTAATTTCTGGGAGATTTTTGAAATGCCTATGAATGAAAGACAAGGGATTTGGAATTTCTAAATCCTGCATGGCACTCTCCAGCTACATCACACTGGGCAAGTCACTTAGACTCTCTGGGTCCCAGCCCCATCATCTATAGAAGAGGAAGAGGGAGGAGAGAAGGAGGCTTGGCCTTGCACTTGCAGAAATGATGAAAGTTTCAAATGATGTAGCATTAATAAAACCCCTTGGGGAGGTGTGAGGGGTGATGGCAGTCAAGGAACTTACTGTTTAGATACAGAAGCAAGACTAAGAAAGAGATATGACAACCTGTGAAATGGTCTTACCATGGGGAGCAGAGGCTACAAGAGCCAAAGGGGCTCAGAGAGAGGAAATCCATAAGGGCTGTGAGGGGAGGTAGCATGAGCCATGGTCTTTATAAATGACTGGGGGTTGGCAGAGATGAGAGGGGCATCCCATTAGTGGTGAAATGGGCACAGCCCATTTGTTTAAGAAAGAAGGCAAGTTGAGGGAGGTGAGCAGGGAGGACAATCCACTTACTAAATCACTAACAGGTGTAAAGGATCGTAACTTGGGGTAAGTAGGATGAGAGGGAAGGGAACTGGAGCAGGGTGAAGGAATGAGACAAATGTTTGATTTCTGACTTGTAATATGAGCATCAGTTATCTCTGTCTACCCAGCATCCATTTATCCTGGTTGTTCTGTGGGGAGCCCCACCCCCTACACCCAATTCCAGGGACTGGCACCAAAGTCCATCTGATGGTTCACACAGGTTATGAAGCCTGAGATCCAGCATTCATCCTTGACTTCCTTCCCATCTAGACAACTCTCAGGGTCAATAGATTCTACCTCCTCAATGACTCTCTGATCCACCCATTTCTCTCCATCTCCACCAACACTTCCCCCAATTCAGATCATCCTCATCTCTCATCCGAGCACTTGCATCTGCCTCCTACCTGTTGTCCTTGCCTCCACTCCCCTTCCCTCTAATCTGGTCTACTTCTTGCAGTCAGAGTCACTTTTTTTCTTTTTTTCTTTTATTCCAGCTTTATTAAAGATCTTCTGTGATCATTAATCAGCTAATTTTCACAGTTTAGTGAGGGGGTAGTATCTTACCCCTGGTAAAGAGGCAGCACATATGGCTTAGAATGAGGAGGGCTTGTGTCCAGTAGCTAAGAGCTGGGAGTGGTGAAGCCAGGGCAAGAGCTCAATCTTTCGGTTTCCAGGTATCTGGTCTAGAGTGACTTTTTCTACAGCACATATGTCCTTATCCTACTTAATATCTTGTGGTGGCTCACATGGCCCAGAGGATAAACCCCAAACTCTTTACTCAGGTCGCTATTGATCAGGCATCAACTCTAGATCCAGACCACTTACTTGCTCGCTTTGTAATCTTGGAGGAGAGAAGTTATGTAACATCTCTGTTTCTCAGTTTCCTCATTTGTAAAGTGGGTATAATAATAATGTGTATGTGTGTTTAGTCATTCAGTAAATGACTCTTTACGACTCCATGGACCATAGCCTGCCAGGCTCCTCTGTCCACGGGGATTCTCCAGGCAAGAATATTGAAGTAGGTTGCCAGGCCCTCCTCCAGGGGATCTTCCCAACCCAGGGATGGAACCCAGGTCTCCTACACTGCAGGTGGATTTTTTACCATCTGAGCCATAAGGGAATAATAATAGTACATACAGTAAAAAGTTGTTGTGACTATTAAGTGAGTTAATACATGTAAATCAGAGAAATGCACTGTAAATGCTTTTTAATTGTTGCCATCACCACCAATACCATCATCATCATGATGTTTGTGTCTCATAATCTTTCCTTCTCACTCTCTGCTACAGATATCAGTCAGTCAGTTCTGTTGCTCAGTCGTGTCCATCTCTTTGTGACCCCATGGACTGCAGCACATCAGGCTTTCCTGTCCATCACCATCTCCCAGAACTTGCTCAAACTCATGTCCATTAAGTCGGTGATGCCATCCAACCATCTCATTCTCTGCTGTCCCCTTCTCCTGCTGCCTTCAATCTTTCCAGGCATCAGGGTCTTTTCCAAAGAGTCAGTTCTTTGTATCAGGTGGCCAAAGTATTGCAGCTTCAGCATCAGTCCTTCTGATGAATATTCAGGACTGATTTCCTTTGGGATTTACTGGTTTGAGCTCCTTGCAGTCCAGGGGACTCAACAACAAGGCTGAGATTTAATTCCTCCTAACAGACTATCTCACCTCAGAATTTCCCATATGCTGACCCTTAGATCTACATACCAGGATTCTTTCTTCACCATTTATCCTAATTCTCTCTCCTTAGGAAAGCTTTCCCTGACTGCCTCAGATGGGAGTAAAGTGCCCATTACAGCTTCCCACTGCACCCCAGACCTCCCCATTCTACAGTATTTATCACACTGGTAATTACTTTTTCAGTAGTTCTCTTATTCATTGGATTATAAACTCCTTAAGGACAAAGACCAAGTAAATCTCAGTCACCACTACTCCACCTGCCCCACTCACCACCACACTACCAACTCCCGCATTAAAGGTGTTACCATGTTTCACACCATTTCCTTCCCTGTGCCTCTCATTTTCATAGCTGGAAGCATTCCTCCCAGTAGAAATGAGTTCCCCACTTATTTATAGCACTCTTTTATTTAAAATTATTTTTAAAACCAACCAGAAGATTGCATTTTAATCCAACTAGCTAAATTATTTAAAATATCTATAAAGGCCATTTTCAGCCTTTGTTCTAAAACAGGGGGGTGGGGTAAGGAGCAGACTCCAGAAGCCATGCGTGATTTCGAATCAGCAGTGCTGAGGCTCTGAAGAACCAGCAAAAGCTGCCACTCTGCCCACTTGAAAGATGTTTCCCAAAATAAAAGACATGCCATCCACTGACACTTGCCTAGTCTTCAAACCACGAGTGTTCAGCCCCATGCCAGGAGAGTTTGGGAGAAGAGGGAGCGGCTGCTCCTGGCTCAGTCAGCAGCCGCTTCTGAAGCTGCCATAGCAACAAGTAGAGACTAAAAGCGATCCTTCCATATTAGGTGTGAACTGACTCCAGACATGGAAAATCGCTTGCAGAGAAGAAGCCAACTTCCCTGGGAAACTCGTAGGGAGTAATTTGCAGGTGACCCACCCCTCTGCCTGCCACTTCCAAAACCATCATGTGAGTAATAGTGTGCAGGATTAAAAAAATAATAATACTAAAACAAACTAGTAAACCTTCCACCCCTTCAGATACCCAGGCCTACAACCTTGCTTCATAAAACTGCACTGGAGTCCCTCCCACCCCGCCCCCCAAATCCCAGCACCCTCCCCTCTTGTTCTGATTCTCAGCTGCTTCTGTAGCCCATCCATCTGTCAGTGCACATATGGGTAAAAGAGGCAAGCCAGGAAGCAGACAAGGGAAGGAGGATTTGTATTTCATAAGCATACTCTCAGCAGAGAAGTAGGAAATGCCTTCACCCAAAAACTGAGAAGAGGGTGGTAGATCTGGGGAGTGTCTTCTCAGCTTGGAATGACCCTTCAGATGTGGGTGCTACTCTACTATCTGGGTTCTGGTGGCAGGACGTGCCTCCCTTCCCACTGCGTCTCCTTACACTGACCATCCCACTTCCAACCACGCATCCACTCCCACCCAATAACAAGACTCCATGTGACACGCTGAGTCTCAGCCCCTGCTTACATCCTTGCCTGTCTTTCTCCAGGTTCTCCTCCTCAGTACCAAATGAGCTCAGATCAGCATCATAACACACAGTGACTGTGCAACCTTGAGCGAGCACCCTCATGTCTGAGCATCAGTTTTCTCAGCTATAAAACAGGGCTAATCACATTGCCAAAACTATAGGCAAATTGTGAAGGTTAAATAAGATGACACACGTAAACCTTTTATCACAGTGTCTGGCTCGGAATAAATGATCAGTCAACGTTAGTTCTGTCCACCCACAAACTTCATCTTCGAGCTCACCTTGGAGCTGCCCACATTATCTAGTTTTGGAAGATTTTATCCTTGGGGCAAAGACCATGTTGGCTTATTCATCTTTGTGTCACTGATTTGTCTACAGTCCCAGTTATCTAATGCACAGTGTATGGCTCAGTGTAGGTGTTTAATACATGTTACAGAAATGCACGCATTGATGGATGGGTGAATGAATGGATGGGTAGATGACGGGATGCATGAAAAATAAAGGGGGAAAGTGCAACTTTTTCTTGACATATTAATCAAAGATGATGCGATTCTCTGACAAGCCACCCAGCAGAGACAACTTGCCCAGGTGTGTTCACAGACTTGCCTGATCATCAGGTGTTTCCTGACCAGAGGCTGCTGCATGGAACTGGCTGAATATTTCCCTCCACATCCATATGGGAATTTGGGAATCTGGCTAAAATGCTGGTATTTGGTTTTGTTTCTCTTTCTTGTCTTGACACTGAGGCTCCTTTTCTTTCTCTCCTTGAGTGCCAGCACAGATGCCAGCTGGCCCCTTGGCTCAGTTAACCCCTTCCAGACTGCCCTTGGATGGCTCTGCCAAGGCTCCATATTGCTTGGCATTGCTGTGAACCCACATGGCTCCCTGCCTAGGGATGTTTACACTGCTCCCCTGCCTCTCCTTCAGTTCCCCCAGCCTGGATTCTTCCACTGAACAAAGCCACATCAGAAGAGGGCTGGAACTAAGCACAGACCTGGAAGGAAGGCAATACATAAGGCTGTCAGGTACTTCCCCTCATGCTCGAGGCATAGCTATGAAGAAGCTGAAGCTCACAGAGGTGAAGTCACATAGCTGGGAATATATGAGCTGGAACTCGACCCTAGGTCTTCTGACCACAGAATTTGTGCTCATTTCACTGCACCCAAAATCCTCTCATTGCATTTCTAGTGAAAGAAATGTGCTGTGTGCTCAGTCATAGCCAACTCTTTGTGATGCTTTGGGCTGTAGCCCATTAGGCTCCTCTGTCCATGGGATTTTCCAGGTTGAGAATATTGGAGAGGGTTGCCATTTCCTCCTCCAGGGGATCTTCCTAACCCAGGGATTGAACCCATGTTTCCTGTGCCTCCTACACTGCAGGCAGATTCTTTACCACTGAGCCATCAGGGAAGCCCAATGTCTTTCAGTGAGATGGAAGGAATTTTTTGTATCTTCTGTCTCAGCTCCACAGTCTATCTTGGGTTCCCTGATTCCTTATTTTCTCTTATTTTACAGAGGGGTGAACTCAGGATCAGTAGTGCCTGAGTAGTGATGAAGGATCTATGCAATCATAAAGTCTTATTATTAGAAAGGAAACGGAGATGATGCAACTCATCCAAATGATGGAATCAGTCAACTTTGTACACACTAGAGCCACAGAGCTAGTCCTAGAGCAGATACTTTCTGATTCCTTGAGGTCTAGGCTAACTCCATAGCCTAATCTGCTTACACTGCAGTAGCATTTAAAACATATGTTGAAATCAACTGTTCATACATCTGCCTCCTATGCGCTGACAGAAACTTTCTTATGATGTGTTTCAGATATTCAGTGCTGCATAACAAGCCACCTCTAGATTTACAGGGCTAAAACAACCTTTTTATTATCTTGTACAGTTCTATGGATGACTGAGCTCAGCTGGGCAATTCTTCCTTGGGGTTTCTCATGTGTTCACAGTCAGTTACTGAAGCCAGAATCAGCTGAGAACTCGCAGGGTGGGATGCTCAAGATGGCTCATTCATAAAACTAGCAGCTGATGCTGGTTCCTGAGCAGGAACTCAGTGGGAACTGTCAACCAGAGCATCTATTCATGGGACTGGGTTCCAAGAGCAAGTACTTCAAGAAGCCCAATCTGGAGCTTCAAGGTTTCTTATGACATAGCCTCAAAAATCCCACTGTGTCACCTGCCACATACTATTAGTCGAGTGAGTGACTAAAGTCATCCAAGTTCAAAGGAATAGCAAAATGTTTGCAACCATCTTTGATATGCCACAGAAAGAGAAGGTCTTTTAATCATCTCTGTGGTCTCAACACCTTGAATAATATCTGACACACGCAAAGACTAAATATTTGTTGATCAGACTCAAACTGACAAATTGTGTGGGAAAGAAGAGTGTGCTGAGAACAACTTTAGTGACCTCTACTTACTCCCTTGAAATCTCTTGGTATCTTTTACTTCAAATAGCATAAATGCTTTAAAATATAAATCACTTCCAGCTCATCTGAAGTTTTTGTCTGGATCCCTTTAGCAACCAGAAAGATGTCAGCACAGCAGAATGACGAGATGGAGAATTTTCCAGCCTGGCTGGTTATGTATATAGATTCTAGAGTCACATTGCCTAAGGTTGAGTCCTGGCTTTACCTTTTTCTAGCCCATATGCTTAGACTAAATTTCTTATGTCTCTATTCTTTATCCATATAATAGATAGTAAAAGCATCTACCTCTAGGGTTATTGTGAAAAGTTCATCACATAGCATACTACCCAGGATATAAGAAGTGTTTAGTAAGCATTAGCTATTATTTCCAGACTTTCTTCCCCTTTCTTAAATCTGCATTGAATAAAGATCTCCTTCGCTTTTGCCATCACTTTTCTTTCCCTTTCTCTTTTCAACTTCCAGTTCCTACTTCTTCTAGGTATCATCTTTGTTATTATCCCTGGATTTGTATAGAATTTTACACTTTCTGAAGTACTCTTGCATCAATTTCATGCATCTCCTTAGGATCTTTAATAAAGATAACACAATTGTTGCAATTATTGCCATTTTATAAATGATTGAACAGAGGCTAAAAACTCTGAAATACCCTGCTCAAGATCATCAACATAGTAAATTATCAGAGCAGAAAGAGTTTCAGTGTCATGTTTTAGGGGTTTCTAAGGTGGCACTAGTGGTAAAGAACCTACCTGCCAAGGCAGCAGACATAAGAGACACGGGTTCAATGCCTGTGTGGGGAAAACACCCTGGAGGAGAGCATGGCAACCCACTCCATTATTCAAAGTGCCTAGAGAATTCCATGTACAAAGTAGCCTGGTGCTTTACATTCCTTAGCTTCATAAAGAGTCAAGCATGACTAAAGTGACTTAGTATGCATGCATTTCATGTTTTAGATTCTAATCATTTTCATAATAACCACGTGATCTCTAGTGATGTCACTGAGAGTCAGCTGACACATGACTTCAAAGTCCAAGGAAATTCATTAGAGTCTGGGCTTTCATGGACTTCAAATTAAAAGTGAATGTTAATTCCTACTGAATTATCAAAATGGACTTAGGCTTCTAGAACAATTTGAAAAGCAATTAATTTTCCTAAAATAAGAGCAGCTGTTCTTGCCAATAGATATTAAGTGGAAGTCTTGTGATGATTTAGAATTTTGCTAAGGATTCTTGGAAGCCAGACCATGATAATTTTGTAGCTAATTCATGAAGGCAGGTGCCCTCTCCCCTCTGGATCTAATTCATGGCTTATGTGAATTCTCTGGTTTGGAGAGAATTGATGCCAAAGACAATAAGACAAACTATCTTGATATGATTCCAGCATACTCAAGGATGACCCACAGCAAAATGAGTAATCCCTACCAGTAGCAAATGAAGGTATTCACAGTGGTAGCCAATGCAAAAACTTTCCAACCCAGCTAGATACAGCACATGAGATACAGCAAATGAGAAGAGAGCACTGGACTGAGAATGAGAAAGAAACCTACATGATTTAAGTCTCTATCATATTCAGTTCAAATCAACAAACACTGGGAATCCACCTGGTAACATGGATTGTGCTAGAGACAATGACACATGGCCCTCCTCTCAAAGAGCTTATAATCTAGTAAGTCAAGGACACCACAATTTCATGATCATGTAGTTGGTGTCGTGATAGGGAGATATGTAAAATGATATGCAGAGAGTAACATATGAGCACCTAGAAGGGACAGCTAGCTCACATTAGAGGAGGAGCATGAAAGGGCAGAGGAGGCTTTCTGAGGGAGATGTTAGTGAATACATAAATTGTGAGAAAACTGTAGGTGTCATAACAGCCTAGAAGAACTTGTAAGGGCACCAGAGGCAGAAGGAACAGTATGAGTAAGGCATAAAGCAGCATGGTGAGGGAAAGGGAGACCATAAATCACTTCATATTACTCAAGCAAAACATGTCAGGCAGGAAGCAGCAGGAAATAAGTATAGATAAGCAGGCAGCGTGCTAAGGAACTAGTATCACATTACCTAATCTATATGTCGTAGTACTTGTTAGGATTTTTAGTATTCCCCTGTTTTAGAGATGAGAACAATAAGGCCTAAGGAGATCAAAGAATTTTCTTAGCTTATCTCTGAAGTTCTAAATATGTCTTCAGAAAGCAGTATTCTGATCTCATATGAGACATATACCATTTTGGGGAAATCATTCTTCATTTCTTTGTCTCTTGTCCCCTTTTGTTGAAATAACAAGGACGAGACAGGGTACTTTCTCAGGCCACTGCCTACTGCTGCATGTTATGATACTACAGGCTCCCTTAGCTACTGCTGCAGAGTTAGAACCACGTGCTTGCTTTCAGCACCATGGAGAGGTGCCGCAATGCTGAGAGCCGCAGACCTGAGGGTCAGTCAATGTAGAGGAAACCAGGAGATCCACAAATCTTCTTTTAAACAAGACATCAACAAAGACAGAAGGGCAAGGAGAAGGAATATCAGGAGAGGGGAGAGAGAGAGAGAGAAATTGTCCATCACCAAGTGTTTTCTCCAACAGCCGCTGAGTGATATGCTGAGTGAGACAAAGTGAACTAAATAAAGGGAATAAATTGTAGCAGCAACATGTCCTCAACATCATAATACAGATGCTGTAATCATACAAGGCTAATAGTCTGAGTCACTCTGCAGCCATCAAGAACAAAAAAATTGATGGGACATGCCTTGTGACTACTCACAAAATCCAATAAATTAAACTTACTGACCATGGCCTGAAGACAGGGAGAGGCACAGTAAAATTATGTAACTGGTGGTTTATTTCCTGAATCACACACATTCTTCTTCTTTTTCTCTTCCCTACCCTCAAGACAGGTGCTCTATGGCCTCATGTATTTCCCTACCACAATAAAAAGTTCCTCTGCAGAAAAGATCCATTATCTGATTTCTACTAAAGTGTACATGCTGCTGCTGCTGCTAAGTTGCTTCAGTCGTGTCCGACTCTGTGCAACCCCATAGACGGCAGCCCACCAGGCTCCCCTGTCCCTGGGATCCTCCAGGCAAGAACACTGGAGTGGGTTGCCATTTACTTCTCCAATGCATGAAAGTGAAAAATGAAAGTGAAGTCACTTGTCTGACTCCTAGTGATCCCATGGACTGCAGCCTACCAGGCTCCTCTGTCCATGGGATTTGCCAGGCAAGAGTACTGGAGTGGGTTGCCATTGCCTTCTCCAAAAGTGTACATAAGGGTGCTAAAATTTAAAGAACTATCTCATAGATAAATCAGAAAGAATTGATTCACTGTAATTTAAGCTCCATAAGAACAGGATAGTCTTCTTTATTGTTCACAGCACCTATAATGCTGTTTAATATGTGATCAATAGAAACAATAGCAATAATATTAACTAATATATATTGTGTGTTTACTATATATGGCAACTGGTTTTTTGTATGCTCTTCTAATTTTCATAATGATTGTATGAGATAAGGCTTATTATTATCTCAGTGTGCATATGGAGAACCTGGGACATAGAAAAATTATTAACTTCCCAGGGTCATATCACTAGGAAATGCAGAGACAAGAGTCCAAGCCAGGAAGTCTAAATCTAGAGCCAATGTTCTGCTGGCCCAGATGGTAAGGAATCTGCCTGCAGTGCAGGAGACATGGGAAGACCCCCTGGAGGAGGACATGGCAACCCACTCCAGTGTTCTTGCATGGAGGGTCCCATGGACAGAGGAGCCTGGCAAGCTACAGTCCATTGGGTCACAAAGAGTTGGACATGATTGAGTGACTAACACTTTCACTTTCATAATGATGAGAAGAAAAGATGGACAAATGCACAGAGAAGCCAGAAAGAGATGATATATACAATAGTGAATGTTGACTGGAGACTTTAAAAACTATATTAGAGCCCTCTAGGGTCTGACAATGAGAGTTTAAAAAATATAATCATTAATTCCACTTAATAAAGAGGGACTGTGCTGAGCACTGAAGACTACAGAAGTTTACAAAACTAAAGAAGAATCTGCCCTCATGGTGTTTGTAACTAGCGATGGGCAAGTACAGGTAAAAAGACAAGAGGATAAGATGGTATGAGTGTTTAGACAGAGGTTACTGTGGATGCTGTGGAAATTCAGAGAAAAGGTACTTTCTCAGAGTTAGGGAGTTGGAGTACTACCCATGAGAGGTGCTCTCTGCACAGATTCTAGAAACTTCACAGTTTAGTAATTAATGGGGTCAAAAGGTGGATGAAATTCTCAAGTGTAGACATGAAAAGATTGGCAGATCATGTTAGAATATTAGAGATCATGTAGTCTAAACTCGGAGAAGGCAATTGTACCCCACTCCAGTACTCTTGCCTGGAAAATCCCATGGATGGAGGAGCCTGGTAGGCTGCAGTCCATGGGGTCGCTGAGAGTCGGACATGACTGAGTGACTTCACTTTCACTTTTCTCTTTCCTGCATTGGAGAAGGAAATGGCAACCCACTCCAGTGTTTTTGCCTGGAGAATCCCAGGGATGGGGAAGCCTGTTGGGCTGCCGTCTATGGGGCTGCACAGAGTCAGACACGACTGAAGAGAATTAGCAGCAGTAGCAGCAGCAAACTTGGAAAAGGACATGGTAACCCACTCCAGTATTCCTGCCCGGAGAATCCCCATGGACAGAGGAGCCTGGCAGGCTACAGCTCATGGGGTCACAAAGAGTCGGACATGACTGAACGACTAAGCATGCGTGCCATCTAAACTAATGCACTCTGTGATCTGTTTATGCAACAACATTTCGGAGTACCAAATATGTGTCAGGCTCTGTGCCTTCCACTAGGGATGTAAAAATAAGCAAGCAGGCATGTTTTCTGCCTTCACTGAGATGACATTCTAAAATTTACTCTTGAGAATGGTGAAATACAAGCCTGGAGAGGTAGTGTCCTGCCTAAGATTGGACATGAGGTAAAGTATAGACTCAAAGCCAAGGTTCCAGTCCACGGCTGCCTCTCAGGAAATGCTCCTTGAATGAGTAAATGAGTAGTGACCAGGATGTACTGAAAAATTCCTTAGTAGGCAAAGAAAGAAGTTGTTACCCTGGTAATTAGGCAGAAATCATGGCTTGAGTCAAGCTAAACTACATAGATACTGTCAGGACACCAACTGGTGACCAGAGCAGCCTGGGATGCTGGAGTCCAAACCTTCGTTGTGGACACCAGCTTTCCCGCTCCTGCTTTCAGCAACCCCTATATTCCTGAGTTTGTGCATTTTGTTTCTGTTTGGTTTTTGTTTCTTCAAATCCCCAGCCAAGCCAAGGAAAGTCAGCATCAAAATTATTACTTACTGAAGCAGCCTCAGGAAGCCCCACGGGAGATGGTGGCAGTCATAAGAGGAGAAAATAATCCAGCAGGGTGTAAATAAAGCCTGCAAAGTGATGAAGAGGCTAATTCACATAATACCCCCACCCACCCCCCGCATTCACTCTAGAAAACCACAGGAGAGCCTGGTGCTGGCGGATAACCTTTAGATGGCCCAACAGCTGGCTGTGTGGCCCAGTCCTCCAAATGGAGGCGAGCACCCACAGCTTGAGTCTGATACCAAGGAGAGTTGTTTGGAGGAATCAGATAGGCTAAGAGGTAGAAGCTATAATAAGTACTATTTTTGTTGTTATTGTTGAGCTGCCTCATTTCCCCCCCAAAGCAGTCAGTCTAAGAAAGGCCCAAGATAAGACATCTCAGGAATGCCCCAGTGTGAAGTAATAAATGCATATTTAATAATATCTGCTCAGAAGGGCTCCTTGGGGCAGGAATGGCCCTCAGCCAGAGAGCTCTCTTGGAGCTCATGGTTGTCTGAGCCCTGACAGTACATCTTGGTAACAGTGGATCCCATGCCCATAGGTCTCTGGAAGCTTTGTAACTGATGATTTATTTTCCATATAGTCCAGCCTTCCTTCTTTCTCTTTCTCACTCGTGGCTGAGTCCTGTAATGTTTTCCATCTCGCCAAATGCTAGGAACTAGTCTAAACCCTGTAGACTCAAGCAGCTGACAGCCTCCTAATTTTCCCAAGTCCTACCAATAGATAAATTATATCATACTAAAGAAATGAGAGGGAATTTCATCAGATAGGACGAGACCATCTTTGACTATGAGAAAATTCCCCAGCTGCCTGATGCAATTTGAACTTCTGGAAAAATTATTCATCTATATAAATTCTACAAAAATTAATCCTTAAAATATCCGTTCATAGCATCTGAAGTGGCAAGTGGATGAAGGGAAATTTTAGTTCAACCCCCACATGCTTTATTACATTTAACTCAATTAAATTTGAGCTAAAAAAATACTTGTTAAACATTTACTGTGCGTCGGGTACTATGCATGGAATTAGGATACAGAGGTGAAGGAAAATACAGGTCTGTCTTTGAAGAGCTTACCATCTAGTAAAGAAATCACAAAAATATGAATTTGGTTCTATAAAGAGCATACCAGAACTGTGACACAATGAGTAGGAGCTTAGAAGAGAGACGTTCATTAACTGCAACAGGGCAGAGAGGGTATGACTTCTGGAAAAGTATAAGACTAGCAATGATGGACAGGACTTGGTAGTCACAAATAGAAATAACAAATTCTATAGAGAGGGTATAACCAAAACAAAAGCTGGCATGCTAGATGTAGACGTGTGTGTGTGTGTGTGTGTGTGTGTGCGTGTGTGTGTGCGTGTGTGTGGTATATGATGATAAGTCTTAAGGGAAAGTGAGGACTCAAGTTAGATCTTCTGCTCATTATCAAAGCACTTTATAGCCATCACTGTATGCTCAAAGATCAAGTCCTTTGGAAAGGTCTCCTCACCCTGATCATCTGTTGCTGGTTTAGATGCGTCTTGTATAAAATTGGGATTTGGCATTATAATCTTCCACTGCTTCTTGCCTTTTACCCTAAAAGACTGTGAGCCACTTGAGGGCAAGTAAGTAAGTGTTAGTCACTCAGCAGTCCACCGGGCTTCTCTGTCCATGGAATTCTCCAGGCAAGAATGCTGGAGTGGGTAGCAATTCACTTCTCCAGGGGATCATCCTGACCAAGGGATCAAACCTGAGTCTCCTGTATTACAGGCAAATTCTTTACCATCTGAGCCACCAGCGAAGCCCTGCAAGCCACTTGGGGGCAATGACTTACTTATTCACTGAACTCCCAAGCTAACAGTGTTCCTGGCATGCAATAGTCACTCAGAAGAAATGTGTTGAATTAATGAGTTCTACTTGCCGTTTGTGTCTCTGATGCAACTTCTCACACAGGCACGGAGATATCAAATTGGCTTCAATCACAAGAACAGCCATGGCAAAATTTATTTCCAGATTTTCTTCTTTCATAGGGTGGCAATGTGTGTTGGTGGGGAGAGGTTTGCGAAAGCAGGTAGAGAAAGCATGTTTTTAACCCCGACAGAGGAGCCTGGTGGGCTGCAGTCCATGGGGTCGCTAGGAGTCGGACATGACTGAGCGACTTCACTTTCACTCTTCACTTTCATGCATTAGAGAAGGAAATGGCAACCCACACCCGTGTTCTTGCCTGGAGAATCCCATGGACAGAGGAGCCTGGTAGGCTGCAGTCCATGGGATCACTAAGAGTCGGACATGACTGAGCCACTTCACTGTCACTTTTCACTTTCATGCATTGGAGAAGGAAATGGCAACCCACTCCAGTGTTCTTGCCTAGAGAATCCCAGGGACGGGGAAGCCTGGTGGGCTGCCATCTATGGAGTTGCACAGAGTTAGACACAACTGAAGTGACTTAGCAGCAGCAGCAACCCTAGAACTAGAGAGACCACAGTTGCTTTTGGAATCATTGATCAAAATCTTTCAGAGAGGCTATTCATGTCCACCTTCGCTCTCCTCATTCTCTATATCCTCAAGCTATGTATTCTCAATATGACGTACATCGTATTAATATTTTCCTTTTTGTTCATTTGTTGGCATACCTTTCTCTCTAAAAGGAGAGTAGAATTAATTATTTCTCAATAAAACTAGGGAAAGAACAACAACTTAAAAAAAAAAAAAAAAACAGAGATTCTTGTTTATTTTACTTACTGCTACATACCCTGCACAATGTCTAGCCTGTTCTAGTGTTGAATAACTAAGACAAACACACTGGGATGCAAGGAGCAGAAAAGCTACAGATAGGAATGTGCACATTCAAAGAAGTGAGACAGACAACAAGTCCTTGCAATGTGTCCACAGTGGTAACAGCCTTCTGGTGGACACTCAGCCAGAGAGCAATAGTTAGAAATAGTCTGGCCTAAAGGACCTGGTAATATGACCAGCCAGCAGAGGCTTTGCACAGAAATATCAAAGTGGCACATATTGTCTTGTGAAGGTAAACTGCTGCAGAGGTAGTGAAGAGGGGGTCAAGAACAGCTGATGGGCAAAGCACAATCCATAAAGGTTCCAAGAGTGCCAGAAACCAGGAATGCAGCAGAAAACATGAGAACTAAGTGAACTGTCAACACTGAAATATTACCAACTAAAAGCTCCAGTGGCATGTCTAGAGGCTCATGTATACACTGTCTCCAGCCTCTATACTTTAGTATGTGCTGTTCCTTTCATGATGTGCTGTTCCCCAATGCCTGCTAGGTGAGAACCTACTCAGACCTCAAGATTATCCTCAGGCCTTATCTTTTACAGGAAGACTTTCCTTCTAGCTCATTTCTCCAGTATGGACTGTGAACATATCTGTTTTTTTTTTTTTTAATTTTATTTTATTTTATTTTTTAACTTTACAATATTGTATTGGTTTTGTCATATATCAACATGAATCCGCCACAAGAATACACGTGTTCCCCATCCTGAACCCTTTTCCCTCCTCCCTCCCTGTACCACCCCTCTGGGTCGTCCCAGTGCACCAGCCCCAAGCATCCAGTATCGTGCATCGAACCTGGACTGGCAACTCATTTCATATATGATATTATACATGTTTCAATGCCATTCTCCCAAATCATCCCACCCTCTCCCTCTCCCACACAGTCCAAAAGACTGTTCTATACATCAGTGTCTCTTTTGCTGTCTCATATACAGGGTTATTGTTACCATCTTTCTAAATTTCATATATATGTGTTAGTATACTGTATTGGTGTTTTTCTTTCTGGCTTACTTCACTCTGTATAATAGGCTCCACTTTCATCCACCTCATTAGAATTGATTCAAATGTATTCTTTTTAATGGCTGAGTAATACTCCATTGTGTATATGTACCACTGCTTTCTTATCCATTCATCTGCTGATGGACATCTAGGTTGCTTCCATGTCCTGGCTATTATAAACTGCGATGCTGTGATGAACATTGGGGTACACATGTCTCTTTCAATTCTGGTTTCCTCAGTGTGTATGTCCAGCAGTGGATTGCTGGGTCATAAGGCAGTTCTATTTCCAGTTTTTTAAGGAATCTCCACACTGTTCTCCATAGTGGCTGTACTAGTTTGCATTCCCACCAACAGTGTAAGAGGGTTACCTTTTCTCCACACCCTCTCCAGCATTTATTGCTTGTAGACTTTTGGATCACAGCCATTCTGACTGGCATGAAATGGTACCTCATAGTGGTTTTGATTTGCATTTCTCTGATAATGAGTGATGTTGAGCATCTTTTCATGTGTTTGTTAGCCATCTGTATGTCTTCTTTGGAGAAATGTCTATTTAGTTCTTTGGCCCATTTTTTGATTGGGTCATTTATTTTTCTGGAATTGAGCTGTAGGAGTTGCTTGTATATTTTTGAGATTAGTTGTTTGTCAGTTGCTTCATTTGCTATTATTTTCTCCCATTCTGAAGGCTGTATTTTCACCTTGCTTATAGTTTCCTTTGTTGTGCAGAAGCTTTTAAGTTTAATTAGGTCCCATTTGTTTATTTTTGCTTTTATTTCCAATATTCTGGGAGGTGGGTCATAGAGGATCCTGCTGTGATGTATGTTGGAGAGTGTTTTGCCTATGTTCTCCTCTAGGAGTTTTATAGTTTCTGGTCTTACATTCAAATTTTTAATCCATTTTGAGTTTATTTTTGTGTATGGTGTTAGAAAGTGTTCTAGTTTCATTCTTTTACAAGTTTGACCAGTTTTCCCAGCACCACTTGTTAAAGAGATTGTCTTTAATCCATTGTATATTCTTGCCTCCTTTGTAAAGATAAGGTGTCCATAGGTGTGTGGATTTATCTCTGGGCTCTCTATTTTGTTCCACTGATCTATATTTCTGTCTTTGTGCCAGTACCATACTGTCTTGATGACTGTGGCTTTGTAGTAGAGCCTGAAGTCAGGCAGGTTGATTCCTCCAGTTCCATTCTTCTTTCTCAAGATTGCTTTGGCTATTCGAGGTTTTTTGTATTTCCATACAAATTGTGACATTATTTGTTCTAGCTCTGTGAAGAATACCGTTGATAGCTTGATAGGGATTGCATTGAATCTATAAATTGCTTTGGGTAGTATACTCATTTTTACTATATTGATTCTTCCAATCCATGAACATGGTATATTTCTCCATCTATTAGTGTCCTCTTTGATTTCTTTCACCAGTGTTTCATAGTTTTCTATATATAGGTCTTTAGTTTCTTTAGGTAGATATATTCCTAAGTATTTTATTCTTTTCATTGCAATGGTGAATGGAATTGTTTCCTTAATTTCTCTATTTTCTCATTATTAGTGTATAGGAATGCAAGGGATTTCTGTGTGTTGATTTTATATCCTGCAACTTTACTATATTCATTGATTAGTTCTAGTAATTTTCTGGTGGAGTCTTTAGGGTTTTCTATGTAGAGGATCATGTCATCTGCAAACAGTGAGAGTTTTACTTCTTCTTTTCCAATTTGGATTCCTTTTATTTGTTTTTCTGCTCTGATTGCTGTGGCCAAAACTTCCAAAACTATGTTGAATAGTAATGGTGAGAGTGGGCACCCTTGTCTTGTTCCTGACTTTAGGGGAAATGCTTTCAATTTTTCACCATTTAGGATAATGTTTGCTGTGGGTTTGTCATATATAGCTTTTATTATGTTGAGGTACGTTCATTCTATTCCTGCTTTCTGGAGAGTTTTTATCATAAATGGATGTTGAATTTTGTCAAAGGCTTTCTCTGCATCTATTGAGATAATCATATGGTTTTTATTTTTCAATTTGTTAATGTGGTGTATAACATTGATTGATTTGTGGATATTGAAGAATCCTTGCATCCCTGGGATAAAGCCCACTTGGGTCATGGTGTATGATCTTTTTAATGTGTTGTTGGATTCTGATTGCTAGAACTTTGTTAAGGATTTTTGCATCTATGTTCATCAGTGATATTGGCCTGTAGTTTTCTTTTTTTGTGGCATCTTTGTCAGGTTTTGGTATTAGGGTGATGGTGGCCTCATAGAATGAGTTTGAAAGTTTACCTTCCTCTGCAATTTTCTGGAAGAGTGTGAGTAGGATAGGTGTTAGCTCTTCTCTAAATTTTTGGTAGAATTCAGCTGTGAAACTGTCTGGACCTGGGCTTTTGTTTGCTGGAAGATTTCTGATTACAGTTTCAATTTTTGTGCTTGTGATGGGTCTGTTAAGATTTTCTATTTCTTCCTGGTCCAGTTTTGGAAAGTTGTACTTTTCTAAGAATTTGTCCATTTCTTCCTCGTTGTCCATTTTATTGGCATATAATTGCTAATAGTAGTCTCTTATGGTCCTTTGTATTTCTGTGTTGTCTGTTGTGATCTCTCCATTTTCATTTCTAATTTTATTGATTTGATTTTTCTCCCTTTGTTTCTTGATGAGTCTGGCTAATGGTTTGTCAATTTTATTTATCCTTTCAAAGAACCAGCTTTTGGCTTTGTTGATTTTTGCTATGGTCTCTTTTGTTTCTTTTGCATTTATTTCTGCCCTAATTTTAAAGATTTCTTTCCTTCTACTAACCCTGGGGTTCTTCATTTCTTCCTTTTCTAGTTGCTTTAGGTGTAGAGTTAGGTTATTTACTTGACTTTTTTCTTGTTTCTTGAGGTGTGCCTGTATTGCTATGAACTTCCCCCTTAGGACTGCTTTTACAGTGTCCCACAGGGTTTGGGTTGTTGTGTTTTCATTTTCATTTGTTTCTATGCAAATTTTGATTTCTTTTTTGATTTCTTCTGTGATTTGTTGGTTATTCAGCAGCATGTTGTTCAGCCTCCATATGTTGGAATTTTTAATAGTTTTTCTCCTGTAATTGAGAGCTAATCTTACTGCATTGTGGTCAGAAAAAATGCTTGGAATGATTTCAATTTTTTTGAATTTACCAAGGCTAGATTTATGGCCCAGGATGTGATCTATCCTGGAGAAGGTTCCGTGTGTGCTTGAGAAAAAGGTGAAATTCATTGTTTGGGGATAAAATGTCCTATAGATATCAATTAGGTCTAACTGGTCTATTGTATCATTTAAAGTTTGTGTTTCCTTGTTAATTTTCTGTTTAGTTGATCTATCCATAGGTGTGAGTGGGGTATTAAAGTCTCCCACTATCATTGTGTTATTGTTAATTTCCCCTTTCATACTTGTTAGCATTTGTCTTATATATTGCGGTGCTCCTATGTTGGGTGCATATATATTTATAATTGTTATATCTTCTTCTTGGATTGATCCTTTGATCATTATGTAGCGATCTTCTTTGTCTCTTTTCATAGCCTTTGTTTTAAAGTCTATTTTATCTGATATGAGTATTGCTACTCCTGCTTTCTTTTGGTCTCTATTTGCATGGAAAATCTTTTTCTAGCCCTTCACTTTCAGTCTGTATGTGTCCCCTGTTTTGAGGTGGGTCTTGTAGGCAACATATATAGGGGTCTTGTTTTTGTATCCATTCGGCCAGTCTTTGTCTTTTGGTTGGGGCATTCAACCCATTTACGTTTAAGGTAATTATTGATAAGTATGATCCCATTGCCATTTACTTTGTTGTTTTGGGTTCGAGTTTATACACCGTTTTTGTGTTTCCTGTCTAGAGAATATCCTTTAGTATTTGTTGGAGAGCTGGTTTGGTGGTGCAGAATTCTCTCACAAGCTTTTGCTTGTCTGAAAAGCTTTTGATTTCTCCTTCATATTTGAATGAGATCCTTGCTGGGTACAGTAATCTGGACTGCAGGTTATTTTCTTTCATCATTTTAAGTATGTCTTGCCATTCCCTCCTGGCTTGAAGAGTTTCTATTGAAAGATCAGCTGTTATCCTTATGTGAATTCCCTTGTGTGATATTTGTTATTTTTCCCTTGCTGCTTTTAATATTTTTTCTTTGTATTTGATCTTTGTTAATTTGATTAACATGTGTCTTGGGGTGTTTTGCCTTGGGTTTATCCTGTTTGGAACTCTCTGGGTTTCTTGGACTTGGGTGATTATTTCCTTCCCCATTTTAGGGAAGTTTTCAACTATTATCTCCTCTAGTATTTTCTCATGGTCTTTCTTCTTGTCTTCTTCTTCTGGGATTCCTATGATTCGAATGTTGTAGCATTTAATATTGTCCTGGAGGTCTCTGAGATTGTCCTCATTTCTTTTAATTCGTTTTTCTTTTTTACTCTCTGATTCATTTATTTCTACCATTCTATCTTCTAATTCACTAATCCTATCTTCTGCCTCTGTTATTCTACTATTTGTTGCCTCCAGAGTGTTTTTGATCTCATTTATTGCATTATTCATTATATATTGACTCTTTTTTATTTCTTCTAGGTCCTTGCTAAACCTTTCTTTCATCTTCTCAATCTCCAGGCTATTTATCTGTGATTCCATTTTGATTTCAAGATTTTGGATCATTTTCACTATCATTATTTGGAATTCTTTTATCAGGTAGATTCCCTATCTCTTCCTCTTTGGTTTGGTTTGGTGGGCATTTATCCTGTTCCTTTACCTGCTGGGTATTCCTCTGCCTCTTCATCTTGTTTATATTGCTGAGTTTGGGGTGTCCTTTCTGTATTCTGGCAGTTTGTGGAGTTCTCTTTATTGTGGAGTTTCCTTGCTGTGTGTGGGTTTGTACAGGTGGCTTGTCAAGGCTTCTTGTTTAGGGAAGCTTGTGTCAGTGTTCTGGTGGGTGGAGCTGGATTTCTTCTCTCTGGAGTGCAATGAAGTGTCCAGTAATGAGTTATGACATGTCTATGGTTTTGTAGTAGCTTTGGGCAGCCTGTATATTGGAGCTTAGGGCTGTGTTCCTGTATTGCTGGAGAATTTGTGTGGTATGTCTTGTTCTGGAACTTGTTGGCCCTTGTGTGGTGCTTGGATTCAGTGTAGGTATGAAGGTGTTTGATGAGCTCTTGTCAATTAATGTTCCCTGGAGTCAGGAGTTCCCTGGAGTCAGGATTTGGACTTAAACCTCCTGCTTCCGGTTTTCAGTCGTATTTTTACAGTAGTCTCAAAACTTCTCCTTCTATACAGCACCATTGATAAAACATCTAGGTTAAAGATGAAAAGTTTCTCCACAGTGAGGGACACCCAGAGAGGTTCACAGAGTTAAATGGAGAAGAGAAGAGGAAGGAGGGAGTTAGAGGTGACCCAAATGAGATGAGGTGGAACCAATAGAGGAGAGAGCAGGCTAGCTAGTAATCCCTTCCTTATGTGCACTCCACAACTGGACCACTCAGAGATGTTCACAGAGTTATACAGAGAAGAGAAGAGGGAGGAAGGAGACAGAGGTGGCCAGGATGATAAAAGTGGGGAATGAAAAGGCAAGAGACAGATCCAGCCAGTAATCAGTTCCCTATGTGTTCTCCACCATCTGGAACACACAGAAATTCACAGAGTTGGGTAGAGCAAAGAGGGGTTAGGGAGAAGACACAGGCGACCTGGTGGAGAAAAAGGAGAGTCCAAAGCGGGAGAGAGCAGTCAAGCCAGTAATCTCACTCCCAAGTAAAAATGGGTACTGAAGATTGGGTTCTTAAAGGTACAAAATTGATAACAAATACCAAAAAGCAAAAATTAAAAATCTAGAGTAGAGTTTGGAATGTCAAAAATACAATGTTAAAGAAAAGGAGGAAAAAAAAAAAACAAAGTCACAAAAATTATAAGAAATATATATATGAAGTTTGCTTTTTTTAAAAAAATAGGGTCTTTTTTTTTTTTCAAGGTAATAGTAGGTTATAAAAGTGAAAATTAAAGGAGTAATAGAGGACTTACAAATTTTTAAAAAAATTTTAAAAAGAAATAAAAGAAAGAACGATCATAAAAATAGTAAAAATATATCTAGGACTTTCTCTGGTGTTGTTGTGGGTATTGTGGGGTCAGTTCATTTTTGGCTAGTTCCTTGGTCCGGCTTATATTTCTCAAGATCTATAGGCCCCTTCATATGTTGTCGGTACTAATGACAGGGTTTTAATCTATTGCACCTGTCACTTCCAAGGCTGTTCCCTCTGTTTTAGCTTCTTCTGTTTGCTGTTCTCTTCTGTGTCTGATTTCCACCCTGACACAAAGGGGGCGGTGGTGGACACTTTTCTTTTTTTTTTTTTTTAGGCTCACTTGTTCAGTCGCGCTGCGGGGAGGGAGGAACGCTGCAAACAACACTGGCGTGTGCTCGCAGTGCCTCAGCCACACTGGGCCTGCCCCTGTTCAGGGCACGTGTGCCCTCCCTGCTCACACTGCTCAGGCTCTAGGTTGCTCCGCCAGGAACTATCCGAGGCCAGCCCTGGGCTGCATGCACCTCCCAGGTCTAAGCCACTCAGGTTCAGGCACTCTGGTAGTCCTCAGAGGCGCAGACTCAGTTGGGCCTGCGTTTTGTGCCCTTCCCAGGTCCAAGCAGCTCAGGTGATGAGGTGTTTGGCAAGCGCGATTGCTGCGACTTATCGCCTCCCCGCCACTCAGTTATCTAGGTGTACAACCGGCACACCTTCTCAGGCGGATGTTGACCGTCCAGAAACCCAAGAAGTCTTAGTTAGCAAAGAAGCCTGCTTACAGTTTTGTAGATAATGTCTCTCTAGGGCTGCGATTGCCCACTTCCGGCTCTGGCTGCCTGTCACCAGAGGGGGATGGTCTGCAGCCGGCTATCTCTGTTCAGTCCTTTGTTCTGTGCGCGGGCCTGGTGGTGTCTTAGGTTAGGGCTGGCTTTTCGCGTGGTAGTTATCCCACATTCTGGTTTGCTAGCCCAAGTTAGTTTGTTTAGATAGCACTCAGGGCATTCAGGCCAGATCCTTACTCTAAGCGATGCAGCCGGTGCCTCCCCTGCCCAGCCCCTGCTTGCTAGTGGCGGGTGCAGGCGACTGCGCTGCTTCTCAGCTGGGGGAGTTACCATTGGGCTTGTAATCTGTGGGTTTTAATTGTTTATTTATTTTTCTTCACTGTTACGTTGCCCTCTGTGCTTCCAAGGCTCGGCACAGACTCAGCAGTGAGAGTGTTTCCTGGTGTTTGGAAACTTCCCTCTTTTTAAGACTCCCTTTCCCAGGCAGAACTCCATCCCTCCCTCTTTTGTCTCTTTTTTGGTCTTCTATATTTTTTCCTACCTCCTTTAGAACACAACGGGCTGCTTTTCTGGATGCCTGATGTCCTCTGCTGGCTTTCAGAAGTTGTTTTGTGGAATTTACTTGGCGTTTAAATGTTCTTTTGATGAATTTGTGGGGGAGAAAGTGGTCTCCCCATCCTATTACTCCGCTATCTTAGCTCCTCCACATATCCATTTTTAATTAAAATATTTTTTAATTTTTAAAAATTGAAGTATAGTTGATTTATAATGTTGTATTACTTTCTGGTGTACAGAAAAGTGACTCAGGTATATATATAATTGAATTCAGTTATGTATTGAGTTATATATATATAAATGTATTCAGTTATATATATATAGGTATATATAACTTAATATATATGCATATGTATTCTTTTTCAGATTCTTGTCCATTATAGGTTATTAATATAGCTCCCTGTGAAGTTCCTTTAAAAGCTGAAAATAGAGTTACCACATGATCCAAGAATCCCACTCCTGGGCATATATATCAAGAAAACTCTAATGTGAAAAGATACATGCACCCCAATGTCTATAACAACACTATTTAAAGTAGCCAAGACATGGAAGCAACCTAAGTGTCCATTGGTAGATGAATGGATAAAGAAGATGTGGCATATATATATATATATATACACACACATATACATACACACACACACACACATACATACATACAATGAAATACTACTCAATCATAAAAAAGAATGAAATAATCGAAACATATCTTCATGGTAACACTTGTTACATCGGATTACAGTTTTCATAAGAGGTAAAACTTTTGAATGTTCAAAAACTCAATTAGCCTTCATTATCTGGGTTCCAATCCCAATCCACCTCCATTTATCTGTGATTACCTTGGGCAAGTTATTAATTGCTCCATCTCTCAAATGGAGATAATAGTTATTACCCATCACATAGGGTTGTTCAGTAAAGAAAATTAAACTTTTTTGGCCAACCCCATATTTAGAGTACTTTGGGCAGTGCTTGACAAATAGTATGAATTCAATAAAGGTCAGTTTCTGGATGGTGAAACACACAATCAGGAAACAACTTCTCCAGGACAAGCACTGTGATAAGACATTTTATATTTGCCATTTTGTTGTTATTCTTAACAACTTTGCAAAGTAAGTAGTATCTGACCAGTTTTCACTTGAGGAAATTAAAATTTAATAGAAATTTTTTTAGAGGTGAGCATTTAAGCTTATCTGTAGACTAGAATTAATAATAACTATCTCAGAGTTGTGAGAATTAAGAGATAACATACATGATTTAGTAGAGGAACTGGATGTTGAGATGAGTGTTTTAAATGACTTGTTACTTTATGTTATTGGGTAGGTTGCTTCACGTTTAAATCAACATCAGGGTCTACAGTTCTGATGATGAGTACAAACACCCCCTGCCCTTGAAGAGCCCGTGGTTAGTGGGCTGTGGACAGTGTCTACATCTTTCTCATCTCCGGTCAGTGTTTTAGACACTCAGTTGTGTCTGAGTCTTTGCGACCCCATGGACTGTAGCCTGCCAGGCTCCTCTGTCCAGGGGATTTTTCCTGGAGTGGGTTACCGTTTCCTCCTCCAGGGGATCTTCCCAACCCAGGGATCAAACTCGTGTCTCCTGTGTCTCCCGCATTGACAGGCAGATTCCTTACTGTCAGAAAAAGTTAAGAATGGAGGTCTCTTATAATTGCTTGCAGAATCTTGTTCCAAAAGGCCTTCACTCTACTTCTCTTCAGGTTCGGGAGACAAAGAGAATAAAGAGAATGGGACAGGCATATTTAATGGATGTGCCGTTTATACTTTGGCTCCAGGTGGATTATAATAAATGCTAAAATGGAAATTCAGCAGAGTAACATAGAAGCACAGTAGGGAAGAGTATAGACCTAACTTGGAGCAGAGAAGTCTTCCTGAGAAAGTGGGACCTGAAGTGAATCTTGGAAGGATGGTGTGATTTCAATGACTTCCTAAAGAAGAGACACTTGAGGAAGTAACAGCAGATTAAACCAAGTTTTCAGGTTGAGCTGGTCCCAGGCTATTTGGAGACATCCACATGTGGTTGGATAGTGATCTTTGGGGGAGAGGTCAGAGCTGACAAAGAATGTTACTGTAGTGGAAGACTGGGAGCCTGACATCTCTCTTGTCATGTAGAACAGATGATCCTCAAAGAGCCTTCAGGTAACATATTTTCATTAAATAAATATTAAACTTTGAAAGACTCTTGAAGAAATATATGGATTACTTATTACTTATTACTGGAAAAGCGTTAAGGCTATCATTCCCTCCATCATACACTAGACATTTTATGTTTTCAGGACAGCTCTAAGAAAAGTTATGCTTCTTCTTGGTAACCAGTTCAACTTATTCAAGTGGATGCTCAAATGGCATGAGTATTGTCAAACTAATATCTGCTTCCCTGTTTGTGCTGGCGACTAAGAAAGTCAAAGCCAGATTTGTGGACACATGTAACAGCTGTTTCAGGTCATATGTTAAAAGTTTGCTTACTGATTCCACCACTGTCCTCTTCCTATTTCCTATGAAGATTGTTTATTTGTCCATCTTTGCTCATTTACCATCTTTTGTATTATTTATAACTACTGAAGACACTTCAAGTCCTGCTTTGGAATGAGGTAGGGTAAGGTGAAGAATTGGAACCTTTGTTGCAATATCTCATACCCTATAAACACCCCAGTTAGCACATTATAATTATTTGTCTTTTCTACCCTACATGAGGGTAAAGACTTGCTCTCATTTTAAAAATCATAACTACTATTTATTAAGCACCCACTGTGGGCTGAGTGCTATGTTTGGTGCTTTACATATTAGCTATGGTTCTCACAATTCTGTAGTTGTGTTTCTTCTATTTTATAGATGAGACCACTAAGGCTTAGAGAAATTAAGTGACTTCCTCAAAGTAGGATGTGGATTTAGGTTCATATGACCTCAAAGTTGGAGAAGGCAATGGCACCCCACTCCAATACTCTTGTCTGGAAAATCCCACGGATGGAGGAGCCTGGTGGGCTGCAGTCCATGGGGTCGCTAAGAGTCGGACACGACTGAGCGACTTCACTTTTTTCACTTTCCACTTTGGTGCATTGAAGAAGGAAATGGCAACCCACTCCAGTGTTCTTGCTTGGAGAATCACAGGGACAGAGGAGCCTGGTGGGCTGCCGTCTATGTGGTCTCACAGAGTTGGATACGACTGAAGCAACTTAGCAGCAGCAGCAGCAGGGTACAAATAAACTACCAACACTAAACTCTTTAGTGTAGCCCAAGGCTTTCAGCAGAACAATAATGGACATGACCTTCAGAAGGAGCCTATACTCTTCAGCACCTCTCCAAGCCCGCTACAGCTGGTAGGACAGGCATTCTGCAAGTCCAGGTAACACCTGTCACTGCACATGCCAGGGATGCTAAGGGAAGTTGGAAAGAGTGAAGACTCAGAATGAGAGGGCTGAGCCAAACAAATGCTTAAACACTGGGTGTGGCCCAAGCCAAAGCCTGACCCTGAGTGAGACAGGCCTGGAAAAGACAAGAGCGTTGCCTTGCATCACTTTTTCCAGAAAACTGCCCAGCCTGAAATAGGTGTCCCTCCTCTAGGCTCCCAAACCCTTCAGAGTTGATCCTTCTTGGTAGCACCTTCTTATGACTTCACATTCCATGACACCATGTCACTACATTTATTGACTTCTCTGATTACCTCTTTGAGTTTTATGTACATAAAGATCACTAGGGAGTGTGTAAAATGTAGACTCCCTGGTTTCATCTCAAAGATTTTATTTTTCATTTGGCTGCATCAGGTCTTAGTTGCGGCATGTGGGCTCTTCCTTGTGGCGTGCAGGTTTCTCTCTAGTTGTGATGCATACATAGGCTCTGCAATGTTCAGGCTCAGTTGTTTCATGGCATGTGGGATCCTAGTTCCCCTACCAAGGGTTAAACCTGCATCCCCTACATTGCAAGGCAGATTCTTCACCACTGTACCACCAGGGAAATCCCCATCCTGGACGATTTTGATTTTATGTTTTGAGTGAGGCTTAGGAATCAGCACCTTCAACCAGATTCCCAAGTTATCTGAAGTTAGTTGTCACAGACAGGAAATTGTCTGAATTGAATTCCTAACAAATGGGCCTGTGCCCAGCTTCTAAATCTATAGCACACAGGGCAAGATCTGGCTCAAACTATCATACCCCATTTTACAGACAAGCAAACTAAGGTTCAATCGGTTATATCATGTGTCCAAAATCTCCCAGCTGTGAACTGGGAAGCTAGACTTAGAACACAGGTCTGACCGATTCCCAGGGTCCCAAGCCCTTCCCATAGTCCCAAACAAGGAGGTGATACAGCTTGTCTCAGTGTTATCTGAGTAGGCTGCGCACTTCCCAGCAGGTATGCCAGATGATTGACCAGGGTGTAGGAAGAGCATATTGGAACTTCTATTCATATTTATTTTAATATACTCATTCTTATTTCCATATGTTTATGACATAAATGTAAGTATAAACATACATGTATATAATGAATATACAAATAAATATGCATTTATGGGGTACTTGCCCCAAAATACCTTACCAATGGGGTGTACAGTCAAAACCTTGGGAGGTCACTGGTTTAATTGCCTTTAATCTATAATCTTAACACAGTGATGCCCAAGCTCATGTACCTTAAAAAACACTGCGCATGGCATGAGACACACCTTGCTGAGACTTCTCAGGGGGCAGAGAGCACGATGGATGAGCATAATTACTGCAGGAGGATTAAACACCACTGCTTAGAATTTCTAGGAACGGCACATTTGTCTTCTTGTCTACCAAAGACTGATTGTGATGTACTGGGCTTGCTGGGACCACCTTCGTCTGCCACATAACCAGAGACTGTTCAGCCCTGTGTTTCCTGGAGGGAAAAGCAAGCAGCTCTCTTCAGGGGAGAGGGGAATGAGTCCATTGGCTCAAGAACAAGGCTAGGTTTCAGCAAAGAAGTGACTCCTCTGATGATTCATGGTAATATGGAAAAACGGGTTGGGGAAGACCCCTGCTTCGAAGGAAGAGGAGGTTCTAGAATATGTTTTTCAAGGCTTGAGCATGATGGAGAAGCTTTGTTGTTGTAATTAAGCTTTAGGAAACTGCTACCATTTTTAGAGACTGGCCAGGAGAGAAAGCAAGGAAGTTGGCCTGGGGTCATTGAAATGGCAGAAGCAGAGCTAAAGCATACAGTTCTGTACATAATGCCTGCATAAAGCAGGGGCGGGGGGCATTCGAGGGCAGAGTGGGAGCTAAAATCTGGCACACTTGCACTCTGCTTGCCAACCTGGGGTCTTGGTGTCACCCTGAGTCAGCAAAGAAGGGGCAGATTTTCCTCATTTGTCTACCTAGAGGGGTCCTTTTCTAATTGGTCCCAGAGATTGGTGGGGTGGTGAGCCTCTGCATAAAGGTATGGTACGGGCACCTGGTGGCCATGGATTAAAGGTCTCAGTCACCATGTGACTCCACATTACAACTCAAAAATATTCAGGAAAACTACAAATATGATGTACTAAGAAATACTCGATTGCCTAGGAAGCCTGCAAAGTGTGGAGTTCTGCGTTCTTGTTGGCATATGTCGGTTTCAAGACTAACAGAAGAGCACAGGCAGAGAGAGAACCATGAAATAAATGAAGTGAGGAGTTCCAGAAGTTCTGGGGAAGGCACTAGACTCACACAAGCTATAAGACTGGTACGTCTGAGCCAAGTGTATCTCAGCCTCTGAGAAGAGGGCTTCTGGGTTATCGTAGGGGTATTTGTATGGCTCTCCTCTATAGACTATTGGGATCTAAACTGTCTGTTGACATCAAAGTTTAGAATGGAAAGAGCCGAACCCAGGGAAACTGAGGCTCAGAGGAATTACTACATCTGTTTTACTCTGGACCCAGACTACCTTGGGTTCAAATTAGCTCTCTAACCTTAGGCAAAATAATTAATCTGACTGTGTCCCAGGTTTCTTATCTGTAAAATGATGCTAACCATAGCGCTGACTCAGCAGGATCGTGGTAATAATTCAGTGTATATGCCTGGCACAGTAAGCGCTATGGAGATATTAGCTCTTCTTACTATTATTTTGCCTTCTAAGACTTCCTGTGATCTCATTTAATCCTCACCACTATCTTCGAGCTGGGCAAGGAAGTACCTGGTCTCCTCCTTTTAAGTTCAGGACACTGTAGCTTCAGGATGGGGAAATGAGGGGCTGGGGCATCAGGGAATTTGCCATCAGGGACACTAAAGGACTGTGTTGGCCCTGGTGTATACATAGGTCTTTGATGAGTACAGATTGCATTAAGAATGTCAGAAAATTCATCCTTCCTCATTATAAACATTGCACTAAGAAATGGCAATAACAAGCAACTAATACATTCTCATTAGTCCAAGAAAATCTGTTTTCTCAAGAATTCTCTCTACACTAAGGGTGACAGTGGTCACGATGTGCCAAAGAAAGACTCTGGTTATGAGCCCTAATGAGGCCCTGATCCAGGAATTAGAGCTTGGAGAGAGAGAGAGAGAGGCAAGAGAAGGTGGAGGAAAGTGGAGGACAAATAGGGGAACCTGAACTAGGTCTGACCTAGAAAACCGCTCATGTACTTTTCCTTTCCAGTGGGGGGGGGGGATCAATCAAAGCTAGAAATCCCAAATTTTTAATGCTACCTATGTGCCAAGCATTGTGCTCATAGTCTATCTGCATTATGTCATTTAATCTTCACAACAGCTAAGTGAAACAGGTAATATTGATTTTTCTAAAATAAAGAAGTTGACAATTAGAGAAACTGCTAAAAATTTTGCAGTCAAACAACTATTGGGTAAGTGAGTCAGACTTCAGACTTAGGTAGGATCACATGGCGAAGCAACAGGCTCTTAAGCCAAGCTGCCTGCCTCTTAAGCCTGGACTCAGCTGTTTTCTAGCTGCGTAGCCCAGAGAAAACTGCTTATTGTTTCCAAGTCTCCACACGCTCATCTGTAAAGTGAGATAATGATAGTAGAGAGTACTTCATAGCACTATTATATTTATATACATAAAGTGCTTAGAGTATAAAGTGACTACAGAAAAATAAAAAGTAAATATTAACCGTTATTATTTTTACTACTTTTTTTTTGGTTTGGGGATTTGTTTGCTTTGGCCACACCGTGCGACATGTGGGATCTTACTTCCCCAACCGGGGATTGAACTTACACCCCCTGCAGAGGAAGCACAGTCTTAACTACTGGACCACCAGGGAAGTCCCTATTTTTATAACATTTTTTTAAAAATTACTGTTTCTATCCTTAACCTGGAGAGCTTTGGTGCCACCCCGTTCCGATTTAGAACTCTCATCTTACTGGTGCCAGTTTCTTAATTATTGTACCAGGAATGTTGCCCATTTCTGCTCCCCACCTTTACCTTGTTCTGTTGCTATTAGTGAGGAAGAATCCTACAAATTATATTCACAAGGATTCCTTGCTAACTGGCTCTCAGCTGAATTTATCCAATAAAAAGTACAGGCTAGAGATAGGAAGAGGTGGCCCTACCTCCTCCAGGACGCCAACTCTCACTTGACATCTTCACCCTCTGTGATCCCACCTCCCTGCAAGCAGCCTCCATCCATCCTGGGTTCCACTTCCTGCTGGATGGTCCTTGCTCTGGGCTCTGAGAACTGCACCTCCTCCTCCCTTTTCAGCCTAAGATTAATAACTATTTCCTGCTGTTGCTAATCTCTCAGTTGCCTCACTTGGCCCCATTTGGCTTTTCAGTTTGCCCAACACTTTTTAACCAGTTCATCATATTGAGTTACTGTCTATTGATGAGCTGCTCAGACCCTGGCTAACATAAATATAGTTTATGGAGATGAGCAGAACAGGTAAGAACAAAATCAGGCCTGATCCTAAAAAGATTAGCAGAACAAGGACTCAGGCTCTCCAGAGGCCAATGCAGAAACCCATCATGCCTGAAACCCTACAGTCCAAGCCAGAGCAAGGTGACCTGACGCCTATGCATGGAATGTAGATGAACTCGCTTATGAAGGCAGGTTGGTACTCAAATCCCTGGGAAGGACTGGGCCTTCAGGTAGAGATAAAGAGGTTTGGTGTAGAAGGAAAGAGAGAACAAGGAAAGGTCTGAGACACTCTGGAAGGTTGGGTGTTAACAATATTTTGGTTAATTTAATTACACCATAGGAGAGCCGTAGGAGAACTCATAATTTAAAGGAGCCCTGTGGGGAATCTTTTTGTTTTGCAAATAATTATCCCCGTAATTTATTTGCTTTTGTTTGGATTTTCATATATTGGACTTGTTTATTTATTTATTTATATCCAGAAACAATAGGGCCCAACTCAGCTGGGGACAAGCAGTTGCTTTGAATTAGGCACTGTTTGGAATAAACCACAATCAGTTTAGTAAAATTTTGATTGTATTAGCCTTGCAAATAGGCTTGCCCAGGGTGAGTAGCAGCGTATTCTGGGTAAGTAAGGGGAAAAAATGAAATTATGATTCCAGTACATCTTAGGGCTGGAATTGATGCTTTTGAACTGTGGTGTTGGAGAAGACTCTTGAGAGTCCCTTGGACTGCAAGGAGATCCAACCAGTCCATCCTAAAGGAGATCAGTCCTGGGTGTTCTTTGGAAGGACTGATGCTGAAGCTGAAACTGCAATACTTTGGCAACCTCATGTGAAGAGTTGACTCACTGAAAAAGATTCTGATGCTGGGAGGGATTGGGGGAAGGAGGAGAATGGGATGACAGTGGATGAGATGGCTGGATGGCATCACCAACTCGATGGACATGAATTTGAGTGAACTTCGGGAGTTGGTGATGGACAGGGAGGCCTCGAGTGCTGCAATTCATGGGGTCGCAAAGAGTCGGGCACGACTGAGTGACTGAACTGAACTGAACTGAACTAGGGCTGGAAGGATCCTAGAGCTGTCAGAAATAATCTTAAATACCTGGTCCTCATGGCCCTGTTTGAAACATCTTATCCAAGCGTGTGCCAAGTGTAGCTTTGAACGCCATCATCCATCTAATGGTAATTTGCACTCACTGGTCATGGTTTTACCTGCTGGGACCATGGGAAACAAATTTTCTCCCCAAGACTTGCTCTATTTTTAGATATCTTTGCTCTTAAAATGAAAATTTCTAATTTCTTCAGCCATTCCTCCTGTGACACTTCTTCCAGGCAGAGGACTAGCTAATGAGTTACAGTATACATACTAGGTAGAATAATATGTATCACTAAAATAATCCTTCTGAAGGAGGGAGGGAAACTCTTAATGCTCAAAGACAAGAGCAGATTACAAAACTGGAAGGAAGCCATTTCCATATTGCTGAACACTTAGACTCAGATGTGCTTTTGTGTTTTCTAATTGTAAAAATAATTTGGCAATAGTACAAAACACTTAGAATATAGAAAAAAGATCTCCACATTCACAAACGACAGTAGCTGCCCACTGTTGCTCTATGGATAAACTCTTAGAATCACTGGAAAAAAATCAAAATGAGAGACCCCAGGACTCCATCTGACTTACTGCATCTCTGAGGATGAAATCCTGTGCTTTCCACTGACTCCCAGGGGGCTCCGATGTGCAGATAATGTGGGGGTCACTGCTTTTTTAATCACACAATAATCATCTCTGTATTCCCTTCCAGTCTTTTTTTCACATGCATTGTTGTTGTTCAGTCGTTAAATCATGTCCAACTTTTTGTGACCCTATGGACTGCAACACACCAGCCTTCCCTGTCCTTCACTGTCTCCCAGACTTTGCTCAAACTCATGTCCATTGAGTCTGGACGCTATCTAACCATCTCCTCCATGCATATGTTTATGCAATTGTACTCAACTTTGTATACAAATATTTTTAAGTAACTTTGAAAAGTTAGTGTTCTTTGAACTGAAATGCCTGCTCAATGTAAAAATAGAGGGAAGTCAGAAGAAAAAGTATCCTATTATCATAGAACCTTAGACAACCACCATTAACATTTTGATGTAAGATTCTTACCTTTTTTCTAGGCATCATTTTTATTTGATTTGTTTTCATTGGGATGATTGAGCTGCACGTGCAATACTAGAATTTGTATTTTTCTGAACATTATAAGAGCATGATTTTTTTCCCATGCTATTACAAACTTTTCATAATATTTAACCACAGCTCTATTGTTGGCCATCATTATACTTATAAATAATTTTATGACAAATGTCTCTGTGTGTAAAGCACTTGCTATTGGACTATTCTCTTACAATACATGCCAAGAAATAAAGTTATTGGATCGAAGCATATGAATATTTAGAACCTTTCTTTTTCAAAAAGGATCAAATCATCACGATTACCTCAAAAGTCCTATCAAGTAGGTCAGCTCATTGCCTCAGCATCTCTGTTTACAGAATACTTAATTCTAGCCTAAAAACCTAAAACTGATTCTGCAAGGGAAAACATCTCAGTGATGCAAAGAATTCCTTGAACAAGCTGCATAGCAATCTCACTGTATGGGTGAATTTGAGTGTCCTGCCACGGAGCTGACATGCTGCGGGAAGCCACATAATGAGGATCTTTCTAGATTTCTAGAGCTGGGTAGGGAAGGTCCGCAAAAGGAGCAGCTCTGTGGTGGTGCTGTCCCTGTGGAGGGAAAAACCACCCCTCCTGGGTGCCTGCACATGGTCGGGGCTCACCTGTGTGGATAATGGGGAAACGAGGAGCTGGCTCTTTGACAGAAAGAGCAAAGAACTCCGAGTGAGTGCTCATTATTGGAGGGCTCGGATTCTCCTGGAGAAATAATGAGTGCCACCAGCACTCAGTGGATTCCTCAAGGACCCTTCAGGAGCCCACAAGCTGGGCTTGATTAGGCTAATTTAACAACAGCAGTCTAGCAGGGGGAGGTGCGCAGAGGAAAGGGGTATCAGGAAGGGGCAAAGGGAAGTTTTTGAAGGGGATGTTGAAATATAAAGAAATAGTCCATTTAAAATACCTGACCTCTAACACAGTGTGCTAAATTGCTAAAGCATCTTCCCTTCTAAGAATGGGCCTATAATCTCAGGACATTAGGAGCTGGTGGACAGATGTTGTTTGTGTTCCTTCCTGCTTCTCCTAGGCCCACCTCTGACACAACTGTGTCTCAGGCGTGTGGTGGGTTTCCGGCACACTGACAGCTTCCCATCTCAAATCCCTGCATCTCACTGCTCCCCTGACCACTGGTTTCTCAGCATCTAGTGAGGTCTGCTTGGCTGCATAACTGGGAGGGAGTGAACGCCCCAGAAACAATTTTCAACCCATGGGGAATGAGGACAATGGAGCAATACCCCCAGCTTCCAGCCCGTCTCTTGAGACAGTTCTGAAGTACATCCTACAGGGTTTCTAGAAATGTCTCCAGTGGGATTGGGCCCACTTGTCCACTGAAGCAACCTGTCATTAATGCATATATTATTAACTTACTTCTCTTCCCTGCCAATCTTGCCCTACTCCCTCATCTGTGCTTCCCAAGTGTGTGCTAAATCATAGTCGTGTCCGGCTCTTTCTAATCCCATAAACTGTAGCCTGCCAGGCTCTTCTGTCCATGGGATTCTCCAGGCAAGAATATTGAAGTGGGTAGCCATTCCCTTCTCCAGGGGATTTTCCCAACCCAGGCATCGAACCCACATCTCTTATGTCTCCTGCATTGGCAGGTGGATCCTTTACCATTGAGCCACCAGGGAAGCCCTAAGACCACCTCCCAAATAAACTACATAACCCAAGCCCCTGTCTGAGAGCCAACTTGTGGGAGAACTAAACTAAGACAGTAACAATTTTTATACACTTTTAGCAAATTAGAATACTGAGTTTCCAAGGGCCCCAGTGACTTTTACAAGTTCCCCAGCTGCCATGTGGCAACATCAGAACCAGAATCTCACTGTCCAACTAGTATTCTCTCTGCTACTGCTACTACTGCTAAGTCACTTTAGTCGTGTCCAACTCTGTGCGACCCCATACACGGCAGCCCACCAGGCTCCCCTGTCCCTGGGATTCTCCAGGCAAGAACACTGGAGTGGGTTGCCCTTTCCTTCTCCAATGCATGAAAGTGAAAAGTGAAAGTGAGGTCGCTTTGTCGTGTCCGACCCTCAGCGACCCCATGGACTGCAGCCTTCCAGGCTCCTCTGTCCATGGGATTTTCTAGGCAAGAGTACTGGAGTGGGGTGCCATTGCCTTCTCCAAGCATTCTCTCTACAAGGTAGTTTATTTTCCAAACAAAATAATAACTATATATTGAGTACCTATTAGACACTAGGTGCCCCAAGTCAGTGAAAAAGAAAGAGACAATTATTTGCCATACTGCAATATCTTAGTAATAGCAATCATCTAGTTCAATTCCATTATTTACTGCTCAGAATTTATTTAAGGCCTGGGGGTTGTTGTTTAGTTACTAAGTCATGTCTGACTTTTGCAAACCCATGGACTGCAGTCTGCCAGGCTTCTCTGTCCATGGGATTTCTCAGGCAAGAATGCTAGAGTGGGTTGCCATTTCCTTTTCCAGGGAATCTTCCTGACCCAGGGATCAAACTTGTGTCTTCTGCCCTGAAGGCAGATTCTTTACCACTGAGCCACCAGGAAAGCCTGTTTAGGTCCCACATGCCATGCCAGGCACTTTGCCAGGCACTGGGAGCCTAAAGATGAATGAAGCCTGGCCCCTGCCCTTGAAAAGGATAAAATCTAATGGTGGTGGGCGGGGGCAGGGGAGCTAGACACAGACACTTTTCAATATACAGTGGTAACTGAGAACATAGCACAGGATGGTACAGGAGCAGAAAGAATGCCACTGAACTCGGGCTAGGGGGTGGGTGGGGGATAAGTATTGGATAAAATGTCTCTCGAATGAGATCCATTCATTAATGCATGCAGCTAGCATTCCCTGAGTTTCTACTACATTCCAGGTGGCAGGCTAGGAGTTTGGATTACACTGGTGAATCAAACAGCTGCAGTCACTGCTTCAGGCCAGAGCTGAGCCTTGGAAGATGCCTAAGAGCTAGCCAGAAAGAGAGGACTGGGGAAAGGCCTTCCAGATGGTATCTGCATAACCAGGGAAACATGAAGCATCATTGAGGTATTTTTGCTGTGTGTGTGTGTGTGTGTGTGTGTGTGCGTGCTGGGTGGAGGTGAATGTGGAATAGCATTGTTGGAGTATAAATAAGAGGAGAAAAGGCCAAGAAATGAGTTGCAGGGCTAGCCAGGGACCATGTCAGGGTGGAACTTAGACAAACATGTCACTATAGGAACACGAGGGAAGGAAGGTGGTGTTAATTCCACAGAGAATGGAGTAGGACATCAAAGAGAGCTTCAAAGAGGCATCAGCATTTGAGATGGGCTTTAAAATATTGAAGGGATTTAGTGCCATATAGAAGGAGAAAGGGAAACTCTAAGAAGATTTGGCTTATTCTACAGAGCAAATCCTGTTCCTTGTGCATACAGAATGACAATCCAGCAAAATGTTCTTTCAAAAAACACATTCCTCCAGGGTGAGATTCAGGATGTCATCTCTTGTTGTGTAGAGCCCAACCTACACAGCTAAAAATAGTGTCTGGGAAGGCCTGACTTCACAAGGGATCTCCCTCAGTCTTTTAACCAAGTGTACAAAACACATCCAATTAGAGATTCATTCGTTTGGATTGAACTAGCTGTTCTTCAATAAGCCTTTTTAAATGCAAATATGCTGGATGGAGGGGAAGCCAAGACACATGACATCACAACACTGACTGGGTCAAATGGAGGCCTCAGTTCAGTTCAGTTCAGTTCAGTTGCTCAGTCGTATCTGACTCTTTGCGACCCCATGAATCGCAGCACGCCAGGCCTCCCTGTCCATCACCAACTCCCGGAGTTCACTCAGACTCACGTCCAGCGAGTCAGTGATGCCATCCAGCCATCTCATCCTCTGTCGTCCCCTTCTCCTCCTGCCCCCAATGCCTCCCAGCATCAGAGTCTTTTCCAATGAGTCAACTCTTCACATGAGGTGGCCAAAGTACTGGAGTTTCAGCTTTAGCATCATTCCTTCCAAAGAAATCCCAGGGCTGATCTCCTTTAGAATGGACTGGTTGGATCTCCTTGCAGTCCAAGGGACTCTCAAGAGTCTTCTCCAACACCACAGTTCAAAAGCATCAATTCTTTGGCGCTCGGCCTTCTTCACAGTCCAACTCTCACATCCATACATGACCACAGGAAAAACCATAGCCTTGACTAGACGGACCTTTGTTGGCAAAGTAATGTCTCTGCTTTTCAATATGCTATCTAAGTTGGTCATAACTTTCCTTCCAATTATTTCCTAATGTTCTCCTCTCTCCTCCTTCCACAATTGATGTACTTGACTGCTACTGCCTCCCCTCAAAACACACAGTGCCTAGAATGCATCTGAGTCTCAAGCAGGAAGGATTTAAGCAGACACACTCACCATCTAGCCACCCTGAAAATCATGGAGGATTCCCTTTTTTGGATACCTGGGCTTCAGGTTGCTGTGAGTACATGTCCTCAAATTACCACTTTCTGGGCTTAGGAACCTGCTGATTAGTACTGGACCTGTTACCACTTTGCCAACCTTCCATGCAGACATCTCTAGCCCACTTGGTTGTGGGTCTTGCCCCAGGGAAATATCCTCTTTAACTCCCTATAGCTGGACAAGGACCTAATTCCTAAAATGAGTCCCACCCACTCCCCACATTTGGGGGTCTACCTGATCAAACCCCAGGTAGAAACGCAGAGTTTTTTCCCTCATTTATTTAATTAGAACTTATTGAGTACCTACTGTGTACACAGCCTCAAAGATGGCCTCAGGGGTCAGGTGAGTGAATGAGTAATTGCCATGCAGTGTGAGGTGGGGGAAACTGGAATTGAACTGAGGGAGGCTGACAATAGGAAAAGGTTTAGGCTTAGAGCCTCTTTGAGCATTAGTTTTCTCAGCTGTGAAAAGGACATATTTTTTTCTTTGTGGGGCTGCTGTTGGGATTTGAGATAATGTTATATAGTGCATGATGTAGATAAAGATGCTCCATACACAATGGATCTTGCATTGTTCCCAGCTAGCATAAGGCTGCTGAAAGGCCTATTTGGACTATATACACTTCACTCTGGGGACCTGAAATGTTTGGTGTGGTATATTACCTCTTCCATGGAGTGTTTGCATTTTAATAGAGCACCTCTTCCCAACTGTATCACTACAAATGTTTTACAGGTGTGCCCAAAGAGCGAGTCTCTCCTTCCTGTGGGAGACTGAAAAGGGTGGGGGCTGACACTGGGGGCCTTAAGCCTTCTTCCCAACCCTTTCTTGTTTTTTATAAATAAGGGATCTAAGGCACAAGCAGATACACCAATTTGTCCTGGGTTATGTAACTACTTCAGAGAAGGCAATGGCACCCCACTCCAGTACTCTTGCCTGGAAAATCCCATGGATGGAGGAGCCTGGTGGGCTGCAGTCCATGGGGTCGCTAGGAGTCAGACATGACTGAGTGACTTCACTTTCACTTTTCACTTTCATGCATTGGAGAAGGAAATGGCAACCCACTCCAGTGTTCTTGCCTGGAGAATCCCAGGGACGGGGGAGCCTGGTGAGCTGCCATCTGTGGGGTCACACAGAGTTGGACATGACTGCAGCAATGCAGCAGCAGCAGGTAACTACTTGGGCTTCCCAGGTGGTGCTAGTGGTAAAGAACCCATCTGCCAATGAAGAGACGTGAGAGACCTAGGTTCAGTCCCTGAGTTGGGAAGGGCAGGGCAACCCACTCCAGTATTCTTGCCTTCAGAATTCCATGGACAGAGGAGCCTGGCAGGCTACAGTCCACAGAGTTGCAAAGAGTTGGACCTGACTGAAGTGACTGAGCACACACACGTAGCTACTAAGACTGTGGCATATATCCAAACCCAGGTCTTCAAGTATGAGTCCACGCTTCCTCCCATCCCCTTGCTGCTTTCCTTATTCTAGGTAGGTCCATTCATTAGTGCTGGAATGGGGTGAAGTGAACGTTACCCCAAAGTGGGCTTCCTTCCCAGTGATTATAAAGACCCAGTAATTGACCCAGGAGCACTAAGGACTGCGTCAATATCTGTGCTAAGCATCTTCATAAATCTGTGTGCAGATGGACAGGAGCAGAGCTGGAACTGCCTGGAGAGATAACATACTTCAAAGGTACCAGCTCAGCAAAAGAGGGGGAAGGAAAGATCACACTGAGGACTAATAATGAGAGTAGGATTTTGGATCAGCAGACAGCTGGAGAAATGCACATCTTGATAATTCCTATCCAGATCTTGCTTAATTATTTCCAATATCTGGATTTCAAAAATAATGTGCTTCCCCTATAGCTCCCACCAAGCACAATTTTGATCAAGGCAAACAGTCAAATGACTACTTGGGCAGTATCAGTATCAATCAATCAGATAATCAATCAATCTATCAATCAATCAATCAATCTATCAATCTACACAAAGAATCCAAGGAGAATAGAGCACAGGACAGGAGTTAGATGTGTGGTATCTAATGTCAGATTCTGCCTTGCAGAAAGAACTGTTCCCTCAATGAACATCTATTTATCCATATATAAATTAAGTGTGGATAGCAATAAAAAAAAGTTTGCTTTCTTACAATTTGATATAGAACAGTATTCAGAATAAAGCTGGAATATAATGGATGCTCCCCTTCATGGATCACAGCCTTGCTATGGTGAAGGGGCTTGCATAACTCAATGAGGCTATGAGCTGTGCAGTGCAGGGCCACCCAAGATGAATGGGTCAGAGTAAAGAGCTCTGACAATGTATTCCCCTCAGGGAGGAAATGGCGACCCACTATAGTATTCTTGCTGTAAGACCCATATGAACAGTACAAAAAGGCAAAATGATATGACACTTTAAGATAACCCCACCCCCCACCCCCAGGTTGCAAGATGCCCAATATGCTACTAGGAAAGAGCAGACAGCAATTACTAATAGCTCCAGAAAGAATGAAGCAGCTGGACCAAAGTGGAAATAATGCTCAGTTATGGATGTATCTGGTGGTGAAAGTACCATGCTGTAAAGAACAATATTGCATAGGAACCTGGAATGTTAGGCCAAACAGGAGATAGTAAGAGTGAATATCGACATCTTAACATCAGTGAACTTAAATGAATGGGAATGGGCAAATTTAATTTGGATGACCAATATATCTACTACTGTGGGCAAGAATCCCTTAGAAGAAATGGAGTAACCCTCACAGTCAACAAGAGTCCAAAATGCAGTACCTGGGTGCAGTCTCAAAAATGACTGAATGATCTTGGTTTGTTTCCAGGGCAAACCATTCAGCATCACAAATCTAATGTTCTCCAACCACTGATGCTGAAGAAACTGAAGTTGAACAGTTTTATGAAGACCTTCAACACCTTCTAGAATTAACACCCCAAAAAAGATGTCCTTTTCATCATATGGGATTGGAATGCAAAAATAGGAAATCAAGAGATACCTGGAATAACAAACAAGTTTTGCCTTAGAGTACAAAATGAAGCAGCACAAAGGCTAACAGAACACACTGGCTGTAGCAAACACCCTTTTCCAACAACACAAGAGATGACTCTAACATGGACATTACCAAATGGTCGATACTGAAATCAGATTGAGTAGTTTCTTTGCAGCCAAAGATGGAGAAACTCTATACAGTCGGCAAAAACAAGACCTGGAGCTGACTGTGGCTCAGATCATGAGCTCCTTATTGAAAAATTCAGGCTGAAATTGAAGGAAGTATGGAAAATCACTAGGCCATTCAGGTATGACTCAAATCAAACCCATTATGATTATGCAGTGGAGGTGATGAATAGGTTCAAGGGATTAGATTTGGCAGACAGAGTGCCTGAAGAACTATGGACAGAGGTTTGTAACATTGTACAGGATGCAGTGACCAAAATCATCCCCAAGAGAAAGAAATGCAAGAAGGCAAAGTAGTAATCTGAGGAGGCTTTACAAATAGCTGAGGAAAGAGGAGAAGCAAAAGGCAAGAGAGAAAAAGAAAGATATACCCAACTGAGTGCAGAGTTCTAGAGAATAGCAAGGAAACATAAGAAGGCCTTCTTAAATGAACAGTGCAAAGAAATAGAGGAAAATAATAGAATGGGAAAGTCTAGAGGCTTCTTCAAGAAAATTGGAGATATTAAGAGAACATTTCATGCAAGGATGGCAGGATAAAGGACAGAAATGATTAAGACCTAACAGAAGCAGAAGAGATTAAAAAGAGGTGGCAAGAAAACCCAGAAGAACTACAAAAAGAAGTCTTAAGGACCCAGATAACCACAATGATGTGGTCACTCACCTAGAACTGGACATCCTGGAATGTGAAGTCAAGTGGGCCTTAGGAAGCATTCAGTCAGTTCAGTTCAGTCGCTCAGTCGTGTCCGACTCTTTGCAACCCCATGGACTGCAGCACGCCAGGCCTTCCTATCCATCACCAACTCCCGGAGTTTACCCAAACTCATGTCCACTGAGTTGGTGATGCCATCCAACCATCTCACCCTCTGTCATCCCCTTCTCCTCCTGCCCTCAATCTTTCCCAGTATCAGGGTCTTTTCCCATAAGTCAGTTCTTCACATCAGGTGGCCAAAGTATTGGAGTTTAAGCTTCAACATCAGTCCTTCGAATGAACACTCAGGACTGATCTCCTTTAGAATGGACTGCATTACTATAAGCAAACCTAGTGGAGGTAATGGAATTCCAGCTGAGCTATTTAAAATCCTGAAACATGCTGCTACTAAACTGCGGCACTCCATATGTCAGTAAATTTGGAAAACTCAGCAGTCGGTGGCCACAGGACTGAAAAAGGTGTTTTCATTCTAATCCAAAAGAAGAACAATGCTAAAAAATGTTCAAACTACCATGCAGTTGTGCTCATTTCACATGCTAGGAAAGTTATGCCCCAAAGCCTTTAAGCTAGCTTCAGCAGTAGGTGAACTGAGAGGTTCCAGATGTACAATCTGGGTTTACAAAAGGCAGAGGAACCAGAGATCAAAATTGCCAACATTCATTGGATCATGGAGAAAGCAAGGGAGTTTCAGAAAAGCATCTACTTCTGTTTCATTGACCATACTAAGGTCTTTGACTGTGTGGATCAAAACAAATTGGAAGATTCTTAAGGAGATGGGAGTACCAGACCACTTGGCCTGTCTCCTGAGAAACCTTTATGCAGGTCAAGAAGCAACAGCTAGAACCAGACATGGAAAAACTGACTGGTTCAAAATTGGAAAGGGAGTATTGTCACTCTGCTTATTTAACTTATACACCGAGTACATCATATAAATGACAGGCTGGATGAATTAAGAGCTGGAATTAGGATTGCCTGGAGAAATACCAACAACCTCAGATGTGCAAATGATACCATTCTAAAGGCAGAAAGTGAAAAGAAACTAAAGAGCCTCTTGATGGGGTAAAAGAGGAGAATGAAAAAGCTGATTTGAAATTAAAAATTAAAAAAAAAACTAAGATCAATGGCATCCAGTCCCATCACTTCATACTCACAAACAAAAGGGGGAAAGGTGGAAGCAGTGACAGATTTTATTTTCTTGAAATTCATAATCACTGCAGACAGTGACTTCATCCATGAAATTAAAAGACACTTGCTCCTTGGAAAGAAAGGTATGTCAGACCTAGACAAAGTATTAAAAACAGAGACATCACTTTGCTGACAAAGCTGCATATAGTCAAAGCTACAGTTTTTCCAGTAGTCATGTACAGATGGGAGGGTTGGACCCTAAAGAAGGCTAAGCACCAACGAATTGATGCTTTCAAATTGTGGTGCTGCAGAAGACTCGAGAGTCCCTTGGACTGCAAAGAGATCCAGCCAGTCCATCCTAAAGGAAATCAACCCTGAATATTCAATGGAAAGACTTGCTGAAGCTGAAGCTCCAATACTTTGGCCACCTGATGGGAAGAGCTGACTCATTGGAAAAGACCCTGATGCTGGGAAAGATTGAAGGCAAAAGGAGTTGGCAGAGGATGAGATAGTTGGACAGCATCAATGATTTAATGGACACGAATTTGAGCAAACTCTGAGAGATTGTGGAGGAGAGAGGAGCATGGCATTTGCAGTCCATGAAGTTGCAAAGAGTCAGAAATGACTTAGTGACTGAACAAGAACAACAAATAATGGATGCTATTCAAAGAAATTCATGTTGGATTTAAGATGGTCTCCATAAGACAACATTAAAGGGACAATGTGTATAGATTTTTTCAATATTCTGAATTACTTGCTGAAAAGAAGTTAAATTTAGAATTAAGAATATGGATGCTAGAATTTTGGCCTTCTCTTGACTCAACAAAGACTTTGGCTATAGCTTCTTAGAGCATAATATATTGTCTCTTCTGAAATATATGGTTGACATGGTCCTATGTACACAGACTGCCCAGTTGTTCAAACCTGAGTTCAGGCCCCTGAGGACTCTGCTTGTTTCAAATGGAGAGACTCAAGAGGCTCATTGACCAGCCCCCACAGGTGTTATCCACATAGACTTTATGTTGGTCCTGACCATCAGGCTAAGTTTAGTAAATCTACTGCTTACACAAACCAATATTCACTCATAAACTGATATTCAGTCATTCCATAAACCTTTATTGAACCCTAGGTGACAGGTGAAGGTTGGGTGAAAAGATGGCACAGATATGATTCCTTCCCAAGGTCCCCTTCATCTAGGAGAGGTGACAGGTGGCAGAAGCTCTGTCCTTGTCCAAACTTGAGTCAGGCTCCTCTGAGCCCTACCCTAGTCTCTACTAGGCCCTGACTTTGAGCTCCATCCTTGACTTGCCAAGCCAAGAGCTTTGCTAAGTCAGCTCAGCAAGAATCCTCACCTTTGATATGCGATCAAGTTCCTCATCTTCCACTCATGATGTCTAAGTCCTTGACCTTCCATTAGCAATAATGCTATTAAATGAGTTGAGTAAAAATCCCTCTACCCTTGATGTCTAATGAAGTTTCCCTTAGTAATTTTCCATCCATTGACTTCCCTGTGTTTTGGCTGTAAATCTCCAGCTGTATTTGCTGTATTCAGAATTGAGCCCAATCCTATAAAGGAGGGCTCTCCTTCCCATACTGCAATAGCTCAAATAAAATCTGTTTTGCCATTTTTAACTAGTGTTCAGGGAATAACTTCTATTTCAAACAAGCCTGCATCCAGTAAACAGAGTGTAATGAATGATACTTGCTTCCATTCCTTGGGCTCCTAAAAGTAATGGTACCACTATTTAAGGCTTTCCAGGTGGCTCAGTGGTAGAGAATCTGCATGCCAGTGTAGGAGACGCAAGTGTGATCCCTGGGTCGGAAAGATTCCCCGGAGAAGGAAATGGCAACCTACTCTGGTATTCTTGCCTGGAAAATTCCATGGACAGAGGAGCCTGGTGGGCTACAGTCCATGGGGTCACAAAGAGTCAGACATGACTGAGTGACTAAACAACAACCAATAGCCAACACTTACTGAGTGTTACTTGGGGTCAGGCACTGTGCTGCATACTGTGGCAGCCATATTCCCTGGAATCTCTAATCAAAAACTGAGTCCTCAGGGAGACTAGGACCTGGTTATTTCTGATCAGTGCAAAAATCATCTACAGACAATCTTGGAGTCAGAGCTTCCTGTCAGCCTGCCCAAGACCTACTCAGAGCCTGCGTTCCTTCTACCCATCCCTGCTTCCTTCCTCCTCTCCTTTCACAAATGTCAGAACTGCATCGCAGTCTGCAGCTATCCATGATGACTCCTGCTCTCTTGCTCTGTATATTTCAGAGATGCCCCCCCACAATATGTCTCTTACACTTATATTAATAATTCTGTATTCACATCTGCTTCTTGGTGGATCTGAACTGATAAATATACATTATATCATTTAATCTCCACCACAACCTTTTGAAGTGGATACTGTTATTATAGCGATGTTTTACACTGAAGTATAGTTGATTTACAATGTTGTTTGTGTTAGTTTCAGGTGTATAGAAAAATAGTTCAGATATCCATTTTTCATATATTATTTTATATTCTTTTCCATTATAGATTATTATAAAATATTGCAAGATATTGAATCTAGTTCCCTGAGCTATACAGTAGGTCCTTGTTGTTTCTCCATTTTATATCTAGTAATGTGTACCTGTTAATCTCAAACTCCTAATTTATCCCTTCCTCCCCTTTCCCCTTTGGTAACTGTAAGTTTGTTTTCCATGTCTATGAGTCTATTTCTATAACAGCCAAGGCATGGGAGCAACCTAAGTGTCTACTGACAAGTGAATGGATAAAGAAGGTGTGATATAGATACACACAATGGAATGCTACTCAGCCATAAAAAAGAATGAAATAATGCCATTTGCAGAAACATGGATAGACCTAGGGATTATCAGACTAAGTGAAGTAAATCAGAAAGAGAGAGACAAATATATGATGACACTTACATGTAGAATCTAAAAATTCATACGAATGAACTAATTTACAAAACAGAAACAGGTTGCCAGACATAATGATTTTATAGATAAAGAAACTGAGACACCTAGAGGTTGGGCAAACCACACACAGCTAAGTGACAAAGCAGAGATTCCAACCCAAGTATGACTTATTCTAATAAAAGCATTAGCATCTAACCTCTTTCTATAGCTAATATGAGATAAAGGAAGCAAGCATACACCTCCATCAAACTCTGTGATCACTGGTTGAGAAAGCTAGTGAACTTACAGATGAAGTCTACCCAACAAGCATTCATTCCTGCCCTAAGAAAGGGGTGAGAAATGCAAAAAGGCGGTTCTGATGCTACCACAGTGATTAAAATTAAATTTTAATTTAAAATTAAATGAAATGTTCCAATCAAAAAATATGCAAAGAAAGTAATATGGCTTTGCTGGATACTCTCTAATAAGCTCTGAATTTTAAAGGATATGTCAAAACCGTTCATTCACACACTCTTTAATTCATTCAGTGTAATGTGTATCGTGTTACTGTCATGATGCAGGCACTGAGGTATGGCAGTGAAAAAGATAGATGCTGTCTTGCCCTGTAAACATCCAAGGATTATGAGGTAAAAAAGTTTGGTAGGGTTGAACTTAAAGTCAGCCTCCATCATTCATTGGCTGTAGGATCTTGGGCTGGATGTTCAAACTTCTGGAACCTCTAAGAACTGAATCAAGAGGTTCAGAATATGATAAAGCTTATTAAAGTGCTAAAGCCAATACAAAGAGTATTATGAGCAATTTTCAGACTAATAAAGAGAACAAGGAAAGGACAGGTCTAGTACAAGGAAATGAAAAACAAATGTTTACAGAGTGGAGGACTGGTGGTTAGGACCATGGACACTGGAATGGGACTATCTGGATTTAAATTCTGGAATGGGACTATCTGGGCTTAGATCCAGCTACAGCCACTTACTAGTTGTGTGATTTCAGGCAAGTTATTCATATTTGACCTCCCTTGCTTTCCTGATTTTGTAAGATAGTGGTGGCAGTGCTACCTACTTAACAGTGTTCCTTTGAAGATTGAAGGAGTTTACAAATATATTGCACTTAGAACACTGTCTACCATACATTAAGAGTAATGTCAAATATTAGTTTTTTTTTTCACCCTCTGGGATCTATCTTGGTTATCCACAGTATGACTATGTCCAAGTCTTGAACCCAGCCTGCCTTACTCTCTACTTTACATCTGCCCAATACTGTCTCTTTAAATTAGACTGACCCTCCCATAGGTTATTAAAAACAAAAAACAGCAAGACAGAGATTTGGACAAAAGCCCTGGAGTGTCTAGTCAGGGTTCCAGCAGAAAACAGATGGCATACTCGATTAGGATAATAGGATTATTTACAAAGTTGTGGGCAGCATACAGGGAAACCACAGGGGAGTGTGTGGCTCCCCGAGGGCTAGTTATCGTGGGGCTCCCTGATGTCTCTAGGTCTGAAGGGGAAGGAGAAGGAGAGGTTAACAGAGCCAGAAAGCGCAACAGGGACACAGAGCCGTGATTGAGGGATGCACACACCTCATGATGGTCTGAAGACAGGAATCTGAGGGAGCAAATGGCTTCACCTTCTTCTCCCTCCTCCCCACCCTCCTTCCAGGCTCCTGCCTGTCTTCCCCATTGGCTGTTCTCGTTCAGAAACCAGATGATAAGAGATTCATTTACTCTCAGTGTTGGTCTGCCTCCAGGGGCACAGAACATGATGAAGAATGGTAGAGAGCATCTGAAAAGGGCTAACAGAAGTTACCCAACACAAATTTTAGCCTCATAGCATCATTTGTTCTTTGCTTTATGCTCCCTTCTTAACTTTCTCATGGTTCCTGAACTCCTGGCTTTGAGACCCAGCTTTAACTTTGCTCCATGGACCTGATTATAGATTGGGTCCTCCAGTTGTATTCTTTATCATCTCTCTTAGAAGGGGTGTCTGTTCTAACCCATCCCCTTAAACCCTGCCTCATGTTCACCCAACATGACCCTGCAGGCACGTAAAGCAAGCCCCACACTGTGCTGTCTATTCTGTTACAGTTCTTATCTGCCTGATTCCAAAACCTTGATTATACTACCTATAAAATACATAGCCAACAAGGACTTACTGTATAGCACAGGGAACTATCCTGGATATTCTGTAGTAACCTATACGGGAAAAGAATTTGAAAACAAACAAACAAACAAATATATATATGTATAGCTGAATCGCTTTGCTGGACACCCAAAACAAATAGAACATTGTAAATCAACCATACTCCAATTTTTAAAAGTCATAAAGGAAATGAAAAAGAAAGAAGATGCATTAAAAAAAAACTGGTAGTTTTTAATGTTCACCATTATTTAAAAACTGGGGAAATATTAAAAACAAAAACCCTCAAACCTGATTATATTCTTTGGCCTTGACATCTTCTTTCTGTCCTTTTGACATGCTCCTCTTTGGGCTCTGTTGGCCGTGCATCTGGTTACATACTGGCTTCTCTGTGGTTCTGAGGCTCTGCTGGATCCCTGGGCTTTTGTGCCTGTCTGTTTTAGGTGGAAGCTCCCCACTCCTTGAATCTCCCAACTGCTGGGACAATCCACAATGCTGAGCTGGAAGACAGAGAAACATGATATTTTGCACTTAACGTTGAGCTATATTTACTCACTATCACAGCAAGTGACCATCTCTCTGATCACACTGGATCTTCAAAACAATCATAGGAGGTGTGTGTTATTTTTGCTCCATTTTTAGTAAACTAAACTCTTGGTAAAGTGAAGTAACCTGCCAAATGACACCCAGTTGGTAACGACCAAGCACTAGGCTACCTACTTTATATAAAACTTCTCACCACAATCTCAGCTCCATGACAACACGGACTTTTGTCTGTTTTGTTCATTACTTTTTCTCCACTGCTTAAAGGAGTATGTGTCCTAACAGGAGCTCAATAAATGTCTATTGAATGAATATTGAATGAATGATTCCATTGGACCCTCATTCCAACCCCAGAGGGGAAGTATGATTATTTTCCTCATTTTAGAGATGAAGAAATTTAGGAGGTTGAGAGAGGTTAACCAGCTTCCTTGAAATCATATCTAGCTAGACTCTAACCCAACTGTGAGTCCAAGACCATGCTCTAAAGGATGCTACTCTGTGTGATTCAGGGACAAAGCCTGGATTGTGAATTGTTTGTCTCTGGTATGTGATAAGTATAGAAATTGATGGTGAGCTTTTAGACACTCTTATAATAGCAATTTTACATTGCTTTGGTTTTTCCAGTATGTGATTAGTATCTTATTTCTCGTACAAGATGCTGACTAGGGTGCTGTTGAATTCAGAGACAGGTTGCTTGTGGTACAAAGCACAGGCCACTGGTAGGACTCTGTATCAATCCTCAGTTGATTAGCAATGAAAGAGGAGTCTAGGTTTTCCCCACAGATAGTTGGATAGGCACTGCTCTAATTTACTCCATTTGTGCCAAATGTCAACACACTGTTCTTTCAAACGCAGCCCTACTACCAAACACAAGGGGAATATGTGTTTTCATGTTTTTAGTTCCTTCCTTCTCTCATCATACAAGCATTTACTGAGCAGTTTCTGTGTGCCAGGTCCTGTGTTGGGTGCTGGGGTGTAAGTCGGGTGTAGCTGGGCCTTGCCCATACAGCTGACCCTTGGAGTTTACTCATTATTTGGTGTAGCTGCATGTTCATGGACCTCTGTCTCTCAGGTAACAAAGAAACGATTTCAGGAGAAGTCTTATGAATGGAGAATGAGCTAATGAAGTCACTCAGGCTCTCTGTGGTGCCCTGGAAAAATAGTTCTTTCATTGTCTCACTGTTGAGACTGCAGCCCTGAGATGAGGACTCAGAAGACACAGAGCGTGAGTGACTGACGCAGCGAAACTGATGGGTGACATCATGGTGAGCTGGTTTATGCTACTTGTGTCTGAGATACCAAGATTCTGACTGCCTCCTGAATGCTTTAAAAGTGTATCAGAGACAGTGAGCCCATGATGCTAGCAGGGGAAGTCACTGCAGAAGAAAAGGAACAATCAATGAAAATGACTGGTCAAAGCACTAAATCTTCCCGCAAAGAGCTCAGGGTTGGAATCAACAGACTGTGTTTAAGTCTCAGGTCTGCAGCATGGTGGCCTGTGGCCTCATGCAAGTGACTTAACCTCCCCGAGGGGCAGAATCCGTATCTCGAAAATGAAGATAATAATTCTTACTCCCCACTGTTGTCATAGGAATCTGTGCTGTAAATTCAGTACAGGAATCCTGCTTCGATACTCATAAGTAGCTGTGGTGATTGTTTTTGTTCGATTGTTTCCCTGTTTGTCATAATAGGTACAAAGCTGGGTGGGGAGGTCTGAAGCTGAACCCTTACCTGTGTCACGTGCAACAGATTGTCTGGGTTTGAATCTTGGCTCTGTTGCTTACTTACTGGCACATAACAGGTGCTATGCAAATATTTATTTAAACTAAACTAAAAAGGTGCGTTTGATCCCAACAGGAAAGCAGAGTCTAAGCTGAGAGCTCACTGATTCCGCATTGATTTACTGAGGGCTTTGCATGGTGCTGGGCACTGGGGACAAAGAGTGAATAGTCCTGAGTTTCTACCTTTGTGGAGATCAAATCCAGGGGAGAAGGCGGGCAAGGCAAAAAGGAATTAAGTGGTGGGGGAAGATAATATGAATATGAATGAGGAGGGTTTGGGATCAGAGAGGAAAGTCAACCTAAAGAAGGATGCTTCTGCTTAATCATTAGGCCGATAAGAAAGGAAAAACTTTCCAAGGATCAGACACATGACCAGGGTGGCACCTGACCTATAAAGCCCTTGACATACATGTTAGAGCTGTCCCTTTGCTTGTCTGCCTCCCCACACCAGACAGTGAATGCCATGAGATCAGGATCATCTGCTTTGCCTTCCACTGTCCTTCCATGGCCTCAGAATGACATTTAGTATGTTTTTAATAAACATTTGTTAAATGACTGAATACATATGCCAGACCTATTTGCAAGAGATCTCCTATTTTGAGTTGTAAAACGACAATAGCTAGTACATGGTGATCATTTAGTTTGCTCTAAATGCTGTTCTAAGTACTTTCAGCATTACATTATTTCATCATTACAACAACCTATAAACAGTCAGCAAATCTGTCAAGAAAATGTTGTTCAAACACTCTAACGTGCACAGCAATGGGTGAGATGCTGGGGAGGAAAGAGAATACTGAGCTTGCCAGTGCTCTTCCATTGGTCTTTTCCAAATGGCTCCCTTCACTCCCTTTCTCGCCCTGCTTAAGTGGAATTTTGCTCCAAAAATCCAATCAGGCAAATCCTCTGCCAAAGGCCTTTTCATGATCTTGTTCGTTCTCACTCACTCTGTGCTTCCTAACATCCTCTACTCACCTTGCAGCATGCAGAATTTCTTGGAATGGCACTGAAGACCCCCATCCCCCTGAAGTTCCCCCTGGAGTCTGTAAATGCGATGAGCTGTCACTCTTATGACTGCATTATAAGGCACAGCTGGGTTTTTTTAAAAAAGGAGCACAGACAGGTGAGCCAGATATAATCATAAGAGCCCCTGAAAGTACAGTACTTTTTCAGGCCGGTGGCAGAAGAAAAGCAAGGAGATTTGGCAGAAGAGAAAAGCTAAGAGTCGAAGCATGAGAAAGACTCCATCCTCCATTGCCTTGGAAATGGAGGGAAGGGGCCAAGTGAAGGGAATGTAACTGACCTCTAGGGAGAGTGAGCAGTCAACAAAGAAAACAAGCACCCTGGACCTACAGCCTCAAGGAACTGCATTTTGCCACCAACCTAAATGATTTGGAAGTAAATTCTTCTCCTTAGCCTCCAAATAAGACCCCAGGCCAACTGACACCTGGACCTTGACCTTATGAGACCCTAAAGCTGAGAAACCATATGAGTTCATCTAAGTACTGACCTACAGACTGTGAGCCAAGACATGAGTATTATATTCAGCTGCTAAACTTGTGGTGCTTTGTTACAAGTTAGAAAACAAACACATCCCTTTATCCTACCATACTTCATGTAAACATCTGTTTACGTGTCTGTATTCCATCAGGGCTTCCCTGGTGGCTCAGTGGTAAAGAACCTCCCTGCAATGCAGGAGACAGGGTTCAATCTCTGGGTTGGGAAGATCCCCTGGAGAAGGAAATGGCAACCCACTCCAGTATTCTTGCCTAAAGAATTCCACAGACAGAGGAGCCTGGAAGGGTTGCAAAGAGTCACAACTTAGTGACTAAACAACTATTCCTCTCTAGACAGTGAGTTCTTCAAAGGCAAGGACTGCACCTGGTGTCTCTTTATTTTCAATGGGCAGCACAATGGCTGGCAGAGAGGAGATGCCCAGTAAATATTTGTCCTTGAACTAAAATGGATTCAAGCAAGGTTAGGGATCTGAACTGGACACACAAAAAAATGAGGGAGAATTTCAAGAGACAAAGTGACCCAGGGCTGGACTGAGCTCCCATAACTGTCAGGGGAGGTCTGAGACGAGTGTGGGTTGGAACTTTCAGGGAAGACTTGAGCTTGTTCCTTATTCCATTAAATAGTTCCTCACTTCTCACTTCATGCTAGACATCTTATTCCCACTAGTGCAAAGTGAATCCCAGCTGGTGGCAGAGGAAATGGGTCCTCCTGAAAGCTCCAGATGGAACTTTGAGGCATCACTTAAAAGTCTGTGCTGATGTTGCATTCTGAGTGGACAACCCACAGATGTTTAGCCTCCAGTAGGAGAAGGCAATAGCAACCCACTCCAGTCCTCTTGCCTGGAAAATCCCATGGACGGAGGAGCTTGGTGGGCTGCAGTCCATGGGGTTGCTAAGAGTCGGACATGACTGAGCGACTTCATTTTCACTTTTCACTTTCATGCATTGGAGAAGGAAATGGCAACCCACTCCAGTGTTCTTGCCTGGAGAATCCCAGGGATGGGGAGCCTGGTGGGCTGCCGTCTATGGGGTCGCACAGAGTCGGACATGACTGAAGTGACTTAGCAGCAGCAGCAGCAGCAGTTGCCACGAAACCTGGGAAAGACTCCTTCAGATGTGTTTACAGGCCTGGTCCAGGGAGCTGTCCAGGAAGTGGACCATCCTCAGAGACTGTGACCCAGACCTGGAGCCGTATTTCTGCCTCCAAGGCATATTCAGACACAGAGAACCATCCAATGTGAGACCTCTAAATTACTAACTCCTATAGTTTACAGATGAGGAACCTGAGGAGCAGAGTGGATAGCACTGGCCTATGCTAAAGAACAAATTAGTATGAGAACTGGGTTCACAGTTCAGGGTTTCTGATTCCCTAATCCACAACATCACTGACTCCCAGCATCCATTTGATTAATGGCCTCAGGCTCTTATCCGTCCCCAGGGAATCTCCATCTTTGCTCACCTAGAAATTTAAGACCTGAAAGGCAGAAAGAATGAATTTTTTTAGCTAATCCAAGCATGCATTGTAAATCTTTGTCTTCTTTCTGATGTGTGACATATAACCCTCTTCTTCAGCTAGCAGACATTTGGCATCTTTCCATGGTGATAGAATTGGTTCTAGAAGAACAATTCTCTTGTAGGCAGAGAGCTGATAACTCTAAGACAACAAATTTGCCAGGAAAGAAGGTTTTGGAATCAGGGAAATGTGTGGTGGGCATTCATGTAGGTCAGGATATTTGGGGGGAATTGGAAAGAACACACCTCTAGGGTTACTGATTGTTTCTTCTTACACACAGAGTTAACAAGGAGAGGGGTTCCCATTTTCTTTAGGTGTCAACTAAGGTCTTTTCATTTAACACAGGAAGATGCATTTGACTTCCTTTCTCAAAAACTTGCAAAGGTTCCCCACTGTTTACAGAATAAAATCCACAGGTTATATACCCCAGCGTCAGTGGCTGTTGATATTTTACTCTCAAATACATTTTCTGCTTCATATTCTATTTTCACATCCTTTTTCGATTAGGATTTTTTTGTTTGCACATAACAGAAAACAAACTTGGGCTAGCGTAAACAAAAGGGGGGCTTTATGATACAATTTTTTGTTATGACTCATGAAATCCATGGGCAGAAATGTAGCAGGGACTCTTTGAACTGAGAGTTCAAACGCTCTTAGGACTCCTCTCACTCCTCTCTGCATAATTTCTTTACTATTTTCTCTTTCTGCAGAATGACTTATCTTTGTATCACAAGGAGAAGTATGACTCCAGATGGAGGTACTGGTTAAGTTACTGGCTTCTCTTTATAGGTTCCTGTTCTAAAATTCCAAGAGATCAAAACTGATTGGCCCCATTTGGGTCTCCGATACTCCACTGAGCAATAAACTGAGAACAGTGCCCGAGGGCTCTTTATACAAACATAGAACTCCCATGGTCCCTTTTTCTAGGAGACAAGTACTCATTCGACATCCAATGGGAGGCAAGAGATTAGAGGGTGACGGAGGGAAAACCCAGCTACCCCATATCCTCTTCTTAGGGCAGCGTCTCTGGCAGTAGGTGCATCCTTGACATCGCTCAAGCTCCCACCTGGCAAGCTGTGCTATGGTTTCGGCTCCCCCCAGGTAATTCCAGCTTTAGCAATACCACTTCCTCCCTCTAGGTTAAAAGTTCTAGTGGTTCCCTGGTGCAGCTGATCTCTGAGTTGCCTCACCAGCCCCTCTTGCCTTCTTAGACCCTCCATTACCTATGTGCCTAATTCCCTATATTAAATGTATTTTGATTCATACACTTAGAATGGCTTGTTTCCACTTTGGACCCTGACTGATATGACCCCCTCCTCCTTCTTGCCATAGCAGTATATAGACAGAGCCCTCACACACCCACCAGTCTCCTTGCCCTTTGTCACTATTTAGTGGCAGAGTAAAGATTATTATTTCCCCTCAGGGGCTTTTGGATGATGCTATTGCCAAAAATACTCAATGATCTGCCTCTACACCCATGCTCCTTTTAGTGCTCTGAGTTTTACCTTTGTATCTGGCTGATCCTCAGAAAGTTGCTTCAGATCAGATCAGATCAGTCGCTCAGTCATGTTCGACTCTTTGCGACCCCATGAATCGCAGCACGCCAGGCCTCCCTGTCCATCACCAACACCCGGAGTTCACCCAGACTCACGTCCAGCGAGTCAGTGATGCCATCCAGCCATCTCATCCGCTGTCGTCCCCTTCTCCTCCTGCCCCCAATCCCTCCCACCATCAGAGTCTTTTCCAATGAGTCAACTCTTCGCATGAGCCAAAGTACTGGAGTTTCAGCTTTAGCATCATTCCTTCCAAAGAAATCCCAGGGCCGATCTCCTTCAGAATGGACTGGATGGATCTCCTTGCAGTCCAAGGGACTCTCAAGAGTCTTCTCCAACACCACAGTTCAAAAGCATCAATTCTTCGGCGCTCACCTTTTTCACAGTCCAACTCTCACATCCATACATGACCACAGGAAAAATCATAGCCTTGACTAGATGGACCTTTGTTGGCAAAGTAATGTCTCTGCTTTTGAATATGCTATCTAGGTTGGTCATAACTTTCCTTCCAAGGAGTAAGCGTCTTTTAATTTCATGGCTGCAGTCACCATCTGTAGTGATTTTGGAGCCCAGTGGCATTGCTGTTGTTCAGTCTCAAAGTCATGTCCAACTCTATGACCCCATGGGCTGCAGCACACCAGGCTTCCCTGTCCTTCACCTTCTCCAGTTTGCTCAGATTCATGCCCATTGAGCTCCAATCATCTCTCTCTTTATTCTCAATGTATCAATGGAATAAATTCAACAAACTCTCTTTTATTATATATCTAGTGCATGCCAGGTACTTTGCCAGGTGACCAAGATCTCAAGATAAATAAGACTCAGTCACTGCCCTTAGGAAGCCACCCATCCACATTCTTTTAGAAATTAGTATAGCAAAAAGTTTACGTTTTCAAGTCTTCTTACGTCCTCTGGTACTGCAAACAAGCACCATCAAAGTCTCCATCTTACCTATCTGCCAGGAAGCTCAGAGCTAATCTGAATTCTCAGTAATAATGACCATATTAGTCTACATAACTAGTGATTTTGCCTCTTCCTTCTTCCACATATATTATCTAATTCTATGTTAACAGCCTTATTTTATATGTATCTTTGATGGTTCAGTTCAGATCAGTCGCTCAGTCGTGCCCGACTCTTTGCGACCCCATGAATCGCAGCATGCCAGGCCTCCCTGTCCATCACCAACTCCCGGAGTTCACTCAGACTCACGTCCAGCGAGTCAGTGATGCCATCCAGCCATCTCATCCTCTGTCATCCCCTTCTCCTCCTGCCCCCAATCCCTCCCACCATCAGAGTCTTTTCCAATGAGTCAACTCTTCGCATGAGGTGGCCAAAGTACTGGAGTTTCAGCTTCAGCATCATTCCTTCCAAAGAAATCCCAGGGCTGATCTTGATGGTAGGGCCACTCAAACATCTTCTATATGTTGACTGAGTACATATTATAAATAATGCATCATCCATCTTTGTAAGAAAATCTAGCATATAAGTATACAGTAGATGCTCAATAAAGAATTGATTTATTGTCAAAATCAGATGGTAATCTAGACCACACTTTAATGCAATTGCTAATCTATTCATGACAATTGCTTGTGCCAATATCCTCAGGCCTCAGCCCTTTAAATTTTTCCTCATCATATTAAAAATAGAAAGAGCAAGCAAACTCTTGTTTCCTGGTGCCAATTAAGGCATCTTGATAGCTTCTTGAGAAAACTAATTGTCTCACTTTTTATGTCCAACATGGTGCTCAGCAATTGGACCCCCATCAGGCCATCCCCAGTTGAGTGAGTATAATTTGAATCACCCTCATTGTGCTTAGAAAAGCAGCCACTCTCTGGCCTCTGAATATTCAATCTGGGGGAAAAAATGTTCAATCCAAAGAGTTTTATTTTTCTTACTGTGTTTTTCTGTTCCAAGACACCTGCCTCTTGGTTGATCATGTCTAAATATTAAAATGAAGTATCTCAGAGTCCTTTGAAGAAAAGGGATGTGGTTAACTGCCGAGTGCGTTGAGTGTGCATGCTGGGGACTCCTACAGAATTCAGCTGTCTCAACCTGAGTCTCATTAGAATATATCCTGCTATATATATTCACTGTGCAAAGAGAAACTAGAGGAGCAGCTGGATTAACCAGAACACAGGCACAGGCAGGGCCTGGTACATATGTCACCAGCATAAATACCACTGACAAACTTGTCCCTCTTCCCCACTGAGCCCTAATGGGCCTCAGAATCTTTCTCAACCCAACACCTGAGGCAGCCACCACCACTGGGTCAGGTTCAGCACGTTAGAGATTCTCATCCTCTCGTGCTGCAGCTCTCAGGCCAGAGTCTTGGATTGGGCACCTGAACCCTGGGGCACCTGGTGATAAACCCCAGGCCTAAGGGAGTGGGTCCAAGGAGACAGGGGAACAGATTGTAGACACTGCATTTCAACTAAGACTATTGCTTCAGGGGACTATTCACCCCATGTGAACAGTTCACGCAAGCATTGTGTGCTCTTTGAATTTTATCTTTTTTTTTAATCAGGTCTAATATTTCTTTGTAATTATTTTTTCTGTTCTAATTTCACCTTTCTCTTAGACTTGACTTGGCCACTTGCTGCCTGGTGACACTGGGTGAATCTCTTTACCTTGCTAAGTTAGGGCCTCCTCATCTCTGAGAACATACCACCTTCCATAAGCTTCTTGAGACTGAACAAACAATATATTTACAGCATAGAAATAAGCAGCAAAAGTCTGGAACCAGAAGCATAGGAAGCTCTGATCTGAACCTTAGGAAAGTTCTTAACCCTTCAGAACCTGTTTTCTCAACAGAATAAAGGAAACAATCGTACTGATCTCATAGGGCCATTCTAAGGATCAAATTGGTATTCTAGTTAAAGGCTTCCCTGGTGGCTCAGATGGTAAAGAATCTGGCTGCAATGTGGGAGACCCGGGTTCAATCCCTGGGTTGGGAAGATCCCCTGGAGAAGGGAATGACTACCCATTCCAGTATTCTGGCTTGGAGAATTCCATGGACAGAGGAGCCTGGAAGGCTACAGTCAGTGGGGTCACAGAGTCAGGCTGAGCAAATGACACACACATACACACACATACATGTAAAGGGGTTACACATAACAACATGAAAATATTCCATATGCTCTGATTGTTTTGACACCTGGCTCTTAGCAAGAATGGACCAAATCTTAGTTCCCCTTTGTTTAACTCCTTTCTGAAATCATCTTATCTCCTCTTTTACCTCCCAGAATTAAAGTGAGAGGTGAAGGTTTGTTGATCCAATTACAAGTGAAAACCTGTCAGAGGGGAGGCAGGACCACCCAGGAGCTGCCGATGTCCTGCTCTCAGCAGATTCAGACATGGACTCTGCCCCACCTGCCTGCACCCCCATCTACCCTCTGGCCAACAACAGGCCTCTTTGGCTAGGGAATGCTCCTTCCCTACTCTCCAGGAGACAATGTATTCAGCTCCATAATTACATGCTTCTCCCCAGTCACGTAGCATTATACACCACATCGCCACGCTGCTGAAAAAAAAAAAACAAAAAAAAAAAAAACCCCAAATGCTAATTAGTCCTCAAATTATCATTGATTTGATTTGATGTTGAATAAGCTTTGCCGTTTATATTTAGGCAAGAACTTCAGATTCAAGATGCTCTCTCTCAGATGGGGGATTTAAATAACTCCGTGGGGCCTGTCTTGCTTGCTTGGTGTGTTTACCTCAAGAAATCAGTCTGGCTGCTCTCCCTGGCTGCAGATGAATGCCAGGTTGATTGAGTGCAAGGGAGGAATTATCCTCTTGGCCAGTGCTCCACCCCTGAAGCCCCTAGGGACCCCTGAAGGCAGAAATCCCCATCTTGCAGGCAGACAGACAGGAAGAGGAGAAAGATGCAAGGAGGAAAGACATCTCTTGAATCATAAATGCCTGAAACAGCACTTCAGATTCCCATTAGATGGCACTTCTTAGTACCTACAGGGAGCCAGGCTCTTTCATAGGCACCATCTCCTTTAACTTGGACAACAGTCTGACAACATGGGCATTTTCAGTTGTGACAATAAGGCTCAAGAGCATGAGATGACCTCATCATTACTGAGCCAGTGAGTGGGAGAAGCTGATGCTCATCCTCCAGTCCAAGGCTGTGAGGAATGGGCTCATGCTCTCTTCTTGGTCACTTTGTCTCTTGGGCCCCCGTGTTTCCACAGCCCACCTCCAAACCCCTCACCCCACCTCCAAACCCCTCAGCCCTTTGTCCCACCCCAGACACTTGGCCAGCCCTTGGTTAAGTGAAAACATTATAAAAATCATTTAATGGCTTTATTTGAGAAAACACTAAGTGGTGTTTGTGTGCTTTAAAAATTTCCCTTTGTGAACCATGCTTTGAAGTGATCGTGCTACTGGGAAAAGAAGGAAGGAACAGTCTTGAACACCTACATATTTATTGGCAATCTAAGAATACAAGAATCTGCCTTTACTAACCAGTGTCTGTTCTTATTATTTGATCAAAATTATCCATAACTCGTATGTATAACCCTTTTTGAAACACGGCTTTAAAAATAAGCACAAGGGCACAATTCCACTGAAGTCTGTATTTATGTTATTAATCCCCATGTTGGACTCTGTTTAATAAATCAATGTGTACTCTATTGACTTTGACTTTCCTTCCTATGATAATAAATACTGTTTGAGAAAAAAAGAAAGGGAGGGGGAGGAGGAAGTATGGGCAGGCAGAGGGAAGATAAGAAGGCAGTCAAATCAAACTCTCCGGCTGCACTATTATAGGAGAACTAGCAGATCCGATCCACCCATGCCTCTAGTCATAATTCCCTGTCCCCTTCCCCACACTCTCAGTGACAGGCAGTGTGGGCCAGTGGTTAAGTACAAAGGCACTAAAGCCAAATTCTAATTTTAATCTGTACTCTACTGCTCACTAGCTAAATGAATTTGGGCAAATTTCTTGATTTCTTTGTGCACCTTCCCCCATTTGTAAAATGGGGATGATGGTGTTGACTCCTTTGTAGTGTGGGGTGAAGGTGAAATGAGCAATGTAATACTAGAATGCCGTACACAGTTGCTAGCTGCCATAAACACAGAGATGCACTGCCCAGGCCCCTTCAAAGAAAGACTTGTTCCCCAGCCTCCAGTTGCTTCGGGATCTGCCTGCAGAGTCACGTCACCTGAGGTCACATCTTTTCTGGGATTGTCATATCTCACGACTGATTGAGGCAGGGGTAGAAAGGCATGGCCGTTTGGGTCCAATGCAGTACAGTGCTGATGGGGAATACTTCCTCCCAAGCCCTGCAATTTAGGCTAAGTTTAGGACAGTGACATCTTTAGGAGGACAGGAGAAGACAATGAGAGATGGGAGAGAGCACAGAGGTAGACGTAACATTAGCAATGTTTTCAATTTTTGTTTTTGGTGGTATATTCCTTCATTGTTTAATTAAGAAGGTAAATAATGGACTGGGTAAATGAATGAGAAATAAATATATACAAATGAGTACAAATTTTACATCAATAAAGAATCCCCCTTCAAAGGAGATCAGTCCTGGATGTTCTTTGGAAGGAATGATGCTAAAGCTGAAACTCCAGTACCTTGGCCACCTCATGCGAAGAGTTGACTCATTGGAAAAGACTCTGATGTTGGGAGGGATTGAGGGCAGGAGGAGAAGGGGACGACAGAAGATGAGATGGCTGGATGACATCACTGACTCGATGGACTGAGTCTGAGTGAACTCCAGGAGTTGGTGATGGACAGGGAGGCCTGGCGTGCTGCGATTCATGGGGTTGCAAAGAGTCGAATATGCCCGAGCAACTGAACTGAACTGAACTGAAGACCTGCAATGCAAGCTGACTTCTCCCTCTGAACAACCCTTCACAGTTCTTTTTTCCCTTCATCTTGCACCCCGAAATCCATCTCAAAGGTCTTCTTCCAGAGCACCCATGCAATAGCTATTAATATTGCTATTAAATCCTATCACGTTCTCTCCCTGAATAACTCTCTAATACAGCCCTGCTTCTCCAATCCTTCTGCCATTTTCCTGGTTCGAGTCCTCACCCTTTCACACTTGGACCTTCAGCCTCCTCACTGACTCCATCAGCTCTGGTGCATCCTCTTCATGCATGTCTGCTCAGGGCTTCTCTGCAAAGACTTGCTCAACGCTCTGCTCGTTCTCCACTGCCAGTCCTTAATAGGCAACAAATGCCTCTTGCTCCAGCAACCACCTTCCTTCTGCCCCTTCCCTTCTGCCCTCAGAATGTTTAAAATTCCTTGAATACTTGATGGACTTTCCTACTTTATGCTTGTTTTCTCATGGCTTTTAAAAAAAAATATTTATTTTTAATTGACTGATGACTGGTTTGCAACTTTGGTTTGATTTCTGTCATACATCAACATGAATTAACCATAGGTATACATATGTCCCCTCCCTCTGGAATCTCGCCCCCAGCTCCCACCCATTCCCACCCCTCTAGGTTACTACAGAGCCCCCATTTGAGCTCCCGAGTCATACAGCAAATGCCCACTGGCTATCTATTTACACATGTGAGTGTGTATGTAGCCATCCTGCTCTCCGTTTGTCTCACCCTCTCCCTGTTCTCCCAACCCTTGTCCATAAGTCTGATCTCTATGTCTGCTTACCATTACTGCTCCACAGTCAGTACCATCCTTCTAGATTCCGTATACATGTGTTAACATACGCGGTCTTCTTAGCCAGACCAATTCCTGCGCATTGTTCAAGACCTAACTGAAACATCACTTCCTCTGAGAAGGCTCCCCAGTCCCTCCAGGGAGATATAATTCCTCTCTACCCATGGAAACTCTTGTCTTAGGATTTAATAAGTAGTGTTGCATGTACTTGGTGGTTTAGTCTGTCATTTCTTCTATTAGTTGGTGGTCAGCTTCAGGGTCTGCATTACAACTATTTTTAGATATATATTATTTTTGTGTATTTTTCTGACTATAAAAGTAGCATAGGCTAAATACAGAAAATTTAGAAAATGTAGACTAGAAAAGGATAAATGTTGCCCATAAATCTGAACACCACTACTAACCACCAATTATATTTTTGTGTGTATTCTTCCATCCTTTTTTCTGTGTGTACATATCTATTTTAAGGTATACAGTAAAAATTTGACTATATGTACATGCTGATTTTTTTAACTTGATTTTTAAGTTAATATTTCAACAGATTTTATTATTCAAATAGTCCTTTTATTTTTAGAGCTGCTAGTTCTCCATCTTATGGATTAACCATAATTTATTCAATCTTGCTAGTGTTTTATTCATCTTTTTATTCCAACACATAACATTGTATCTGAAATGCAATACATACTTGGCAAATATTTATTGATTTTATCTCTTCCACACTGAGAAAGGAAAAAACTAAAAACCTTCCTTAAAGGAAGCTACTGATACTGGTCTTATTTCTTGCCTTTTCTTTACTGTCAAATCTCCTAACATCCTTTACACTCACAGTCTGGTCTTCCTTGGCTCCATTTGCTCCCTAATCCATGTTGGCTGGCTTATGCAGCCACCTCTCCACTGTATTTGCTTATGTGACCTCCTTGTGATGAAATCCAATATTTCTGGTCCCCATCTTGCCAATTCTCTCAGAAGTGTGTGTGACTACTGCAGATTATGCCTTCCTTCTCAAAGCCCTCCTCTCTAAATCATCTGTGACTCCACCCCCTGCTGGTTTTCCCCAAACTTTTCCACCAGGGACCCGCTCTTCCTGCCCATCCCTGAAATACCTTCAGTGTCTCTCTTTTTTTTTCCCCAAGGACAGTTTTAAAAATGCCATTATTCTCCAAAGATGACCTGTTTGCAAGAAGCAGAAATTCAACTTAAACTATCTTTGCCCAAAAAGGTGAGGCATTAATTATTCACAGGATCCAAGAAAGGGATGAATAATCAGATACAATCAGGGCAGTAAGACAGCTGGACATCAAGAATGATTGGACCTGGAACTTGAAAACTACCCATAATGGCATGTGCCCATGTCTTTTCTCTGACTCCCTCGGTATGTCAGCTTTATTTTCTCTCATTCAGGCTGCCTTCTTTCACAAGAGAGGAAACATAGAGGCCTAAACCTTCTTAGGCTCACATCACTCGTTTCATTCCTCTGGAAAGGGGCACTGATGCAGTTTCCTAATCCCAGCTCCCAAAATGTAAAGCAAGAGCTCATACTGGCCAGGCTGAGAGCCTATGCCCACGTATAAATCAGGCAGTGGTTCTTGCAGATTGCATAGCTATGATAGGGGAAAGGAAAGGCATAGTTCTCAGAAGAAGAAAAAATACTCTCTTCACAGAAAAATGAGAGGGGTGCAGTTGAATAAATAACATCATGCTGCTGCTGCTAAGTCACTTCAGTCGTGTCCGACTCTGTGTGACCCCACAGACGGCAGCCCACCAGGCTCCCCCATCCCTGGGGTTCTCCAGGCAAGAACACTGGAGTCGGTTGCCATTTCCTTCTCCAATGCATGAAAGTGAAAAGTGAAAGTGAAGTCACTCAGTTGTGTCTGAGTGGTCCACTAAAGCCTTGATAAAGGATGTTAGCTAAAGAGTTGTACACAAAGTCTGTATGAAAAGACGCAAAAGAGCATGCATATGTCAGGGCACCTACAATACTGAGTCTGAGTCTGTGTGTGTGTGCGAGAGAGAGAGAGAGAGAGAGATAGAAAGAGATTGAGATACTACTATATGTGAGGGTTACAACTAATTGTTCATTTAAGAGTCAATGCTTCAGTACAAACTCTGATGAGACATTTTAATTACCTTTATTTTAATGGCCTGATCATTAGAGCTAATTTGCCTTCCTTAGCTTCAAGAGAAAAAGATCTTTTGGACAAGGTACCAAAGATACTGGCTGCTAAAAAAATGTATAGCTGTAACTGTAAACAAATAATTTAACAGCTTGTTTTCCCAAAAATCTTTTGTGAAGTTCATCTTGTTTCCCTAGTGTCTAGCATAGAGTAAGATTTCAAAGTCTTCCCAGAGTCAATGCACAAATAAAAAGCAAGAGTGAAGTCCCTCTGAAACCATTCACTCCTAGTGGAAATAAGAATAATGTCAATTCAAATTTGCCAATGTGAAGACAGACCCTAAACCATTCTCTTCTGCAAGGATAACTAAAGGGGGCTTTTGTTGTTTTTGTCCCATGGATCTCATTTTAAAAAATATCTTCTTTTTCTATTATAGATTAGGGATTATTTTTCTGAACTCTTCTGTTTCTCTATAATAGGATTATATGTTCCCACCTATTTACATGTGATATGTCTACACAAACTGAGGGAGGAATTTGCATCCTGGCCTCACTGACTTTGAGCCTGGCCATGTGACATACTTTGGCCAATGGGAGATCAGGAATATGTGCCACTTATCAAATCCAATCAGGAGCTTTAAATGTGCTTGCAGGGTTTGGCTTGATCCCTCTCATTCCCACCTCCACTGCGAAAAGAGCATTCCCAGCTAGTGGCCACTCTTTGGTTTAGCTTGCAGTACAAGAAGACACATAAGCTAAGTTGAACCCAGCTGATCCACAGCTTTCATATAATGTGAATAAGACATATATATCTGTTGTCATGAGCCTCTGAGACAGAGGTTGTTTATTATTGCAGCAAAACCCGACTGATATATAATAAACTCTACATATTGTCATAATTAAATCATTTCCAATTTTTTTATTTCATCAAGTGCCACGCATAACCATTAGCCAGCATAGGCTAGGTAAGTGATAATTTGCTAGAGTGGCAAGTTCATGGGCAGTGAAGTTAATCAAACTAATACCTCGTGTAGCCCAGATTCTTTCTCTCCACAAAACCCTGTTAACTTGTAAAAATCAAGATCACATTATTGTTAGGGTGAGAGGAAATCATGTATGTGAGATGCTAGCACAGAATAGCTTATTAGTGAATGATTGTTCAATGAAGGAAGGAAGGAATTCATGAACCAATGAATAAAAATCATGTTCCATTCATTCAGTCTCTAAATATTTACTGAACACTTATGCACTAGCCCTTCCTAGAATACAGTATTGAGTTAAATGGGGGAAAACATCTCTACCCTCATAAAGATTAAATGCCCATGAGAGAGACAGAGGAAAACCAAATAACTAAGTAAATCTATCATGCAAGGTAGAATAAATGCTATACAAAAAATAAAGCTGGGTAAAACAATATCACTTTAAATCATGGGATGATCAGAAAAGCCCTCCCTGAGAAGGAACACTTGAGCAAATACTTGACTTAGATGAGGGTGCATAATGGGGCTTCCCTGGCGGTTCAGTGGTAGAGAGCCCACCTGCCAATACAGGAAACATAGAGACATGGGTTTGATCCCTGAGTTGGGAGGATCTCCTGAGTGGGTTGCCTTGGCAACCCCCACTCCAGTACTCTTGCCTGGAGAATCCCATGGACAGAGGAGCCTGGTGGGCTCTAGTCCATGGGGGTCACAAAAAGTTGTACACAATTGAAGTGACTTAGCATGCACTATGCAAATACCTGTAGGAAGAGGATCCCAGAGAGAGGGACCAGCAACTTCAAAGGCCCTGAGGGGAATGAATGTACTTGAGATGGTCTATAGGAAAATCAAAGAGACTTTGCTTTTCACTGCTTTTTTATGTGACCAGAGGACAGTGAGAGAGTGGAAGAGGAGAATTAAATGAGGTGGTGTGGTTTGAAGCCAGATTCTGTGGCATCTTACAAAACTGCAGACTTTACTATAGGTGTGAAAGGCAGTGCTGAGGCGTTCTGAGGAGAGCAGCAATACGTTTTGACTTAAATTTGAAATTTTTGCTCCATGGAGAGTAGACTGGACGAAAGCAAGTAAGGTCACTGTGAAGCACTACTTCAGGGGCATCTTCACCCTGAAGTTGATGTGGACGGTGTCCCTGGAGTTGTACTGTGTACATGTATGTGGTCATAGCCATTGACCTGGAGGCAAGGCCGGAAGCATGGGTTTCGGTCAAGCAAGTGCAATAGATTGATGTTTGAGCCTAGGACGAGAATGGAGGGGATCAGTAAGAAATGGCTGGATTAGGATTATATTCTGAAAGTAAAACTGATGATATTTGCTGATACATTGGATAGAGGCTGTGAAAGAAAGGCAAAGGTCATAGATTATTCCAACTTTGGACCAAGTAGTTGGGTGAACTTGGTGTCATTTATTGAATATGATATATTGAGGTAAAGGCAGGCTTATGGAGCAGGGTGGAGAATATGTCAACAGTTCTGCTTTAGCCCCATTATCTTTGAGATGTTTCACACCTAAATGAATGTGGAAAATAGGCAAATGAGATGAGTCTGAAGGTCAAGAGGAGAAGGTGGGATCAAAGAAATAAAATGGTAGTCATCAGGATAAAGATGCACTTAATGTCATGGAATAGAGTAAACCCCCTCCAAGAATGTCAGCTGAAAAGAGATCAGCCCATTGGTTTTTGTGTTTCCCCCAGTGATGATCAACAAATTACTTATATTAGATGTAAAGGCTTTGGACTAAAAAGAAGAATAAAATGCAGAGACAAACAACCATGACATAATAGTGACCTTGACATTTTGCAATCTAGGCTATAAGATATATCTTGTTAATTGTCACAGCCAATTTTAGGTCTAGTTTTTAAGGGTTGTCTGAGTTCTGATCCCAAAAGATAGAATTCTACACTCAGCTGGCATTCACCTTGGTGTCTTCTCTGAGTCTCTAGATCTCTTGGTATGTGAGACTGAGACTTTTTTATTTGAAATAATAATATTCATAATAATACCAACACTAGCTTCTATTTATTGAACACTTATAATATCTCAGGGTCTTTAAAAATATACTCGCAAGAATCTAGTGAGCTAGCTAGGTATTATCATCCTCAATGTGCAGTAAGGAAACAAAATCCATACTGCTCCTAACTGGCAGAAATGGGATTGGCACTTACTTCAGTTTGGCTTCAAATTCTGGACTCTTTCCATACTTTCTGGCTGCAAGGATTCAGTCCTTTACTAAAAATGGGTTCAATTGGATAAAATATTCATTTTTCATATTTAGGATAGTAATAACATCTCTCATTTGTTGAGAGCTTGCTATGGGCCAGGGAAATATGCTAAGCAATTTTGATGTATTATCTCATCTACTCTTCATTAGGACAGTTTGAGGTAGCTATTACCACAATCACCATTTTATAGATGGGCACATCGAAACGTAAGGTTATTGGCTTCTCCTAGGTCACACAACTAATTTAGCAACAAATACAGGATTCAAGCCCAAATTTGGTTCCAGCACTTTAGCACTTGTCCAATGCAATGGCTAATACTTGCAAAGTAATACTGTTTAGAACAATAAATAAAGCTAAATAAGAAAAACGTTTTGGATCAGAGGAATTTGTTAAGAGAAAAAAGCAACTTATACAGTGAATTTTTAAAAGCTATTTTGAACCAGATAATGAAATTTATTTTATAAATATTTTTCATTTTTCTAAGTAACCCAAGAGGAAAAGCTAAAGTCATTCTTTAAGGCTATTTGAAATGAATCATGGTAGCATAATCCACTGGGAAGAACTCATTTTCAAAAACCAACTTCAAATCTTAGCTCTGCAACTCTCTGGCTCTATAACCTTGGATAAACTACTCTTCTCTTGACTTTAGTTTCCTCATTTGTAAAATCAAATAGTAGCAGTTTGGGAGGGGATCAAATAATGGAGTAAATAAGAAGTACCTTATAATTTACTTAATAAGGAAATATAAGGAAATTGCCTTATAACTTGTGAAGCACTACAAAAAAATATGCATGCTTATTATTAATATATGTAAATGAACAGAGTCTCCAGACGTAAATGGATGAAGAAGCAAATTACCCAGAGAGACAATGGTCTCTTTTAATTGCAGGCACACAGTAGGTGTCCTATAAATGCTTAGTTATGTTCAACAGGTATAGAGTATCAGTCATGCAAGAAGAAAGAGTTCCATGGATCTGCTGTCCAACAACGTGCATGTAGTTAACAATACTGTAAATGTACCCTTGTTAATTATCAAAAGGGTAAATTTGTTACATGTTTTGGTACAACAATTTTTTTTTAATTGTGACTACAATGTAAAGACCACTTTTCATTTCAAAAGTTTCTTCTAAAAGCTGAAGTCACTCTTGAACACCTGGGGAACACCTTCAGAATTCCACACTAAAGCAAACCTTTATTTCAGAAATCAACTTTGATGCTTGAAAATAAAAGACAAAAAGCTGTTTCTTGGGGGCAGAGAGGACTTCTCTCGGCTTGAGAGGCATAGAGCAACCTGAGAACTGCCTGGGGTTCTTCATCTCTGCGCCCTCTGCCCTCTGTTCACGCTTCCCCCCCAGCCCTCCGTACACCCTACCTTCCCCCATGTGTTTACACCTCTGTCAGCTGCTGCTGCCTCCTCTCGAGCCCACTTGTGTCCTTCATTCCTCTCAACCACCCTCACCCCCCTTCCACTTTCCTGCAGTTAGCCTTTATATGGAATTTATCACCAGTGCCACCTGGAAAACCCTTATATGGAATTAAGGCATAGATATTATTTCATTTCTATGGCATTCTTAAATTTTTTAAAAGCTGTGATATCCCTATTAACTTAGGAAATTCCAGTAATTCCCTTTTAATGAAATATTCAAGAGAATTGGACATTTTGTATTCAAGTCATTCATTGAACAAATATTATCCAGAGCACAACTCCATCTGGGGATACATTTGTGAACAAGACCAATTCCATCCCTGCCCTAATGGAGTCCACAATTTGGAGATTAGAAAAGAAGTAATCAAAATATGGTGTGAACAAATTGTTGCACAGGGTTACTTATAGCAGCAGTATTCACAATAACCAAAAGGTGGAAACCACCTAAATGTCCATCAATAGATAAAGATGAACAAGTAAGCGAAATGTTGTACATACATACACACAACAGACTATTACTCAGGCTTAAACAGTAATGACAATCTGATACATTATATATAATACAATGAATGCACTTTTCAAAAACACTGTGCTAACTGAAAGAAAGTTGGCTTAAAACTCAGCATTCAGAAAACTAACATCATGGCATCCAGTCCCATCACTTCATGGCAAATAGATGGGGAAACAATGAAAACAGTAACAGACTTTATTTTCTTGGGCTCCAAAATCACTGCAGATAGTGACTGCAGCCATGAAATTAAAAGATGCTTGCTCCTTGTAAGAAAAGCTATGACCAACATAGATAGCATGTTCAAAAGCAGAGACATTACTTTGCCAACAAAGGTCCATCTAGTCAAAGATATGGTTTTTCCAACAGTCATGTATGGATGTGAGAGATGGACTATAAAGAAAGCTGAGCACTGAAGAATTGATGCTTTTGAACTGTGGTGTTGGAGAAGACTCTTGAGAGTCCCTTGGACTGCAAAGAAATCCAACCAGTCCATCCTAAAGGAAACCAGTCCTGAATATTCATTAGAAGGACTGATGGTGAAGCTGAAACTCCCAATACTTTGGCCACCTGATGCAAAGAACTGACTTATTTGAAAAGACCCTGATGCTGGGAAGGATTGAAGGAAGGAGGAGAAGGGGATGACAGAAGATAAAATGGCTGGATGGCATCACCAACCGATGGACATGAGTTTGAGTAAGCTCCAGGAGTTGGTGATGGACAGGGAGGCCTGGCATGCTGGAGTCCATGGGGTCACAAAGAGTCGGACACGACTGAGTGACTGAACTGAACTGAAACAACCAAACACAAAAGATTATCTATTATTCCATTCCTTTTATATAAAACAGACACAGAAAGCATCAGGTGCTAAGAGGTAGGGGAAAATGGGGAATGATTCCTTAATGGCTACAGGGATTTCTTTAAGGCTGATGAAAATGTTGTGGAACTCGATTGAGGGAGTGTTTGCTCAACATGGTGAATGTGCTAAATCTACAAAGTTTGTGAATGAACCACCAAATTGTATACTTTAAAATGGGAACCTATTTGCAGGAAAGACAGACACATAGACATTAAGGGCAGATGTGTGGATGGAGGGGGTGGGATGAATTGGGAGACTCGCATTGATGTATATACACTAACCATGTGTAAAACAGATAGCTAGTGGGAACCTGTTGTATACTGCAGGGAGTTCAGCTGGGTGCTCTGTGGTGACCTAGATGGATGGGATGGGGGAGAGGCCAAGGAGGGGATATACACACACACACACACAAACACACATACATATAGCTAATGCACTGTGCTGTACAGTATTGTAAAATGACTATATCCCGATTAAAAAGTATATGTAAAATATGCCCAACGTCAGCATACCATATCTTTTTAAAATTATTTCCCCATTGGGATATATTTGATAGTTTGTGAAATGCATTCATTGAAATTGTGTAACTTTTGAAATGCTTAACATACTATCTCTGTCTTGTGATAAACTTATAGTTATTACTTATCTTTTGCAAATGTCTAGAAGATTAATATTTTTAAAATCCTTTGAAAATCTCTATAAATTTGAGTTCTCAAATTCCCAAATGACTTAAAATGGAATAAAATAATCTAAAAAACATGTTTCTTTCACATGTACTATTCTTTAAGAACCTCCTCCACAGAGACAAAGAAAGTGGATAGATGTAAAGAATTTTTTTTATTAAATATTAAATGTTTTCTAGATTGTCAATTATCCACATCAATCCCCATTAATAAAATGTAACAAATAATAATAATTATTATACAAAATAAAATGGTAATTTTATACTACTTGTACTTCAATTTAATTTTTTCTAATATATGGTGTTAAAATTGCTTTAATGGAGTAAAGGCAAGATGAAACTTGTTTAGGATAAGTTTTAGGGAGGAGATGTGCTACAAAGTATATTTTTATCCATCTCACAAATATTTATCAAGGTTTTTCTGCACAGTGGGACCCGTTCTAGGTGCTGTGGATACAACCGTGATGACAACAGCAATGTCCCTCTTCTGTTACATTGGCAGAGGAGCATGGGAGAAGCAAGCAAAAATATAATGAAAATATTTGATTTTATTTTAGGAGGTGGTAAGTGCTGTAGGTTATGGTTTTTCCAGTAGTCATGTATGGATGTGAGAGTTGGACTGTGAAGAAGGCTGAGCACCAAAGAATTGATGCTTTTGAACTGTGGTGTTGGAGAAGACTCTTGAGAGTCCCTTGGACTGCAAGGAGATCCAACCAGTCCATTCTAAAGGAGATCAGTCCTGGATGTTCTTAGGAAGGACTGATGCTAAAGCTGAAACTCCAGTACTTTGGCCACCTCATGCGAAGAGTTGACTCATTGGAAAAGACTCTGATGCTGGGAGGGATTGGGGGCAGGAGGAGAAGGGGATGACAGAGAATGAGATGGCTGGATGGCATCACCAACTAGATGGACATGAGTTTGGGTGAACTCCGGGAGTTGGTGATGGACACGGAGGACTGGCGTGCTGCGATTTGTGGGGTCGCAAAGAGTCGGACACGACTGAGCAACTGAACTGAACTGAAAGTGCTGTGGGAAAATACAGTAGAGTCCACAGAACATGTTGAAATACAGCAAAAATTATCCAGACAAAAGGGAAAATGTTCAAAGGCCCAGGAGAAAGAGAGTCTGACATTTTCACTAAACCTTATAAAATTTCTTTCTACTTGTATGTGGATAACTCGTGAATCTTCCCCATCCTGAGCCACCTTAATATTTCTCTTTTATTCCTCACCTCAGTTAATATTATCTGTCAAGCTAAAACCTTAGTGCTATTTTTAGCATATCCCTGTTCTGTAAGACTTGAAGATAATTTTCCAAACAGAAATATTTTAGTTGTTGTTCAGTGAAGAATGTGCAGTGCTATTAACTCTAAAATTAATATTGAAATTTTTGAATGCAGGATTTTATAAGATATCCTGAAATCTTAAGAATAATCTTATGATATCCTAGGTCAATATTTTTCTGCTGAATACATCTGCAATTTTATAATTTGAATTAAGAGGGAAGAATAGGATTTGCTTTTAGAAATTCTAATCAGAGCTAAGTTTTTCAAGATTATTTCTACTCTGTGAAACAAACTAATATTGATTTTACTAACTCTATGGTAAAAGCTATAAAAATAATGAGAGAGTTGATCAGTAAAAGAAAGATAAAGTGAAAGTATTAGTTGCTCAGTCATGTCTGACTTTTTATGACCCCATGCCAGGCTTCTCTGTCCATGGAATTCTACAGGCAAGAATACTGGAGTGGGTACCCATTCCCTTCTCCAGGGGGTCTTCCCAATCCAGGAATGAAACCCAGGTACCCTACATTGCAGGCAGATTCTTTACCATCTGAGCCACCAGGAAAGCCCCATATCCCTGACTAAATACAGTCTGGAGTTTTTCTCTAAAGAATGTTGCTTTTATATATTTTTCAGAGAATCTTAGCGTTTCCTGCTTTCTGCTTTAACCATCTTCTCTCTGTTCTTCTCCCAACTCACCCATAAAGTTCCTTTCTATTGTTTTTCATCAGGTACTATAGACATCTATTCCCCAATTTTTCCAGGACATAGTAAAAGTTCAAGTATGAGAGTAAAGAAGGGAAGACATGTCACATTCATGAGCCAGGTTCATTGACCCAAAAAGCCTTCAGTTCAGGAGTCTCTGGTGTTTAGCTTGTATTGAATTCAGCTTCTTTTGGTTCCACTACCGACTCCCCCAAGCCCACTCCACTCACTCTGAAAGGATGCCAGTGATGAGGTTATTGGAGTAATGATACAACTTCAGAGCCTCAGATTCATGAAAGGCAGAAGCTGGGTTAAGGTGAACCTGTGCCTTTTAATCATCATAGTCTCTCCCTCATCTAGAAAAGATATAAGAGCCTATACTGAAAAGGGTGTAGGGCTTCTCAACATCCCAAGTCACAAAATCACATGTCACAGGGATGATGTACTATGACTAGGAAGTTGAGCTGGAATCTATATGTGCCCTTAATGCAACCTCAATTAAGTCACTTTAAAGCTTAGTTTTCTCATCTGTGAAATGGAATGACTACTTCTCAGGGTTGTCTTCCATAGGTGGAAAAATCTGGCACATAGTAGGTCCTGGAAAAAGATGAATCTTAACAGATGTTTGAAATTTTCATCTTGCTCCAGATTGTATATGAAAATGTTGTGCTTTTGAGGGCTGTGGTGATAAAACAGCTGGGTGGCCACCAGTGTCTTTTCCTCAATTTATGTCCAGATATTCTGAGCCCCATTCAGATCTAGCAAATGTAGTACATTACCCACATAGCATTATTTGTTGGATAAAAGCAATGCGTGGTAACTTGAAGTACAGAAATTAAGAGTTAAGGGAAAGGAGGAAAGTGTGACTGACATATGAGAGAGTCAAGCCTTATTTTTACAAGTCTTTCCTTATCAGTTCACGTCAGTTCAGTCGCTCAGTCGTGTCCGACTCTTTGTGACCCCGTGGACTGCAGCACGCCAGGCCTCCCTGTCCATCACCAACTCCCAGAGTTTACTCAGACTCATACCCATTGAGTTGGTGATGCCATCCAACCATCTCATCCTCTGTCATCCCCTTCTCCTCCTGTCTTCAATCTTTCCCAGCATCAGGGTCTTTCCAAATAAGACCCATCTTCCTTATAATAGTCCATTAGTTAAAAAGAAGGCACGTTAGAGATTACAACTGGAGGATAGAAAAACTGTGGCCCAGAAAAGTCACATGACTGCCCCAAACTGACAGCAATTAAGGATGGAAGCTTGGACTAAAATCTAATAATCCTAGTTCCCAGTCTCGTGCTCTTCTATTCACATCCCCAGCATCCCTTAGCAGAAAGCAATAGAGACCAGTTTTTGAATTGTAAAGAACCTTGTGTTTATGTGTGTGTGTGTGTGTGTACCCTTAGTCATGTCTAATTTCCTTGCAACCCCATAAAATGTAGCTTGCCAGGCTCCTCTGTCCACTGAATTTTCTAGGCAAGAATACTGGAAGGGGCTGCCGTTTCCAGCTCCAGGGGATCTTCCCAACCCAGAGACTGAATCTGAGTCTTTTTCATCTCCTGTACTGGCAGGCAGATTCTTCACCACTGCACCACATGGGAAGCCCAAACAACACCGGAATTTATGTAAAACATAAAAATTAGTATCATAGGGCTCCCCTGGTGGCGCAGTGGTAAGGAATCCACCTGCCAATGCAGAAGATGTGGCTTCTGTCCCTGATCTGGGAAGGTCCCACATGCCTTCATTGAGCCTGTGTGCTGCAGCTACCGAGTCTATGCTCTAGAGCCCTGGAGCCACAATTACTGAGCCCATGTGCTATAACTCCCGATGTCTGCACACCCTAGAGTCTATGCTCCACAACAAGAGAAGCCACCCCAATAAGAAGCCCTTGCACTGCAACTAGAGAAAAGCCCATGCAGCAATTAAGACCCAGAATAGCCAAATAAATAACAATAAATAAAATACTAAAAAATAAAAATAAATAAAATTAGTATCATATATTAAACACAGCATGCCCAATGAAGTAGAGATTATCTGCAGTTTACTGATGAGTGGAACTTAATATTCAGGTAGGGTGAGTAACTTATCCAAGGTACAGAGGTAGTAAATGAGGAACTGAGATTTGAATCCACGCAATCTGATTCATGCCCTTAACTACTCTTCAACTATGATATAAGCAATTTATATTATCCATTAATAAAGAAGACAAGTGATATATTGGAAAGGACTTGGAATTAAGAGTTAGACAAACCTGATATCAGAATCCTTGCTCTGCTACACATTGCCACTCACCAAGAGATTTTTTTTCTATGCAGTGGGGAAAGATATAATCTTAACTTAGTTATTACTTCCCTAGACTATATGACAGTGTCCTGGTTAGTAGTGTTTATCTCCCTCCTGGTACACTATAAACTCCCTAAAACACAGCAGCATCCACATCTTTCAGTGGGACCATCGTATTTCCAGGATCTAGGAAAGTGCTTGGCACATGGTAAAATAAACATTTTATTGAGTGAATTGGAACTTCAGTAAGTCACTTTCTCTGCTTTGGCCTCACATTTTTCATTAGTAAATGTACTTTTCTGCAAAAGCACTTCCTAGCCCTGAGGTTTTCTGAATATTTGATTCTGGGATGGCCAGAGAGATAACATGAGTTGCAGCTTTTAGAATATCTGCACATATGAAGCTTCTTAAAGACAGCAGTACTTGAGCTTCTAGCAAAATATGGCCAAGACAGTTGGATATTTGTAAGTGGAATCAGGAAGAATCTGAGAAATTTTGAAGATGGCTAATCTTGGAAGAGTTCAAAAGATTAAAAAGTGTCTCAATGATTTGGTCATCTTGGATATGACCTCAGGCTATAGATTTACCACCTATAGGCAATGCCTGTGGGCACGAGTGATCAGCAAGATCCCAATGAGATTGTGAATGAGTCAATAAATAGGAAAAAGGAAGAGAGTTCCAGAAAAACATCTATTTCTGCTTTTTTGACTATGCCAAAGCCTTTGACTGTGTGGATCACAATAAACTGTGGAAAATTCTGAAAGAGATGGGAATACCAGACCACCTTAACTGCCTCCTGAGAAATCTGTATACAGGTCAGGAAGCAACAGTTAGAACTGGACATGGAACAGACTGGTTCCAAATAGGAAAAGGAGTATGTCAAGGCTGTATATTGTCACCCTGCTTATTTAACTTATATGCAGAGTACATCATGAGAAACGCTGGACTGGAAGAAACACAAGCTGGAATCAACATTGCCGGGAGAAATCTCAATAACCTCAGATATGCAGATGACACCACCCTTATGGCAGAAAGTGAAGAGGAACTAAAAAGCCTCTTGATGAAAGTGAAAGAGGAGAGTGAAAAAGGTGGCTTAAAGCTCAACATTCAGAAAACGAAGATCATGGCATCTAGTCACATCACTTCATGGGAAATAGATGGGGAAACAGTGCAAACAGTGTCAGACTTTATTTTTCTGGGCTCCAAAATCACTGCAGATGGTGACTGCAGCCATGAAATTAAAAGATGCTTACTCCTTGGAAGGAAAGTTATGACCAACCTAGATAGCATATTCAAAAGCAGAGACATTACTTTGCCAACAAAGGTCCATTTAGTCAAGGCTATGGTTTTTCCAGTAGTCATGTATGGATGTGAGAGTTGGACTGTGAAGAAAGCTGAGCACCAAAGAATTGATGCTTTTGAACTGTGGTGTTGGAGAAGACTCTTGAGAGTCCCTTGGACTGCAAGGAGATCCAACCAGTCCATTCTAAAGGAGATCAGTCCTGGATGTTCTTTGGAAGAACTGATGCTAAAGCTGAAACTCCAGTACTTTGGCCACCTCATGTGAAGAGTTGACTCATTGGAAAAGGCTCTGATGCTGGGAGGGACTGGGGGCAGGAGGAGAAGGGGCTGACAGAGGATGAGATTGGCTGGATGGCATCACCAACTCAATGGACATGAGTTTGGGTGAACTCCGGTAGTTGGTGATGGACAGGGAGGCCTGGTGTGCTTCAATTCATGGGGTTGCAAAGAGGTGGACACAACTGAGCAACTGAACTGAACTGAACTGAGCCAGATTAGCATAATATAGCAGCACAACATATTTTCATTCAATGTTCATTATATCTCATCCTTGCTTATGAACTCCAAACCTGTATACTTAACTGCTCACTGGACACTTCCTTATGAATGTCACACTAACATCTCAAACTGAATATATCAACTCTGACTTCAATATTTTTTAGCTCTCAATTTCCTTGTCTCTCCAGTAGACTTTATAGCAAAGCTCATAGTCCAAACAAAAGTCCTAAAGTCTTCCTACCCCTGCTTCAGTGTCCATTAAAAAGCACTAATTCCATTTCTTTATTATTTCCCACACTTTCTCTTTTCTCTCATTCTCCCACCACATATACCCAGCTCATGCCCTCATAACTGTTTGCTCAAACTGTTGCAGTTCTCTTCTAAATGATTTCTTGTATTCTAACACTGGCTGTTCAAATACAATCATCCAAAGTATTCTTTCTAGGGTTAAAATCTGGCCATGTCACTCCCTGCATAAAGGTTGTCTATACTACTTTACTGATAGGCTTTGTCCAAACCTTCTTTTACTTGGCTCCTGCATACCTCTCTAGATTGATTCATCAATAGTCTCCCATTTGCCTCATGTGTTCCAGCCCCAGCTCTTGGCACCACTGAAATGATGGTGTGGTTGTCCATGGTGCTGAATCAATTAGCATTGGCTGTTGGCATGTTCTCTTCTACTAGGATGCTGGACACTCTTGTCCAAGTACTCCTAGAACACTAAGTTTTTCTTTATTTTTATTTTCTGTATTGATGAAGTCTTTGAAATTTTTATACAACAATATGCCTTTTCATCTGTACATATTTTGCTTGAGTGAAGTCGCTCAGTCATGTCCAACTCTTTGCAACCCCGTGGACACCAGGCTCCTCCGTCCATGGGATTTTCTAGGCAAGAGTACTGGAGTGGGTTGCCATTTCCTTCTGCAGGGAATCTTCCCAACCTAGGGATCGAACCCAGGTCTCCCGCATTGTAGACAGATGCTTTACCGTCTGAACCACCAAGGAAGTCACTTAGGCAGTTCTATTTTTCTTTTCTGTTTTTAGTCTTTGGAAAATAAATTGGGAGAAACATTTATGAATCTATGTACCTACATGCTTTAGTTGGTTTCTATAGACATCTATTGATTACTTATCAAGATACTTGTAGCACTGGATCAGGCATTGGACAAAGGAAAGGAGGAAAGTGTGTGTACCCTCTAAGAGCTCACAATCAATGAAAGATGTAGATATGCGAGTAATTAGAATGTATGTAAGTACAGAATGGGATAGAGGAGGTATACAAATGATGTCATAGAAATCATGGTAAGGGGACATATAATAAATTTAAGACTGTATAAAATATTAAATATACATTGATTTTCATTCAGTCCTTACAACAACTATACATGATTAATATGTTTATTGTCTTTATTTTAAAATTTAGAAAATTGAAGCTCAGAGTGTGGAAATAATTTCTCCAAAGTCACATGGCTGCTACATAGTGTAACTTGGATTTGAACCTGGGTCTGATGGCTCTGGTGTGCTGCAATCTATGGGGCCACAAAGAGTCAGACATGGCCGGGCAGCGAAACAACAACTGATGGCTCTAGGAACATCAGTTAACTCGTTACAACGCTTGCTTGCTTTTTCCCCAGGAGTATCTAATCATATCTAAGGATTAAATAATGAAAGCTACCAAAGGAGAGACTGGGGATCACTGGTGAATGCAATTACCCTTGAACTTCCACTTAAGGAAAGCATGGGATCATAGAATCTTTGATTTGGAAGTGATTTTTGGTATCAGTCCAAAATGCTACAGATTGGTGAATTTCCAAAGAGATTTTATTATTTATTCAGTGTCACACAATCTTCAAATACTAAGTGTATATCTATAATCAGATTTCCCAAATCTAAGACTGTTACACTTTCTACCGTACCACATAGGTAATGCATGTAAAGATGGAGAAAAAATGGCTAAAGAGTGAGGTCAAATAAAGAACACGGGATGGGTGGGGTAAAATGATGTTTTTTCTTTGTTGTTTCACATTGATCAAATTCCTGGTAATTTTTAATATTCAGCACATTTTTTAAATAAATGAACTAAATGTAAACTGGACCAACCAATCTCATCCAATATCAAATTTCAGTTAAATTTTGGTAAAGAATATGTATTAAGTAAAAATACCATTTTCTCTCTTTCTAATATGTGCATCATTTTAAAAAATGACTGTTTACTGAGCAGTTACCAAATGTCAGTCAATATGCTAAGTGCTTTACACTTATTATCACATTTAATTTTTTAACAATTCTAACAATTTTATATATATATATATATGAGTTAAGCATGGTAATATGTTGTCCTCATTATGATGAGGTAACTAAGGACTGGAGAAGTTAAAAGTCACTCAAGACCAGAAGCTACGAGAGAGATAACTAGGATTTAAATTCCTTCAGTCTGACTTCATAATCCATGAGCTTAATCACACCATACTCCCTGCTAACCTCAGTTCAGTGGAGCTAAGAAAACCTGTCCTTTTTTAACCCAGGATAGAAAGGAGAATCCCTCGGTCCATATAAATCAAAGTGATAATATCAGTCTGGAAAACTGGAGGGAGGAAACTGCCTCTAGGCTAAATGAAAGAGGAGAAAGCATTAGCAGAGGTGGTCTGGGGAGAGTTCAGTGTGTCCTGATCACACTGCACTCCCTTTTCCTCCCAAGTCTTCAAAAAGGGTCAGAGAGAGTCAGATATCATTCTCTCCTGGAAAACCTTAAATGATCATAAACCACATGGATTTCACCAGGTGAAATCACTTTACCACTACATGTGTGCCAACCCTGTGTGTGTGTTAGTTGTTCAGTCTGTCTGACTCTGTGACTATAACCACTACATGTGTGCCAACCCTGTGTGTGTGTTAGTTGTTCAGTCTGTCTGACTCTGTGACTCATGGACTGTTGCCTGCCAGGCTTCTCTGTTCCATGGAAATCTCCAGGCCAGAATATTGGAGTGGGTAGCCATTCCCTTCTTCAGAGCATCTTCCCAACCCAAGGATCAACCTGGGTCTCCTGCATTGCAGACAGATTCTTTACTGTCTGAGCCACCAGGAAAGCCCTAGTTCCATCCTTAATCATACCCTTTTCCCAGGACACTTGTGATATCTGATGAGAAATGGTTCTAGTGTCCCATTTCATGATGCCAGTTGAGGCCTGCTTATTCCTGGAACCACAGTTTTTAGGGCTGGAAAATCCTTTACTATTTCCTTGTCCTCAGACTTTCAAAACTTTTCCCCACAGAGTCCAGGGCTCAGGGGAACATCTTTGGGAAGAAGACAAGAAGGAGGTGGGAGGGTTAAGGTTCCTGACTTCAACCAGTTCACCTGCTCGATTGCCCTTTGAGATAAGGATTACTATACAAGGCTTAAGAGCTAGGGCACTCAAATCAGATGACCTAGGTCTGAATGCAGCTCCATCACTTACTGTATGTGGGACTAGGTCAAATTACCTAACCACCCTGTGCTTTGAACGTCTCATCTTTAATATTTAGATAATAACAGCACTTATAGAATTGTTGAGAGGATTAAAGCTGTTGCATATAAAGCACTTAGAATAATTCCCGGCATGATAAGAGCATTCAATACATTTTAGCATTATTAGTTTGCTTAGTTTCCACATCGGTTTCTATGTGAAAATACTATAACTACTTTTTTTTTTTTTTTTTAAGAAAATAAAGGGTTGCACTGGAAAAGAGAGTTTTGTATGCTACCACAACAGGTTACTGTGGAGCTGAACAGAACCTAGGCATCCCGATTTTTCCCCAAAGCTCATTCCCTTAGGTCACACCATGTTATCCTTGCTACCTGCATTCCCCGTGGTCATGAGAAGGACCCCTGAATAATTTTGTCTTTCATCATTTTCTCTATACAATGGATCTGGGTCAGCAAGAATCCTTGCCCTTTTTCTGCCGTTATGAATAACAAGTGAATTTTTATTAAGTTTGTAGTGAGAGTGGGTAGAAGATTGCCTATATAATTCCTATTCCCTTTGCCTAGAAGACCATCCCCCTAGATCTTGAAAGGGCTGGTTGAGTTCAAATATCTCTGAATCCAAAAAGGCCTTCCCTAAACATTCAAACTAAAGCATCATCCTGCAGTCATGCTCTACCTCATCATTTTATTTTCTTCACTGCAATTATCTTTATCTGAAGTTTTGAGATGCTTTCTTACTTATATTTTGTATGCTCTACTATAATAAGAACAAGAAAGTTGTATGTTTTTATTTCTGCTATCTTCCTAGTCCTTAGAACAATATCCAATATGTAGCAGATTCTCAGTAAATATTTGTTTATTGGATGAATGTATGGATAGTTGCAAGAGAGGAAGTCAGGAAAACTGAAATGAAAAGGAGGAAGGGAAGGAGGGAGGGGAGGAGGGAAGAAAGGGAGAGGGAGGGCAGATAAAATGAATGGATAGATGGATGAATAACTGAAAAGAGAATAAGGGAGATCTTTGTGTGTTATAGGGCCTGTTTTAGTTCCTTAGACTTACACTCTGAAATAGAACAGAATGGTTTCCAGGGGTCACTCAAGTCACACAAAAGCCAACGGAGAAAAGAAGACCACATAAGGAATCACAGGTGTGAAAAGTATGAATATGGACAGCCTGATTATTGTGAGAAACTCACAATCTCAGCTTATAGCTACAAGGGAGACTAAAGGCTATCAACAGAGTTAAAAGGAAGGGTTAGGTTTTGCTGAAAAAAGTTGGGAGGAGAAAGAATCCATGTTGTTCTGTATGAAGAGCAGTGGGAGGGAAGTTAGACGACACTATTAACTGTGTGGCCTTACACACTTCACACAACATACGTGAGTCTGTCTTTTTTGTTTGTTGGTTTAAAAAGCCGTTATCCATATTTGATCAGATAAGGACAACCTGAATGTCAACTTGTCACCTAACCGTAAATTTGAACTTACAGGATTAACAGCCCTAAAGACACTGCACCTACTGACTTTGACAACATAACTTAAAGTGGAAATCTTTCTTTTTGTTCCCTAAGGTTGCATGTTGAAAAAATAAACAGTCCCTCATGACTTCCTGGCGGTCCAGTGGTTAACATGCTGAGCTTCCACTACAGGGGGCACAGGTTCAATCCCTAGTCAGGGAACTAAGATTCCACGTGGGGGATCTTAGATCTTTTGGCTGGTACACCAGCCAAAAATAAATAAAGAGTGAAGGTTATGTTTAAAAAGAAAGAAAAAAAAAAAAACAATCCTTTACAATCGTCAACACTGGTACTTGGCTTAAGTTTAAGGTCAAATAGCAAAACAGGAGCAAAACAAGGCCAAAAGCATTATAACTTGATAGCCCATCAAGTACAAACATCACTGGAACAAAGCGAGTTCCAGGCACCAAATAAAACAAACAAAGCCAGGTTCATTAGCATAAAAAGTTACACTTAATTGAACGTACTATGAGTCTGTTCACTCTAATTCCCATATTGTCTTCTACGTGGGAAGAGAGGGACAGAAGTTGTATGCTTCCTAGGGTTGTTGTGTGGGTATACTAAGATCATGACTATGAACTGCTTTGTGAACTCTCAAGTGCTGTGGACACGTGTTATATCCGTTATTAAGAGAGACTAGAAACATTACTGTTCAGCCTCTCTCCTTCCTTTTAGGGTTTCAGGGAGAGCACAGGATGAATCTCTGGCCTTTGGCGTGAGTCACCAGTGCTTGTCACTGACATGTGACAAGCAGGCACTCCAAAACGTTTGTTTATTAATAAGATGGCATAAAAACAGGAGTATGTGTGTATGTGCATGTGTCAGTCACTCAGTCGTGTCTGACTCTATGTGACCCCATGGACTGTAGCCCACCAGGCTCCTCTGTCCATGGAATTCTCCAGGTAAGAATACTGGAGTAGGTAGCCATCCCCTTCTCCAGGGATTCTTCCTGACCCAGGGATTGAAACAGTGTCTCCTGCATTGCAGACAGATTCTTTACTGTCTGGGCCAACAAGGAAGCCCCCATATACAGGAGCGCTGCCACTTTTCATGAAGGAGGCTTTGGAATGGTCCTGAGTCTGAACCTTGCTGTGCCACTTCCTAGTGGCATGACCACAGGCAGATTATCTAACCTCTTTGAGCCTGTTTTCTCAGCTGTCAAAACAATGTTGCTCATACTATTTATTGGGTTGGTACAAAAGTAATTGCAGTTTTGCATTGTTGAACTTTGGCGTTTGATGTTGGAATACATTTTTAAATGTGGCTATGTTGTACATCATTTTAATGCACATTTCTCACTTAATGTTCTTTTGCTAATGGCTTATTACTTGCTTTTTCTTTTATATTTATTTTAGACTAGGGAAATGATGTTAGACAAAAAGCAAATTTGAGTGATTTTCTTATTCGATTTCAAAATGGGTTGTAAAGCAGCAGAGACAACTTGCAACATCAACAGCGCATTTGGCACAAAACTGCTCTGAATGTACAGTGTAGTGGTGGTTCAAGATGCTTTGCAAAGGAGACGAGAGCCTTGAAGATGAGGAGTGTAGTGGCTGGTCATCGGAAGTTGACAATGTCAAATTGAGAACCAACCAAATTGAAGCTGATCCTCTTGCAACTACAGAAGTTGCTGAAGAACTTAATGTCAACCATTCAACAGTTGTTTGGCATTTGAAGCAAACCGGAAAGGTGAAAGGCTCAATAAGTGGGTGCATCTTGAGCTAACCACAAATCAAAAAATCATGTTGAAGTGTCATCTTCTCTTATTTTATGCAACAACAAACCATTTCTTGATTGTTTTGTGACGTGCAGTGAAAAGTGGATTTATATGACAACCAGTGATGACTAGCTCAGTGGTTGAACAAAGAAGAAGCTCCAAAGCACTTCCCAGAGTCAAACTGGCACCAAAAAAAGTCATGGTCACTGTTTGGTGGTCTGCTGCCAGTCTGATCTACTATAGCTTTCTGAATCCTGGTGAGACCATTACATCGGAAAAGTATGCTCAGGAATTGATGAGAGCACTGAAAACTGCAAAACCTATAGCCAGCAATGGTCAACAGAAAGAGCCCAATTCTTCTCCATGACAACAACTGACCACACATCACATAACCAAAACTTCAAAAGTTGAACTGGGCTATGAAGTTTTGCCTCATCCGCCGTATTCACCTGACCTCTTGACAACCAACTACCACTTCTTCAAGCATCTCAAAAACTTTTTGCAGGAGAGACACTTCCACCACCAGCAGGAGGCAGAAAATGTTTTCAAACAGTTTGTCAAATCCCAAAGCACAGATTTTTATGCTACAGGAATAAACAAACTTATTTCTCATGGGCAAAAAATGTGCTGGTTGTAATGGTTCCTATTTTTGATTAATAAAGATGTGTTTGAGCCTAGTTATAATGATTTAAAATTCATGGTCTGAAACTGCAATTAGGTTTACACCAACCTAATATATTTGCCAAGACATGGAACCTGAGTGTCTGTCAACGGATGAATGGATAAAGATGATGTGGTGTGTGTATATAATGGAATATTACTCAGCCATAAAAAGAATGAAATAATGTCATTTGCAGTAACATGGATGACCTAGAGATAATCATACACAGTGAAGTAAGTCAAAGACAAAGACAAGTATCATATGGTATCACTTATATGGTGAGTATAGAAAGATGATGCGAATGAATTTATTTACAAAACAAACAGACTCACAGACATAGAAAACAAATTTATGGTTACCAAAGGGGACAGGGGGGAGGGATAAAGTAGGAGATTGGGATTAACAGGTATACAACTATTTATAAAGTAGATAACCCACAAGGACTTACTGTATAGCCCAAGGAATTATACTCAATATCTTGCAATAACCTATAGTGGAAATGAATCTGAAAAGAATATACATGTATATATGTAACTGAATCATTTTGTTGTACACCTGAAACTAACACAGCATTGTAAAATCAACTATACGTCAATAAAAAAAGAATTATAGAAGAAAATGAATACAGGCAAAAAATAATAATGCTGTTCAATTCATAAAGTTATTCTAAGGGTTAAATTAATTGATATTAAAGAAGGGGGCTCCTGAGCACACAGTAGGTGATATAAAGAAAGTATCTGTGGTGATAAACATGAAGATCATTAAGCATACGAGATAAAAGAAATGAAAGGCAACACTGGTTTCCCAGTGGGGTGGAGAAGAACAGGATGGATTCTAGACAATCACATCATCTCTGCACATCATCTGACATTAGCCCTGCTCCAGGAACATAATCAATGTAAGTGAATTTCCTGCCTGTTGGGAGCACGGTGTGAGCCTCAGATGAGAGAATGGTTCACACGGACAAGGAGAATGAGAGGACTCAGACCTGAGCTGTCTCTGTCTCTACTCCCTGCCTCAGTCTTCTCTTCCATAAAATGGGAAAGGGAGACCAAGGGAATCAAAAAGGCCCTTCTGAATGTAAAAACCTCTTATCTCCAGAGGAAAAATGATGCCAACCCGAGGTGAGTGGATGAAAAAGGGAGACTTTTCTCTTTTCTTGGCAGATGAAATGCGCATGTTGGTTGCAGTCATGCTGAGAGGTTAATTAACATCACTGAGCCTGTTTTCTCATCTGTAACAGGGAACGTTAATACTTATCTTGCTGGATGGTTGCATGGGTAAAACGAGGTGATGTGTGTTGGGCACAACATAGGCTGTCATCAAACACTCAAAATATTCTCATTCTCAACCAGCCCCTCACCATTCTTCCCCAGGCAGGCTGGAGCTCTTAACCTTTCCCTTACACTACTGTTGTCACTGGCTTCTAAGGGACTCCCTGTCTGGCATCCAATAGATACATTTGCTCATCAATGAATGAAAAGGTAAAAAGTCCCATTCAGTCCCTTCAATCCCCCCTCCACTGGGCTGCCAGGATTATCCTCTGTGGCATAGCTCTCATCTCCTTACTACCCTGCTCAAAAGACATCTGTGGCTCTTTCTCCATCACCTGAAAACAAGGACCATAGTGCTTGGCCTGTCTTTGTTGTTGCTGTTCAGTTGCTAAGTCGTGTCCAACTCTTTGTGACCCCGTGGACAGCAGTGTGCCAGGCTTCCCTGTTCGTCACTGCCTCCCAGAGTTTGCTCAAATTCATGTCCATTGTGTGGATGATGCCATCCAACCATCTCATCCTCTGTCGCCCCCTTCTCCTCCTGCCCTCAATCTTTCCCAACATCAGGGTCTTTTCCAATGAACTGGCTTTTCACATCAGGTGGCCAAAGTATTGGAGCTGCCGCTTCAGCATCAGTCCTTCCAATGTATATTCAGGGTTGATTTCCTTTAGGATTGACTGGTTTGATCTCCTTGCTGTCCAAGAGACTCTCTGAGTACTGTTAATCGCTACTTGAAACAACTCATTTCCCAGCCAAACCAAATTCAGCTGCAGGCTCCTGCTTTCTCACTATTCCCATGCCACCTATAACACCAGCAAAGCAAAAGAATTATGTCTGTTTTGGATACTGAAAGCCACATGGGGATATTTCACTCTGGTACAGTCCAAATCTGAATTTGCTGCATCAAAGTGGGAGAATTTCTGCATTGTTTTTCTCATGAAAACAGTACTCCCTCAGTAATGAATTCAGCAGGGGCTCTTCCTGTCCCTAGTCTTGGGGGTTCCCCTAACAGAACAATGCTTACTTTCCTCCATTTCTCCTCCTCTAATGGGGGCTGTCAAGAACCCTCCTCCCAGCATCCCAGGAATAATGCATAAATCCAACTGGAAGCTTTGCATGGCTGTCACATTTTCTTTCTAATCAGCAGCCCCTTCCCCCCACCTCTGTTTTCCACCAGGGAACTGAGTTACTCCAATCTCCCTCCTAAGCTCTCCCCACGCTTAAGAGGACCTCTGCCCTCCCCTCCCCATCCTCCCCCAATCCCAGGAGGTTGCAGCCCCTCATTATCCAAGGAGGCTCCCCCTTGGAGGTTCATTTCATTTATCAGTTCTGAGCTTTACCCCTGACTTGAGCCCTCCTTGGGTCACGATCTGCCCTCCTCCCTCCCCTTTCCTGGGTCAATTCCATAGATTTTTGCTGCTGCCAAGAGAGCTGCTAGGGAGCTGGGGAGGGGCACTGGGAGATTGGCTGTCTCAGCTCTGAGTGAGACACTGAGGAAGAATGAGACTTTTAACAACTGCAGCTCAGTGATGAGAAAGTGATGGGGCCCCAACACCATCACTCAGACCCTCCTTTAAGCCCTCTGCACTTGCCAGGTGAAACGGAAAACATTTTGATTAGGCCTAACTCGATGATGAATACAGGAGTCCGGCCCATGCAGACGCTAAATCCATTTCCTGCTGCAGATGAATGGGCAGGCAGCCTGCAACCTGATCACAATTTTCCTTGGCCAGAGCGGAAATGAAGGCCCCTGTGCCATCACCCACTGAACTCAAAATAGCTGTTTATTCAGCTTTTATGAGGGGACCCTATCCTCCACACAGGACCCCCATATGGCAGTTTTAATAGCAATGCATGCTGGTGCTTGTTATTTCATGGTATTGTGTAACCAGAGCTTTAACAACAAAAAAAAGATTTTTAAAGCCACTCAGTCAATTTGCTCTTGTTTTAAAGCCCTGAAACCATTTTTGCAAATAACATCTTACATAGTATCTCCATACAGGAAATAGACAAAAATGGAGCGTCTCTGAATAGTGTTCTTCAGAAACTTGGGGTTCCAGGGACTTCTCTGGTGGTCCAGTGGCTGACTCTGTGTTCCCAAGGCAGGATTCACAGGTTCGATCCCTGGTCAGGGAACTAGATCCCATATGCCCAACTAAGAATTCACATGGTACAACTGTCACTTCAGTCGTGTCCGACTCTGTGCGACCCCATAGATGGCAGCCCACCAGGCTCCCCTGTCCCTGGGATACGCCACAACAAAGATGGAAGATCCTGCATGCTGCAACTAAGACCCAGTGCAGCCAAATACATACAATATACGTAACAATTATAGAGTATGAAATGTAAAATTGTAAAAAAAAGAAAGAAAAGAAAAAAACTTGGGTTCCAGAGATAGCCTTTTGAAGTACAATGATTCTTCCAATCATCAAGCATAGGTAGGCCTCTGTTCTACCATATCCTGGCATGCAACCACTAGCTTGATTATCTCTAGTGATGAGAAGCTTATTGGGTTAAAAATAATAACATTCCTGTCCAGTGAATTGTGTGACAGTGAAAGTGAAGTTGCTCAGTCGTGTCCAGCTCTTTGTGACCCTATGGGACTGTAGCCTGCCAGGCTCCTCGATTTGTGGGATTTCCCAGGTAAGAATACTGGAGTAGGGTGCCATTTTCTTCTCCAGGGAATCTTCCTGACCCAGGGATCGAACTCAGATCTCCTGCATTACAGGCAGACACCTTACCCTCTGAGACACCAGGGAATCCCAACTGTGGGCATGTCATTTAACCACATTAGACCTCAAGCATCCTCACTTAAACATAAGGGAAAACAAGAACAACTGCCTGTTAAAAGGAAACAATGAATATCATGTGTGGAAACATTTGAAACTCAAGAGTTCAGCAGGCACACTGGCGGAGCAGAGGGCCATCCGTAAGCGAAAGGACTAAATTTGGAATTGGATTTCAATTCACACCTGAGTCTGCCGCCTGTTAACTGTTTGACTTTGGGCAACTTACCTAACCTCTCTGTGCTTCAAAATCATCTGTTTCAACAAACGATTCATGGAATTGTCTGAAGATTAAATATGTGACGAATGTGAAAGTGAAATTTGCTCAGTCGTGTCTGGCTTTTTGCAACCCCATGGACAGTCCATGGAATTCTCCAGGCCAGAATGCTGGAGTGGGTAGCCTTTCCCTTCTCCAGGGGATCTTCCCAACCCAGGGATTGAACCCAAGTATCCTGCACTGCAGGTGGATTCTTTGCCAGCTGAGCCACAAGGGAAGCCCAAAAATATTGAAATGGGTAGGCTATCCCTTCTTCAGCGGATCTTCCTGACCCAGGAATTGAACTGGGGTCTCCTGCATTACAGGTGGATTCTTTACCAACTGAGCTATCACAGAAGCCCAAATATGTAAGAGATGCGTTTTCTAAAACACAGGGGATGGTGATGATTGCTATGAATAGGGTGCATATAGGAAGCTAGTCTCAGCCATCTTGACCTTGGTGGGCAGTTGACAGTTACCACACTCAGACCAAAAAAATTCTGAACCAGCTGGTGAGGACAGTCCTCTGAGGTTCAACCCAGTGTCCTGGAGTACAGTAATTGTGTCACAAGGGGGATGAGGCTAACTATTTTTGCACCAGACTATTGAGGCCTTGTGAGGTTAAGTGACTTGCCCATTGTCACATAGCTCATTAGTAAGAGGTTCTAGGATAGGAATGTTATTTGTAAGCCAATCCAATGAGCTTCTTATCATTAGAGCTCATCAAACTGGTGGTTGCTTGACCGGATATGGTAGACAGGATGTCTACATATGCTTGATGGTTAGAAAGCATCACTGTATTTCAAAGGGCTTTCTCTGCTTTTCTATGACCCCATGCCACCTATAACCTTCTGGAGAAGTTGTTATTTATTCAGAGAATCTCCATTTGTATCTATTTCCTGTACTGAGATACTATTTGTGTACAATGCTAGATGCTTAATAGGAAGGAAATCATTTAACTCCTGTTTGCTCTCAGCAACAGTTTTCACCCTTCTCCAATCCACTCTCTGCCACAGGGAGGCTAACCCTCACCAACTGCAAGTCCAAGGCTCATTGCCAAAAGGCAAGGTTTAGCTAATTGGAGGCAATGTGGGGAGACTGGAGGAAGGGAGGAAAAGAGAAGTCTAGAGCATGTCTCACCTGACCCTCTTTGCTTTAAGCAGAGGCTTGGCTGTAGCCCCCAGGTAAGCCTTTTAAACCATGATCTGAGTTCCCGCCAGGCAGCCTCCTCAGTACCTCCTGCTCCTGCCTGCCTGCCCAGGAATGGCAGCCTGCCAGGTCCTGGCTAGCACTGGGCTCTGAAACCAGGGCTCTACACACTGCCTTTAGTCCAGGGGCTTCCTACCCTTCCAAATCCTGGAATTACCTCACTTTCCCCAGGTTGCTATGTTGCTCCTTCTACCAACCCATGACCAACTTATATTAAATTCCATCTATGGAACCACCCAATTATGAGTTCTATTTCCTACAAAACCCTGACAAGTACACCCTCTAACAGCTCTACAGGGTTATTATTTTTCCCTGTTTATCTTTGAATGAACTGAGTCTCAAAGAAGTTAAGTAATGTCCTGAAGATTACAAAATAGAGTGGTTGAACTGAATTCAAACTCAGTCTATCAGACTTCCAAGGAAATCTATGGTCTTTCCACCAAATCAAAGCCTTCTCCTGAGATTAGTTAAATCACATGAGACTAGAAGTCTCTCAATACTGGAGAAATCCTTGTTAAGAATTACCAAAAAAAAAAAAAAGTCCTCCTCAATTTGTTTCAGGTTTTCATTTTTTCGGTATTGACAGCAGATGTTCTATTGTTTCAGGCTCAAATTTGCTATTAAAAACACAGTGATATAACAAAAAGGAAATTGAAGATTAAGTAGGCTTCAAATTGAAGATCTTGAGTCTGCCTCTAACTTGGCTATGAGACCTCAGGTAAAACCCTTGTCCTATTGAGGCCTCAGTTTCCCTATCTTTAAATTGAGGTCTTTGGACTCAATCATCCAGCATTTTGATTCTGTGATTCTAATGGTGTGCTTATATAGTGATTTTTGTTTCACACTACAATGAAACTTTACACATGTTGGAACATTTTTTGGCACATGAAACCCTCAATTAAAGTGAATAAATGAAGTCTTTAGCATGCCACTCTTAAAAGGTTTTCAGACCCTGAATTAGAATGAACAAAGGAAGACTTGGCAGGAAACTTCAGAAAGGTAGCTAACCTTGATTTAGACCATCAAGATGTTGTTAGGGAGATTGGACTGCTTGGCTGGCTGCAGCTCATCTGGGGAAGTTTTATGGAAAAGTGAGTTCAGAACAGGGTTCTGAGTGAGAAGAGAATCTGGTTCACACTCCACAGGCATCTTCACTTCCAAGGGGGCACCTTGTACCCCTCCTGCAGTACAAGCCCACTCAAGTCTTGAGAAATGTAAACTGCTCCTACTCGGGAAATTTGTGAGTCCAGGATCTCAGTGGCACATAACGTGAGGACGCTGGTGGTGCTAGAACCTTGGTCTTGGTTTGAGTATCTGAGCTCCTTAGCCTGAATCCCTGCTTTTCTGTTAGTTCCATGAAGTGGTACCCAGTGCCTTAGAATCATATTCCCATATTCCAGGATGCAAGCCAAGGGGCCTGAGGAAGTGCCTTTGGGAAAAGTGTTGTCAATATCAATTGTCAGCAGTAACTATCCAAGACCAGTCCAAAGTGAGGTTCTCTAGCTCAACTTCTGGACCTGACTACTTCAAGGGAACAGGTATACTATTAAAGAAAGGTGCTCACACCTTAAACTTAAGCAGGGTTCTTGCACAAGCCTAGATATAATCATGGCCCCAACCTTCAAAGGGTCAAATATAAGAAACAACTGAGAAAGTTCAAAGGTGGGTCATAGGATAAAATAGCTCCTGGCCTTCTCATTCATCAGTAACAACTCTGAAAGCAGGGGCCACACTAGAAAGAGGGGCCACACTAAAAAGCAAGAGAACTTTAACCAGAATGCTCATAATGTGGAACACAGTACAAGGCGGGAAGGTCAATTGTGATCTTGGGAAGGAGTGGGGCTGCTGAGATCCATAAAGGGACCACTAGAGTCTTTCTGGATGAACGCGTCTAAAGAGGGTGAATCTAGGGAACTTCAGGGCTGTTCCTGGACATGGGCACATGAGTGAGGAAGCTAGTAGGGAGGGCTTGCAAGTTCAGGGCCAGAGGGAAACTATTAACTTGTTCAGAAAAATGAGGAGCAACTGGCCACACCCATCACTGGCTCTCCTTCTTTGTTCCTCCACCTTGTAGCACCAGCCTCTCCTTTAAATCCATCGATGTGAGGGGATGCCTTACTGTTGGCCTGCCCAGGGCACCCACTGATCCCAGACATGTCTCAGTTTGTCCTGACGCGCAGGATTACTGTGATAGCATGGGGATGGCATGTCCTCCAGTGGACACATGTGAGAAGCACTGCTTTCCTCTCCAGAAACATTCATTTTTCCTTTTGTGCCCAGAAACCTCCCCTGCCTCCTCCAAATTCATTTGTGCTGGAAAGAGGTGATCCATGTGTACATGCTGATACCTTCATCCAAGTGCCATACTTGAAATTAAGCCTGTAATCCCCTTCCTATTAGCAATAGTAAGAAATGGTTATTGAAGATTGAAAAATGTTGATGAAGAAATAGAATTAGTTACCCATCCATGTGCTCAAACTCTGAGTAGACAGACATCAGTTGTGTATCTAACATTTGTAGACAAAGGAACCGCCACCTAGGGATGAACAAGTAGAGTCAGCGCGTAGAGATTTGATCAAGGGCAGCAGCTAACGCATGCCAGTTCTAGCTCTTCAAGCTCTGCTCTTTCTACCTCATTCTAGCACAGTAATAAGAGACTACCAGAAAAAAAAAATGAGTTTGATGGAGACTGATACATTACCCAACTCCAAGAGGCGCCACCACATTGTAGCCTAGTAAACATCTCTATCTGGAGCTACACTATGCTGCAACCCTGGTTGTAGCCTAGGAAACTCAGACAACTCTTTTCCCAAAGGTCCTTTTCTTCATTCATGCCCACTTCATGAATTCCATGTTTTGAAATATTTAATTTCTCAAATAAACTTCATTTTTAGGGTATAAATAAAACATATTACCATTATTATAATGATTCAAAACAAAATAAAACATCTATTGAGGTCTTGATCACTAGGAAATAACCAAAGTTATAGTTTCAAATTGATTTCCTTCCAAGCAAAGATTTGCCATTTGAGTTAGCAAGTGAAACTTCAAAACAGGTAAACATTCCTTCCCTTAAGCCTCTTGACATACTAAGAATAATTAGAGCACCCACTGCTACATTCACACTAGTTCTGTCACAGACTCTAGTTGTCTATAAGATCCTGCTTTAGGAACCCTAGACCTCACCATACCAAAATAACAAGCCTGGCCAATTGTTCATTGAGTTGGAAATTAGTGGATGGGGAAAACAAAACAAAATAAACTTAAAGCCTTTGTAGAATATACCACAACACACACACACACACACAGACTTCTATTTCAATTACGTTTGTTAATGTAGGTAGAATAGAAGGACAAGTAAGAAAATACCAACAATTCTACTTTCTTCTTCGTTAGTCAGAAAGAAGGGATGGGAATGGGAGTTATAATGCATTTTTTATCTACTGTGTGCCAGGAACTATAATCATTACAAGTGTTCCCCGTGTTTAATGAAAAAAGGAAACTGAATTCTTCTGAGCCAAATAAACTTCCACATATCTAGTAAGCGATAAAAACCAGGATTTGAATTCAAGATTTCCTGGCTTGAAGTCTGGGTATTTTCCCTTCATTATGCCATTTTATCTCCTGAAGAGAAAAGCAAGCCATCAGACTATTCTCAAGCTCTTACTTTGTGTCAGGCATTCATTTCCACTCATTTCAACAAACACTTATTGAGCCTCTAGTAGGTGCCAGACACTGTACCTGTTATCTGGTGGCTCATGGTCTAATGGGAGAGACAAGCAAGCAGCTCATGAGGAAATTGATAGAAATTCAGTGGGAATAAATGGGTGTCAGAGTGCAGACAAGGGACCTTTCTTATTTCTGTTTTTCCCTTTCCTTTTCTCTATGTGGTTATCTCAGTGCTCCCAGGTTTAAAAAAGATGGTCAAGGCATCAGTCCTATTTTACATGCAGCCAAAGGATAACACTTGAGACTGATACAAGCGAAGATCCCTCTTCTTGTAATGTATTATAAAGCATGGAGCATGTAAACCTGCCCCATCAAGGGAGCCAGTGTAATTGGTGCACCTTCTCTTGTAGCATTTAAGGTGTTATCTCTATAAATACAGTGCATTTTGCTTTAATAAAAAATGAATTTTCCAGAACAGTGACAGTATTGACCTTACATATTATCCAAATAGAAATTGTAATGAAACAAGTCGAACAGTGAGTAGTTATAATAGATATGCAAATATTGGTCTTTTCTTAAAGGTCTTTCGGCCTACTCACACGTATCTCTCATGTGTCTGAGAGGGCAGATTCAGCCTGCCTTATAATCTAGGAGGACACAGAGGAGGAGGGAGAGAGAGAGAGGAGGGGATGCTTGTCAGACCATCATGGATAGTAGAGTTCAGGAAGATTGTGCTCTATTCCACAGCTTCACAAACATGTTCTGAGGACTTCCCTGGAGGTTCACAAGTTAAGACTCTGAGATTCCACTGCAGGAGGGGTGGGGGTTTGATCCCTGGGCAGAGAACTAAGATCTCACATGCTTTGCAGCCAAAAAATAAAGAAATAAATAAAAGGAAATTTCTTGAACTGAGTGAAAATGGAAATACGACAAATCAACTTTAAAAATATTTTTTAAAGAAACAGATGTTAAAACAGATGTTTAAAATTTTTTTAAAGAAACAAATGAGGTGGCACATACGAGAAACTGCTCTCATATGTGCCACCTCATTTGACCCACATGACAACCTGTGACATAGGAATAGATGTTGCTATTTTATGGGTGAGAAGACCAAAGCTCAGAAAAATGTGTTATTTGCCCAAATTCATACAACCGGGGAATAGCATCATTGCAATGTGCATCCTAACCTCCCTACCCTCAATTAGTTGATTTTTCATCTAAAAACTCACCTGGGCAAAGCCTGGCTATAATAATCAGACTGAATCAATAAATTCATTTCCTCATTACCTGCATGGATAGTTACTGAATGTCTCTTATATGCCAGGTCCTTTCCTAGGTGTGATAAGAAATTATGAAATAAAAATTGGTTAATGGGGCTTCTCTGGTGGTCCAGTGGTTAAGAATCTGCCTGCCAATGCAGGGGACATGGGTTTGATCCCTGGTTCAGGAAGATCCCACAAGCCACAGGGCAGCTAAGCCCATGCGTCACAACCACTGAGATCGTGCTTGAGAGCCTGAGAGCTGCAACTATGGAAGCCTGCAATCCCTCAAGTTTGTGTTCCATGACCAGAGCAGCCACAGCAATAAGAAGCCTGTGCATTGCAGCTACAGAGTAGCCCCTGCCCACCGAGAAAGCCTGGGTGCAGCAATGAAGACCTAGCACAGCCAAAAATAAAAATAAATCTTTTTAAGTGGTTTATTTGAGAAACTAAATATTTAATAATAAATAAGAAGTGGTTTCTGATCTAAAGTGTTCCAGATTGTCAGGAGATTTCAGACAGACTTCAAACAAACTTTAAAAGGAAACACAAAAGCAAATGTACAACTCGGTTTTCCTTGATACGATCCCTTTAAGAGCCTTTAGACAAACTCACCAGCCAGTCTCCACCTGAAAAGTGGACCAGTTCAATTTCAGATTTACTATACGGTGGTAAATATGAATGAGAAGTTTATATGGTTCAACCCTTAATTATCTCTAGGTGGATTGGATACTTTGTAGGCTATCAGTGGAAATTTGCAGCTAGTTTATTGACCAGATTGAACTTGATGGAATGCAACCAAGGAAGTTTTATTTTTCTCCCATCACTCTTTTCCCTCAAGCTCAGATGAATCTACCCCTTAATAACTGTCCTACAGACCTCTGATTTTCCTGGTCACTTTCACGAATTAAAATGTCCAGCCAGGTTTGGATCAATTTTCTCACCCCAACTTGATGCTCACTTCTTCCTCTCACTCCTGACCTAGCAGGCCTGGGTATGAGGAACTTGTGGGTGAAGAGAAGGCTTGTATGATCTCTAGACACCTCCACTTCCCCCTATTCCTCCTCTGGGATGGTGGGTACAGTATAGTGTAAGAATCTCTTACCTAGGGCTATTTCCCTCTTTTTTTCTTGACTAACTCTAGGTCGCCATTCATTTCCTCTTTGTTGTATAAAACCAAGTGATGCTTCCATCGTTGTTGTTGTTTAGCTGCTAAGTTGTGTCCGAGTCTTTTCCAACACCATGAACTGTAGCCTGCCAGGCTCCTCCATCCATGGAATTTCCCAGGCAAGAATACTGGAGTGGGTTGTCATTTCCTTCTCCAAGGGATCTTTCCAACCTAGGGATCGAAGCCATGTCTCTTGCTTTGGTGGGTGGATTCTTTTACCACTGAGCCGCCAGGGAAGCCCGATTCTATCTTAGGCAAATGCAGAGTCTTAAGAGCACCCTGCTTATAAAGCCAGTCCACTGTAGTGATAAACTGCATAACCAGAAATGAGATCCCAATTTCCCCTCTTGAAAGCACCCCAATCTCTGTCATACTTCTCTTAGCTGGAGGGAATAGCCTCGAGAGAGGGAAAGAAAAGATCACAGTATTCCTCCCTAGCCAGCAACTCCTCTCCTCTTCAGTCTTTTATTAATGCAAGGTTTGTAGAAACAGATGGAACTGAAAACTGGGATAAACATTGAGGTTTCCAAGGTCCTCAAAGTAATGTCTGCCCTCATTCACTTGGCACTTGATTCCCTTTGACATGAACTTTGGGTTCTCATTGCCAACCCTGGGCAACCAGCAAAGTTCCTATTCAATAATCTACAAGTATAATGATAGTACTGGTCTATATGTTGTCTAAAATCTGCAGGAGCCTTGCTTGTTTGTGTGTCATAACACCACAGCTGGTATAGGACACTCAAGATCTTTTTACAAGCAGCTTACATTCAAAGGGAGAAATATAAAAATATACTTATGTGTATGTAACAACAAACATTACAAAATCAGTGATTCTCATGGGAATCATGCAGTTGATTCTCAGGGGAAGTAACTGAAGCAAATTTACATTACATGATCAAGAAAGGTTGTTCTAAAGAGCTGACATTTGGGCTGTGATTTGAGTTAACAGAACTAGTATAGTAAGATCAAGAAAGAACATTCAAGATAGTGAGAACAGCTCATACAGAAACCCTAAGATGAAGCTCTGGGTGGAGCCCAGTAGGAGAGTGGGCAAATATAGAAGTTTGGGTCAGAGATGTAGCTAGGCCACAGATCTCCTGGGAATTTTTCACTGAAGTAATTATTTCTTTTTATTATATTCTAGATGATAGGAACCCATTGGAAGATTTTAAGCAGTGAAGTGAGGAGACAAAGGTTGGATTTCTTTAGTGGCAAATTTCTTTTGGCAAATGGGGATAAAATGGAATAGTAATTCAAATCAAAAATGGGTGTTTGGGCTAGGTCTACAGCAGTGAGAATAGAGAAATGAGAGGGTTGAACACTTAGAAGAATAATGCATCAGACTAGCTGGTAAACTGGATGTGGAGGTGAGGAAAGGAGAAAAATGAATAGTAACGTGCACATTTGGGGCTTGAGGATCTTTGTGGGGGGCAGTGACATTTCTGGAGAAGAGTAAAAATAGAGAAGTAGTTCTGAGGTTCAAGAGCTGTCTTTTAGTCCTACAAAGTTTGACATGACTCCATGTCAGCTTTCAAGGAAGAGGGCCCAGCAGGCAGTAGACATTTAGAGGCATGAATCTGACATTCCTGAGAGCAGCAGGGTTACATAAGCACGTTTAGAGGTCACCAGCAAACACATACTGGAAGCTGTAAGAGTAGATGGGTTCATGGGCATTTGAATCTTGTTAAAATGCAGATTCTGATTTAGTGGGTCTGAGGCAGGGCCTGACAGTGTAGGTATCTAAGAAGCTCCTAGGTGATGCAGATGCAGAGCTCATTTTGAGCAGCCTGAGTCTAGAGAGGATGAGCAGAGGGAGAAGGCAGACCTAGACCGAGGCCTCTGAAACCCGGCATCTACATCCGGGGAACAGGGAGTCAGTAAGGGAGGTGTCCCTCTTCCCTCCCCTCAGTTCTTTCCAGCCCCCCTTCCTCCCTTCACCCATAAACACTTACGAGACCAGTTCGGTGTCAGGAGCTGTGTTCAACAGTTTATGTTCCTCTATCAACTGACGGCTGCCAAACCTTAATTCAGTCTTTTGCTCTGCAGGTAAATTTCCCATCCCCTGCTGCTCAAACCTTTCTGCTGAATTCAGAGGCTCTGTTTACCTGTTTCCAGAAATATCCAGATTAGAAATTTAAGAATGTAAACACCTGTTTGAAAGGATCGCCTTAGGAGCCTTAACTATCTCTGGGCAGATGAGGCGGGGGAACAGGAAAATACGGCGTTAGAAAGATTTGGCTAAGCTTGACCTTGGGGAAGAGAACAGCTGGGGATTTAGAATTTCAGCCCTCATCCAAATGCAGCCAAGTGTGGCATTTCTCCTTCTAATTTCAGGAAAGAAGATAAAGACAGTTCCCTACAAAGTCAGGCTGGTGCTCCATCAAAACCAATACTGATTATGCCTGACAAAGAAACAAGAAAAGAAAGAAGCATAACAAGGAAAAAACCCACCACCAACATCTAGTTAAGGGAAAACTCAGACTGAACATGACTCATCTGAAAACAAACGAGTCAATTAACCAAGGATCTCTCTAAAGCAACCCAGTCCCCCACCAGTCCAGCTACTAAATTGCCTCTTGCTTACTTCTCAGCTCAAAGACAGAAAGGAAACAGAAGGTGGGGATGCAGACCGGATTTATGCATGAAGAAAACGATGGTGATAAAAGACAGGGCTTTGAAAAGCAATCAGAGCTGCCAGCCTCCCAACTGAGAACTGTTTAAAATAGCACACCATCAAATAAGAGCTGCATGTGTACCAGTCAAATCCTGAGATCCCTTTCGGACATGCTTTCCAGAATTCCAGAATAATATGACAAGTCTCCTTGTCTTTTTTCTTTTCTTCTCTCTCTCTTACATACACAAACACACACACACACACACACACACACACACACAGACTGTGTACGCATACACAAAGGATGTTAGAATCCAAGATAGCTCTAAAGAGAGGAGAGTGAACTTGAGATCTATGATTTAGCAAAATATGAGGAGGAGTAGGAAGAGGATCAGAGAAGGCAATGGCACCCCACTCCAGTCCTCTTGCCTGGAAAATCCCATGGACGGAGAAGCCTGATGGGCTGCAGTCCATGGGGTCGCTAAGAGTCGGGCACGACTGAGCGACTTCACTTTCACTTTCCACTTTCGTGCATTGGAGAAGAAAATGGCAACCCACTCCAGTGTTCTTACCTGGAGAATCCCAGGGACGGGGGAGCCTGGTGGGCTGCTGTCTATGGGGTCGCACAGAGTCGGACACGACTGAAGCGACTTAGCAGCAGCAGCAGCAGCAGGAAGAGGATAGGTTGTTTCATTAATTCATGGCTCTATTCCCTCTATTTTTAATAACATGAATGCCTTGCCCATGTGGAAGACTTCCCAGAGTGAAAGCAATTTCACACACATGATCCTATATAAGCCTTCATACCAATCTGTGAAGAAAGTAAAAAATATTACCTCTCTTGTTTTCACACATGAAGAAACAGACTAAGAGATATAATGGGATTTGCCCAAAATTACTTTGCAAATCAATGCAAAAGGACATAAACCAAGAGCTTTGGCTCTCAAGTTCAGGGTTCTTTCTACTCTACCAGACTAGCTTTAAACTTTTGGTTGGAGATGTGAAGAGTGACAGCTTTGTCCTCAGGCTCAAGCTGTGTGCCCTCTTCCAGGAAGTGTGCTGAGCTCTCAGCTGGAGCGCATCTCCTCATTCTAGAATGTGAAGGTCAACAAGTCAAGTCAATGAGTCTATCGTTAAGTGCTGACAGGTCAAGACTGCGCTAGCTAGCAGCACAGGAGATACAGAAGAAGTTAAGATGCACTAGATGCTTCAACACTTAATACATGCTTATGGCAAGAGGCGTGAGAAAGAAGCTTTATTAGGTAGCAAGAAGGGGAAGTGATAATCATAATGATGGCAGTAGTGCATTTATTCATTCAACTAGAATTTATTATGTGCCAGGCCCAGTGCTATCAGTGGGAAGACGATGATGGTGATGGTGATGGAGATGACTGTCAATCGCAGAACTGAAAGCACACACGTTTGGCAGTCAAACTAACCTGGATTCAAATTCCAACTTCATCACTTACTAGCTGAGGGGTTTTAGGCATCTATCCTTGAGCATCAGTTTACTCCTTTCTTGAATGGAGGTGACATTAACTTCCTTGCTTGCCTTTACATCATGTCTACCAAGATGACCACCTACTCTGTGCCAGGCAAGGTGCTAAACGCTGAGGATACGTAAATGCATGAGACTCCACTTCTGCCCTTGAGGAGGCCATGTTCAGGTAGGGGTGTGGAGGCAGAATATAGGTTTATTCCAATACCTAGTGTCAGAACCTATGAAAATATCAGGTATATACAGTGCACTCTGGGAGCACAGAGGAAGGTGTGGCAAATTCTGCCTGGATTCAAGGAAGGGCTTCAAGGAGGAGGAACTTCAAATGATCATTTAGATTTTTCACAGGTGGAGAGAGAAGAGGGCATGCAAAGGCAGAGGACTTGAAATAGCTGCTTGTTGTGGGAATAGCAAGTTTCTGTTGTGACCATAAAACACATTTGCGGATGTGAAGGCCTTCTGGACTCCATAAAGCACCATCTCTGCACACTTAGGGGCACGTTTTGTTTATACGGATCTATGATCAGCTTTAATCACTGAGGCTATATCTCTTCTTGCAGCCTTTCCATCTTTATATCTGCCTTTACCCTGCTTTCCGCTTGTTTCTGCAAAAAACATGGCCTCCCTTTCACAGCCATAGAGCTGGACTCCCTCAAGCAAAGGAGACAGAGAACATAAGATTTTGTGAAAAGATGCAGAGGAATCATTTAGAGACACATTGTAAGATAACGGGCTGTCAAGTCACCATCAGGAGCAATCACGTGTGCTTGTTTGTGGAAAGTAAAATCCTGAAACAAAAGAGTTTCAGACTTTGGAGCAATCACCTTAGGAACTATAATAACTTATTTCCTAATTATACAGGTAATGCATACTCCTCATACAATATTTGTAAATACAAAAAAAAATTCAAAAATCTCACCATTTAGGTAAATAACTTTGATTTTTTTAACTTTTTACCCCCAAATTAGAATTATTCTAAATAAATTGCTTTGTAAATAGACTGATTCCAGCTAAAGTTATGTTATGAATATTTTCTCATGTCATGAAATTCTTCTGCAACATGATTTATTGTTATTTTGAGATTGCAGATATTAAAAAAAAGATTCAGAAAACATAATGAATGCCCATGTACCTACCTACCAGCTGGAGTCTGTCATGATGGTTGTGGCTGTCGATCTGCAAAGAGGCAGGGCATGGCCCCCTTTACAGATCACAGCTTCAGCCATCCTGCCTGCTTCCCCAGTACCAAGAAGTTCTTAGGCTGGCATGTGGCTAGAGAGAAATAACTCCATGGCTCACCTGAACAAGCTAGGTCTGGAGGTGTCCTCATCAGGTGCTTTCTGCTCTCTTGCAGATCAGAGCACTAAGGAAAGGCTTTCATTGTGTGTACAAAATTCTTCTGTGTGTAATGACTACATGCTTGTTTGTATCCTTACTGGACTGCTTTTCATGACAGAGAATCTTGTCTTTGTTCATTTCAGCACCTACCATGATGGTGCCTTGTAAGTGTCTGTTAAAAAAAGCATGGCTGGAAATTTCTAGCTCTGGGGCATGATAACCTAGAGGTTAAGGAAATGAGCTTTAAAATCAGACTCCCTGGGTTTCAGTCTCAGCTCTACCATTGTCTTATTATTTAACTAACTCTCTAAGCTTTAGTTGCATCGTGAATAAAATTGAGATAGTCATAGTTCCTACCTGCCCCTCAGCTGTTCTCAACCTTTGAGGTCAACAGCTCCATTCTCATGACCCCTCCTCTGTGGCCTAATATTCCACCATGAAAAATCCATTCCATTATGATAATCATAGTCCTTGGAATGCTGAATCAGCATAAACATGCTCCCTTCCACTGGGAGCTGCCCTACCCCAGGCTCCACTAAGTGAGACTTGGTTTTTAAACTGCCCTGACTCTGAGCTGCAGCTGATTGGCCCAGAGATGGCACCTGCACCAAGCTTGGCTAAGAACTCCCCTCTCTGGGATTTTTGAAAAAAACCCAGAATGCCAAGGTTAGTCCCTCCTAGAGGCAGATGTAAAACTCAAGACTTTTCCTACTATGTCTCTCACCCTGGGAAAATGCTGATCTATGGTGAGAGCAAATGAAGTTACAACATGGAAAAGAGCAGAAGGCTTTTGAACCTACGTCCTAGAGTTCCCAAGGCCCAGTTGCATGCCTGCTATTCCTGAATGTTGGTAGTTAGACTATTCCTTGATTTTGGTTTCCTAAAGACAAAAAAACTCCTCTCCATGGTTACATTCAAGTTTGCTTGTGTGACTTGTAACCAAGAGGAAGGAAGGGAGAGAGAGGAGGAGGGGGTGGGGGAGAGGAAGTACGGAAGAGTAGAAAAGAAGGGAAGGAGAGAGAAGGGAAAGTAAGGGAAGAGAAGACTATTACTTCAATTCTTTGAAAGTATCTCCAGAAGGAGCAGTACATTCCATCTGTGACACTGAAGAGTAAGAATCAGAGAACTTCAAATGTGGAGAGGTCCCTAGATATAATTTAATCAAACCTAAACTCCTCAATTGGAGAAGGCAATGGCACCCCACTCCAGTACTCTTGCCTGGAAAATCCCATGGACGGAGGAGCCTGGTGGGCTGAAGTCCATGGGGTCGCTAAGAGTCAGACATGACTGAGCAACTTCACTTTCACTTTTTACTTTCATGTATTGGAGAAGGAAATGGCAACCCACTCCAGTTTCTTGCCTGGAGAATCCCAGGGACGGGGGAGCCTGGTGGGCTGCCGTCTGTGGGGTCGCACAAAGTCGGACATAACTGAAGCGACTTAGCAGCAGCAGCATCAAACTCCTCAATTACCAGTGAGAAAACTGCAGAGCAAGGAGGAGACAGAACTTGCCCAAATCAGAAAAGCAGAGTCACAGTGCCTTAGCTCAGGCTATCATAACATAATGCCATCGACTGAGTGGCTTGAACAACAGAAACGTATTTTCTACAGCTCTGGAGTCGGGAAGGCCAAGATCAAGGTCCAGCAGGGTTTAGTTTCAGGTGCAGGCTCTGCCTGGCTTGTAGATGGCTCCCTTCTTGCAGTGTCCTCACATGGGAGAGAGAGAGAGAAAGAAGAGAGAAGCTCTCTGGTATCTGTTCTTATAAAGGCACAGATCCCATAGAATCAGGGCTCCACCTTCATGATCTCATCTAACTGTAATTACCTCCCAAAGCCTCCATTTCCAAATACCAAATAACATTGGAGGTTACGACCTCAACATATGAATTTTGACATGATACAGTTTAGTCCATAATACACAGCTTTGGGCTTCCCTGATGGCTCAGCTGGTAAAGAATCCACTGCAATGCAGGAGACCCCAGTTTGATTCCTGGGTCAGGAAGATCCCCTGGAGAAGGGATAGGCTACCCACTCTAGTATTCTTGGGCTTCCCTGGTGGCTCAGCTGGTAAAGAATCCACCTGCAATGCAGGAGACCTGGGTTTGATCCCTGGGTTGGGAAGATCTCCTGGAGAAGGGAAAGGCTACCTACTCCAGTATTCTGGCCAGGAGAATTACATGGACTGTATACTCCATGGGGTCTCAAAGAGTCGGACATGACTGAGTGACTTTCACTTTCATACAGCTTTAGGATTTGTACACCTGGAATGTCTTTAAAGATCATCTAGTCCAAATTCCTTGTTGGCAAGTGGGAAAATTCAGGTCCAAACAAATATAGAGATTTTCCAAGCGCTCATCATGACCCAGTGGACTTCCCCAGTGGCTCAACAGTAAAGAATCCGCCTGCAATATAGGAAATATGTGTTTGATTCCTGGGTCAGGAAGATCCCCTGGAAGAAGTCATGGCAACCCATTCAAGTATTCTTGCCAGGAAAACCTCCTGGACAGAGAGTCTAGTGGGCTACAGTCCTTGGGTTCGGAAAGAGTCAGACGCAACAGAAGCGGCTGAGCATGCATACGTACATTGTGACCTAGTGGCAGATTTTACCCATCAAATTATTCTCTGAAAGGTTAAGAAAATCTAAAGGTATCAAGAAGTATGAAAGACTGCAAGGAAGTTGCTGGTGAGGGCTGGTAATGAGTGAGAGTAAGGGTGAAAAAAGCAAAGACATTCGACTTTAGCCAGTTCTGCAATCCTCACAGTTCTGTTAGGGGAGAGGGATCAGACAGGTTAGTACACAGGTTAGAGGACATTGTAAGCCTTGCCCACTTTTTTCATTCTTCTGCAGCCAGCCACCAGGCAGCAATTATCCATTCACTCCACGTTGGTGCATATTTGGATACGCAAATCAACTGTGTTCATGCATAATTAAGACGGACACTGTGGAAAGTTTCATTTTCCAGCTTGCCAGACGGCTGGAAACAAAGGCTTGCACGAAGCCCTGCTTCACTTCCTTGTCTCAGGCTATGGGTTGAGGGTAGTGGCAGCCAGTCTTCTCCCTCGCTGTTGTGTTCTGTTACTGCATCAGAGAGCTTCAGGGATAGTCCTTATTTCCCTCTCAGACCTGGAGAGACCCTGAGGCTTTCCACAAAAACAGAGTACTTTCTGTCCCCAGTAAGAACAGAGGTAGGTACCTCCATGCCCAGAGGCAGAAGTTCACCCTCTTTCTAGAGTCAGCAGGCTCACTTTATGATCCAAGAGGGGGTTATTTCGGAAGGACAAACACTTGGGGAATGTTTTTTTCATTTATTTTTTAATTGCAGGATAACTGCTTTACAATGTTGTGATGGTTCCTGCCGTGCTGCTGCTGCTGCTAAGTCGCTTCAGTCGTGTCCAACTCTGTGCGACCCCATAGATGGCAGCCCACCAGGCTCCCCTGTCCCTGGGATTCTCAAGGCAAGAACACTGGAGTGGGTTGCCATTTCCCTCTCCAATGCACAAGAGTGAAAGTAAAGTCGCTCAGTTGTGTCCGACTCTCAGCGACCCCGTGGACTGTAGCTCACCAAGCTCCTCCATCCATGGAATTTTCCAGGCAAGAGTACTGGAGCGGGGTGCCATTGCCTTCTCCGGGTTCCTGCCGTACAACAATGCAAATCAGCCATAATTATACTTGTATCACCTCCTCTGGAACCTCCCTGCCCTCCCCATCCCACCCCTCCTCTAGGTCATCACAGAACCGCTGGCTGGGCTCCCTGTGTTATACAGCAACTTCTCACCAGCTATCTCTTTTACACATGGTGTATACACATGTCGATGCTACTTTCTCCATGTCCTACCGTCTCCTTCCTCCGCTGTGTCCAGAAGTCTGTTCCCTGTATCTGCATCTCCATTGCTTCCCTGCAAATAGGTTCATTGATTTCATTTTACTAGATTTCCCATATATATATATGCATAAATAGATGATATTTGTTTTTCTCTTTCTGACTTATTGCACTCTGTATAACAGGGTCTAAGTTCATCAAAGTAAAGCTGAACTGACTCTAATTTGAGTCAGTTCAAATTCAAATGGACTCAAATTCATTCTTTTTTATGGCTGAGTAATATTCCATTGTACATATGTACCTCATCTTCTTTATCTTTTCATCTGTCAATGGACATTTAGGTTGCTTCCATTCCTAGCCATTGTAAATAATGTTGCTATGAACATTGGGGTACATGTGTCTTTTTCAATTATGATTTTCTCAGGCTATATGCCCAGTAGTAGGATTGCTGGATCATATGATAGTTTCATACTGTTCGTGGGATTCTCAAGGCAAGAATACTAAAGTGGTTTGCCACTGCCTTGTCCCAGATGAGATGGTTGAATGGCATCACCTATTCGATGGACATGAGTTTGAGCAAACTCCAGGAGTTGGTGATGGACAGGGTAGCCTGGCGTGCTGAAGTCCATAGGGTTGCAAAGAGTCAGACACAACTGACTGACTGAACTGACTGATGGTAGTTTTATTCCTAGCATTTTAAAGGAATGTCCATGCTATTCTCCATCGTGGTTGTATCAATTTACGTTCCCACCAACAGTGCAAGAGGGTTCCCTTTCTCTCCACATCCTCTCCAGCTTTTATTGTTTGTATATTTTATGTTTTTATAAGTAACATGCACAAGTTATTAAACCGTTGCCTCCCAACTCCAAATACACCCTTTTATACAGCTCAATGATGTTGGAACCAAGATTGAAATCCCCAAGGAGAGGAATACAGTTGTTCTGGACTTTCTTTCTCAGAGGAGAGGTAAAGAGGTTGGTTCTGGGAGTGTGACAAGAGGTTAGAAACGGAAGCAACCTGATACTGAGCCAACTACTGCTTCCAGGTAAGGAGCTGTGCTGGGCTAACAGTAGCAGGAATAGGAAGGAAACTGGGGCCAGAAGGCCTTCTCCCTCTTTCAGGTTCTAGTCTTGCAGAAACTAGCATGAAGCCAGCTAATAACAGAGAAGTGCATTTTTATAGCCCCAGTCCCAGCATTGCAAAACAGTGTGAGAAATGGTAGATTTGAAGTTGAGAGACAGTCGTAGCTTACTAACCAGCACAGTCCACCCCTTTGGTTACTCAGCACCCACATCCAGCTCTGTATATATTTGAATCTCTCAGATGTAATCAGAGTTACTCCTGAATGTTCTCTCAATTAAACACCATATTGTAACACTAATCATCAATGTCAGTCCTTAGGTGGAATAATACGGGGAAAGGAGGAGAGAAAGAAAAAAAGAAAATAGTGTGTGTATATTTATTTGCATGGGTGTATGTATGTGTATGTATTCATAACAAACAAAGAAAAGATAATAATACCTGCTACCATCCTTGTTTCTTTCATGGGTCTAAGGCCATAGTTGGTATTTATAACTTCTTTATTATTCCTTGTTTCCTTCATTCTCAGCCAGGACCTCAAATGATTGGGTTCTTTACCTGACAGTGCGATCTAAATCTTCATTCTTGAGGAGCTTGAATCATTTGTCCTGTCTTACTCTGGTTGCTGTTGTTTTCCATTAACTTTTACTATTGGATATTGGACTGCAAGGAGATCCAACCAGTCCATTCTGAAGGAGATCAGCCCTGGGATTTCTTTGGAAGGAATGATGCTAAAGCTGAAACTCCAGTACTTTGGCCACCTCATGCGAAGAGTTGACTCATTGGAAAAGACTCTGATGCTGGGAGGGATTGGGGGCAGGAGGAGAAGGGGACGACAGAGGATGAGATGGCTGGATGGCATCACGGACTCGATGGACGTGAGTCTGAGTGAACTCCAGGAGTTGGTGATGGACAGGAAGGCCTGGCATGCTGCAATTCATGGGGTCGCAAAGAGTCGGACACGACTGAGCGACTGAACTGAACTGAACTGATGCCATTAAAAAGAGGTAAGTTGATCATCTGGACATTCCTCGACAGGTCATATTGGTCCACTATATTGATGACCTCATGTTAGTCAGAATTCCAGGGCAGAAAATGACAAGTCACTTGGATGCCCTCCTCTGACACCTGCACAACAGAGGATGAGAAATAAACCTTAAGAAGATTCTAGGCCTGCTACATAACCGATGGTTATAGAGATGCAGTCAGTTCTTTTATAGTGCTTCTTTTGAAAACATAAATTTGTTCCAAAATGATTGACATTTTAGGGACAATTTGAGCATGAAAACAATTTCACTTTTGTTTGAGAGTGTTTTTGCCTTGCAAGAAACACTAAGTAAGCTATGAGAACACCCAGGTGAATAAAGCTACATAGGAATAAACAAAGTGGCTCAGTGGTAAAGAATCTGCCTGCCAATGCAAGAGACACGGGTTTGATCCCTGGTTCGGGAAGATCCCCTGGAGAAGGAGATGGCAACCCACTCTAGTACTCTTGCCTGGGAAATCCTATGGATAGAGGAGACTGGCAGGCTATAGTCCATGGGGTCACAAAAGAGTCGGGCATGAATTAGAGACCAAACAACCGTAACACATATACACACTTCAAACACGTACCAGCTACCTCATTGCACTGCATGTGTTATGAGCCACACTCGTCCATATCTCGTATAAAACTGTGTCCAATTTCAAATAATCCTCCATTTACCACTTCACAATAATTCACAAGTTGCAACTTTATAATGGCCATATCCATAATCGAACCTCATGTATCTTTTCCAAGGTGAAATTTCATATTTATTAGTGGTAATTATGTCACCTACCTCTTTTATACCTACATGTCTTTCTCAGTTCACACCTTTGACTTTTCTGGGGGAATCCCTAACACCCACAGAGTAGGTAAAAGTCTAGGACTATTCAATAGGAGTCAACTTCATATACTGGTATGGCCTGATAATATATTGCTTCTGTCCAACAGCCCTGCTTGGATGTCTCATATCAAGCCCCACAAGAAATCATCTGCTATAGAGAATGCACTAAACAACCAATTGGATATGACAATTCACTCCAGGTAGGCAACGAGTTTCTGTCCTCAGCCATCACACTGCTTGCCCAATGGACTCAAAAACCAAGTATCTATGTGTCAAGAGTGGAAGCCATGCCCCATAGCACTGGCTCCTCTCACAAAGACAGACTGAGCCACTGCTGCTGAATGTCTAACCTATAGACAGCAGAGCCCAAATCTGAACATTGATTATGGTACCATCTCTTGAGTAGACTAACCAGCTACTTGGTGGCAAGCTAATTATTATCAGTCTTCTTCCATTCTGGAGGGGGTAGTGATTTGTTCTAATTGGGATAGATACATATTCCAGGTATAAGTTTGCCTTTCTTTCCCACAGTTTTTCAGCCACCACCACTACCACCACCACCCAAGGGATTCATGGGCTCCTGCATAACAGAATCTTGGAGCCAGGTAACCAATTTATGTCAGCAGTTGTAAGCAATGGTCACATCATATGACCATGAGCTCCACTTATACGGCCATATATCACACCATGCAAAGCTGCCGGCTTGACAGAATGTTTGAATGGCTCTTAAACGCACAGCTAAAGCATGTTCTGGGATGACACCTTGCAGTATTAGAGTGCCATCTTACTAGAAAATACAGTTTATATTTTGACCACTGATCATTCTACAGTGATGGCCATGCCTGACAGGTACAATACATGGATCCAAGAATAAAAGTGGGGAAGAAATGGCCTTTGGCACAATCACTCCCAGTGACACCCTGAGGGAACTTGTGCAAATGTTTGCTCTCTCAATATTTTGAACTTCTCAAAACAGTAGAGAAGCCAGTTTTTAAAAGGAGTTGCTATGGTACCAGAGGTGAGTGACTGTTATTATAATAAGGAGACAGAGTTTCATGCTACACATTAGGGGAGTGGAGGAGTACATCTAGAACTCAGAGGATGTACAGAAACATCTCTTAGTTCTTAAATGTCCAGTAACAACAATGAACAGGAGTTGCAGAAATGCCAGCCTGAGAAAAGCATGATAACTGACAGTCCTGGCACCTCATGGATAAGAAACTGGGTCACCCCACACTGGCCAAGAAGTGTAAGCTCAGGGAAGTGCTAGCCAAGAGTAAGTGCAATTTAGAATGAGGGGAGGGAATGATTATCAAATGGCCTTAATGACAGCTGCAGCAGCAGAGACTATATCCTATTGACCTTCTGCAGCTGATCTTGTTTGTTTGTTCATTTGTCTGCTTTAAGAGTTATGGCAGGTCACAGTCTTGCAGCATCAGTGCCAAGTTGCAGGAAACTTAGGCATAAGTAGACTTGAGCAGTCCCAGAAGTAGACTGCAGCAGACAGTATTGTCATCCTACCCTTACTCAACCTCACCATTTCCCCTGAGATCAGTCCATTGGCCAAGTGCCAGCATCTGCAACTTTGCCTGATGTTTTCTTTGGCCACCAAAAACTTCTCTGTCCCCCACAGGACAAGCAGAAATATCCTAGCTCCCTTGCACCATGGGTGGAATAACTTAGCGGTGGATGTTCAACACTGGCTCCTAGAATTTCCCAGTGGTATTATGTACCATTTCCCCTGAAAAGTAGTGTATTTGATAAAGCATCTTTAATTGGCTTTTTTCCTTCACTGTTTCACACTCCCTCTCTCCTACTAGTGCATCTTGTATTACCTCCCAACTTAAGTATTAGCATCTGAAACTTTGTCTCAGAGTTTTCTTCTGAGAGAACCAAAACAAAGACAATACCATATCTGGTTGATTTTAAGACTCAGATTTTAAAATCTTGCCAAGGGCTTCCATGGTGCTTTAGTGGTTAAGAATCTGCCTGCCGATTCACGGGACATAGGTTCAATCCCTTGTCCAGGAAGATTCCACATGTCGCAGGTGCCTAAGCCAACGCACCGTAACTACTGAAGCCCATGCACCGAGAGCCTGTGCTCTGCAACAAGAGAGGCCCACACACGGCAGCAAAGAGTAGCCCCTGCTCACCGTAACTAGAGAAACCCTGCATGCAACAAAGAAGACCAGCACAGCCAAAAATAAAGAAAAAATTTAAAAATATATAAAAAATAAAGTCTTGCCAATACTATCTCTCTGACCCTTCCCAACACCCATATTCGTATGGAAACACAAAAAACCTCAACTAGCCAAAGCAATCTTGAGAAAGAAGAATGGAACTGGAGGAATCAACCTGCCTGACTTCAGACTATACTACAAAGTCAGAGTCGTCAAGACAGCATGGTTCTGGCACAAAGGAAGAAATATAGATCAATGGAATAAAATAGAAAGCCCAGAGATAAATCTATGCATCTATCAATTCAGTTCAGTTCAGTTCAGTCGCTCAGTCATGTCCAACTCTTTGAGACCCCATGAATCGCAGCACGCCAGGCCTCCCTATCCATCACCAACTCCCGGAGTTCACTCAGACTCACGTCCATCGAGTCCGTGATACCATCCAGCCATCTCATCCTCTGTCGTCCCCTTCTCCTCCTGCCCCCAATCCCTCCCAGCATCAGAGTCTTTTCCAATGAGTCAACTCTTTGCATGAGGTGGCCAAAGTACTGGAGTTTCAGCTTTAGCATCATTCCTTCCAAAGAAATCCCAGGGCTGATCTCCTTCAGAATGGACTGGTTGAATCTCCTTTCAGTCCAAGGGACTCTCAAGAGTCTTCTCCAACACCACACTTCAAAAGCATCAATCCTTCGGCACTCAGCCTTCTTCACAGTCCAACTCTCACATCCATACATGACCACAGGAAAAACCATAGCCTTGACTAGACGGACCTTTGTTGGCAAAGTAATGTCTCTGCTTTTCAATATGCTATCTACCTTGGACATAACTTTCCTTCCAAGGAGTAATGGACACCTTATATTTGACAAAAGATGCAAAAATATACAATAGAGAAAAGACAATCTCTTTAACAAGTGGTGCCAGGAAAATTGATCAACCACCTGTAAAAGAATGAAACCAGAACACTTTGTAACACCATACACAAAAATAAACTCAAAATGGATTAAAGATCTAAATGTAAGACCAGAAACTATAAAACTCTTAGAGGAAAACATGGACAGAACATTTTCTGACATAAATCACAGCAAGATCCTCTATGATCCACCTCCCAGAGTAATGGAAATAAAAACAAAAATAAACAAATGGGACCTAATTAAACTTAAAAGCTTTGCACAATGAAGGAAACTATAAACAAGGTGAAAGGCAACCTTCAGAACGGGAGAAAATAATATCAAATGAAGCAACTGACAAAGAATTAATCTCCAAAATATGCAAGCAACTCATGTAGCTCCATACCAGAAAAATAAACAACCCAGTCAAAAAATGGGCCAAAGAACTAAACAGACATTTCTCCAAAGAAGACATATAGATGGCTAACAAATGCATGAAAAGATGCTCAACATCACTAATTATCAGAGAAATGCAAATCAAAACCACAATGAGGTACCATTTCACGCCAGTCAGAGTGGCTGCTATCCAAAAGTCTACAAGCAATAAGAGCTGGAGAGGGTGTGGAGAAAAGGGAACCCTCTTACACTGTTGGTTGGAATGCAAGCTAGTACAGCCACTATGGAGAACAGTGTAGAGATTCCTTAAAAAACTGGAAATAGAACTGCCATACAACTCAGCAATCCCACTGCTGGGCATACACACTGAAGAAACCAGAATTGAAAGAGACAAATGTACTCCAGTGTTCATTGCAGCACTGTTTACAATAGCTAGGACATGGAAGCAACCTAGATGTCCATCAGCAGATGAATGGATAAAGAAGCTGTGGTACATATACCCAATGGAATATTACTCAGACATAAAAAGAATGCATTTGAATCGGTTCTAATGATGTGGATGAAACTGGAGCCTATTATACAGAGTGAAGTAAGCCAGAAAGAGAAACATCAATTCAGTATTTTAACACACATATATGGAATTTAAAAAGATGGTAATGATGACCTCATATGCAAGACAACAAAAGAGACACATATGTAAAGAACAGACTTTTGGACTATGTGGCAGAAGGCGGGGGTGGGACAATATGAGAGAATAGCATTGAAACATGTATATTACCATATGTAAAATAGATGACCAGTGCATGAAGCAGGGTACCCAAAGCTGGTGCTCTGGGACAACCCAGAGGGAGCAGCTGGGGAGGGAGGTGGGAGGGGGGTTCAGGATGGTGGGACACATGTACACCCATGGCTGATTCATGTTGATGTATGGCAAAAATCACCACAATATTGTAATTAGCCCCCAATTAAAATAAATTAATTTTTAAAAATTATAAAAAATAAAATCTTGCCAATACTATTTCCCTGACCCTTCCCAACACCCACACTGAACTCCTTGGACCCCAAAACAGTGACATAAAGTGGGTTGTTAATATATTGCAGGGCCTATATGAATCCCTTTTCTGGCCTGCATACCTTTGATGATGTCCTTCCTTTTAAATGTCCTTCCTTTTTGAATGTTCTCAACCATATCATTTTCTTCATCTAAAAAGGCAATGAAAATAATACCTACCATGCAGTGTTGCTGGAGGCATTACCTGAATTCCATACATTCATTTTCTAATATGATAACATGAAACTAGAGCTTCTCTAGTGGCTCAGACAGTAAAGTCTGCCTGCAGTGCAGGAGACCTGGGTTCGACCCCTGGGTTGGGAAGATCCCCTGGAAAAGGGCATGGCAACCCACTCCAGTATTCATGCCTGGAGAATCCCCATGGACAGAGGAGCCTGGCAGGCTACAGTCCATGGGGTGGCAAAGAGTCAGACACAACTGAGCGACTAAGCACATCACAGCACAACGTGATACTAAATAATATTACTGTTAGTAACAACTAATACCTGTTAAGGTGCTTGCTGCTGCTGCTGCTAAGTCACTTCAGTCGTGTCCGACTGTGTGACCCCATAGACGGCAGCCCACCAGCCTCCCCCATCCCTGGGATTCTCCAGGCAAGAACACTGGAGTAGGTTGCCATTTCCTTCTCCAATGCATGAGAGTGAAAAGTGAAAGTGAAGTCGCTCAGTCGTGTCCGACTCTTCGTGACCCCACGGACTGCAGCCTACCAAGCTCCTCCGTCCATGGGATTTTCCAGGCAAGAGTACTGGAGTGGGGTGCCATCACCTGTTAAGGTGCTTAGTCATTCATTAACCTCAGCTTGAATATCTCCTCCCAGGCCTTCCTAATTCCATACTTACATCACCTCCTGGTTAAAATGAATCTCCTCCTATTCTATGCTTTCATAGCAATTGGTTTACAGCACTTGCTTAATATCTTACCTACAGTTACTCTTGTATATATCTGCCTCCCTATTAACCTCCTATTGACCAGGTTTTATTCATTCTCACCCCAAAAGTGCCTGGTATGTCATGGTTGAACACACTGAGATAACATTTTCTACCTTTTTCTTCTGCAAATCCCTCCTCTTTATTACGTTTCCAGGCCTCCTGAAGAGATTATGTTCCATTAAAAGTCAAGATTATTCCTCTCAGCAACAGGAGGATTTTTATTAAATGTGTAGTAATACTAATAATTTCCATCTGATAGCACTTTACAGTTTATAAGGTGCTTTCACTTCCACATACATTTATTCATTCATTATGGGGGCAAGCATTGCTTGTCTGCATGGGATTCCCTGGGTGGCTCTAGTGGTAAAGAATCTGCCTGCCAATGCAGGAGATGTAGGAGATGGTGGATTCGATCCCTGGGTTGGGAAAATCCCCTGGAGGAGGAAGTTGCAACCCACTCCAGTATTCTTTTAAGGAAAATTTCCTGGACAGAGGAGCCTGGTGGGCTATAGTCCACGAGGTGTCAGGGAGTTGAATGCAACTGACCAAACACACACACACACATACACATCTTCCCCATGTGCCAGGGAAGCAAAAAAGGAGAACAGCCATGCCTGCTGTAGAGTGTTGCCCTGCTGCTCAGCCCCAAGTGACAGTGAGAAAATGACAAGGGAGTTGAGTGGAGATCATGGTAGCAACATTATTGCTTTCAGAGCTGCATAGTGAACATCACGCATCAAATGTCAGAATCAGGATTTCTCCTAGACCACCTCATGCCTTTCCCATCAAATATAGCCCTTGTGTTCTGGCCAAGGAAAAACTCTATGAACAGATAATTACTCAACCAACTACACTGGATTTAGCACTTGCCTTGCACCAGAAGTGTCATTTATAACATATTAACTCTATCAATCAAGAGGAATTTCTTCCCATTCCACTGAAAAAAACCTTGAGAGAAGAGAGGAAGGAAAGGAGGGAAGGAGGGAGGAGAAAGAGAAAGAGGGAGGGAGGGAGGGAGGGAGGGAGGGAAGGAGAAGGGGAGGGAGGAAGTTAGTTTTCCTTTATAAGGTGAGATGATTAAAAGGTAGAGTTGGGATAGAAAGGTTTCTCAAGTATTTTTTTCCTCCTAAGAAATGAAGTGGAAATCCCTTAGTGAAACATGAGCTCTAGAAATAGGTTCCTTTAAAACATGCCCTCACAGACCTCTCAGTTTAATGGGGATTATGTATCCCTTATGCATAGGAAAAAGATGTAAATAGTTTGATAAGTTCTGTACTCCAGTTTAATAAGAAATGGTAAGTTGGAGGAAGGATGCTAACATGCTTAGGAGATGATCAGGAAAATGTATTAAGGTCCATAAAATGCTTATTTCCCTTTTTCTGAGCACTTAAGATATGCAGGGAGTGGGGGTGGTCATTGATTCTTCACAACCATATGAAGTTAGTAGGATTATTGTCATTCAATGGATAACTGATAGGCAGAGAGAAAAAAATGACTTAAAGTCACAGTGGGTCCCAGGATATTGAATCCATTCCAGGTTTTATCACTTACTAGTCCTATGACTGAGCAAGTGACTTAACCCCTCTGAGCCTCAGTTTCCTCTTTGGTAAAATGGGAAATATTGATGTCAGACCTGCATGACTCCTGGTGATTCATACCCTACCTACTTTAAAAGGTTTTCACGGAGGGAGATTAAAAGGGATAATGCACATGAAAGCGTTTTGGGGAAATTAAAAGCCTGGATCAATGTAAGGGATTATTGAGGTCGTTGTTGCTCAGCCTAGTGCAAATTGGTGGCAAACACGTCTAGCTTTTACACATCTCCACTCTCCTTTATTATATTAACAGAACTCTGATTCTATTTCAGGAGACCATGTACCTCCTTAGAAATATTCTCACCCCAGATTCTCTTGTAGCCACATGTAGCCAAGTGACCATTTGCAGCCAGTTAGATGTAAGCTAAAGTCTACTGAGCAGTTTCCAGAAGAGTTATCATTTTGCTGATAGAGACAGACTCCACTGCAGTATGGTTTTTATCCTTTGCAATTCCTCCTGCTTGGCATGCAGGCTTGATGCTTAGAGACAAGATATCCATCTTGCAACCATAGAGACAAAAGTTCTATATTCAGAATGTCAGAGCAGAAGGCAAGAAGGGGCCTAAGTCCTTGAGTATTTGCTTGAGAAGTTGCACGAGGTCTAGATCATCCATCTGATTCTTGTTCCCTAAGAAAAATAAAGCTATATTTGTTTAAGCCACTGTGGTCAGGTTTCTATTCCATGCAGCCAGGTACAATCCTAGTTGGCAACAGGTGTTAACTACTGTCATGAGAGAAGGGTCAAAATGCCTTCTTAGGCTCTTTACTACAATTTTTCCTTCAGCATCATTAAAGAATGCAATGTAGTATGACATAGCAGGAAGAGTCAGATACTTTAGAAGTGAGTTTTAGGCCTGGAGAAGCCTAGTTGTGAATGCTGCAACTGTTATTAACTAGCTGTGTCACCCAAAACAGGATCTTAACTGTAAAATAACAACAGCAATCTCCATTTCACAATGAGTTCTACATGAAAAGGGCATGGTGCATATTAAGTGCTCAACAAATGGTTATGGTGCTTTAGACGGGGGCAGAGGAGGCCCTAACAGTATTTCAAGGTTCTGATCTGGACTCAAGGGTCATGCATCCTTAGTGAAGACATGTGTTTTCTGGTTATTTGGTCAAACCCTGTTTTGATGGGATACTCTAGGACAGTAAAAATCAGCTGTTAAGCTACCAAGTCAGAACTTTAAATTAGCCTCAGGAACTTCAGAGGCTGCGTGGCAGAGGACTAAGAGTTCTGACTTTTGGGCCAGATACCTCTAGGTGTGAATTCTGGTGCCACCACTTTCTACTTACATAACCTGGGTGGATTACACCATCACTTTGAGGTTGGATTTCTTCCTTACCTCACAGAGGTTGTCAAGAGCCTCCAATGAGATAACATACATGAATATGCTTAACCTGCACAAGTATTACTGATATGAATGTTTGTATTCTCCACTCTGGTACAGTGGTGAGCCCGGTGCTGGTAGGGGAGGGGGATATTGCAGAGGAGGGAAGAGTTTGTTGTGGCCATAAATTGAATTTCAAATACACAGAATCACTGGTCTGCAAAGGACCACAGTTGGAGGTTGTTTCGGTCAATGCTAGCCTTGAAGCAGAAGCTTCCCAGATGGCATGGTGATAAACAATCCATCTACCAATGCAGGAGACATGAGAGACACAGGTTTGATCCCAGGGTAGAGAAGATCCCCTGGAGGAGGAAATGGCAACCCACTCCAGTATTCTTGCCTGGACAATTCCATGGACAGAAGAGTCTAGCAGGCTATAGCCCATAGGGTTGCAAAGAGTCAGATATGACTGAACACAGCTTTGAAGCAAACCTAACCATTTGGCTTGTGAGGTGGCAGCTGCCTGCTGGGCGGCAGCTCTCGGGAGGATGGGGGTGGTGGGAGAAGAGGGGTTCAAAGCCTGACACTGCTCCTTGGCCCTTCTCCACTGTAGCCATCACCCCAAGGGTCCAGTATGGCTAAAAATATACTTTGCCTCCAACACAGCTCAATATATTTGGGGCTGAGGAGGGGCTGGAGGAGGCGAGAGCCTAGCTGAACACTGCCAGTTGGTAATAAAGGCCCCAGGAAGGCACACAGCTCCTCTGCAGAGGCCCCCAACCTTTTAGGCACTAGGGACTGGTTTCACAGAAGACAATTTTTCAAGACTAGAGAGGGGTAGTTTCCGGATGATTCAAGCACATTGCATTTATTCTGCACTTTATTTCTATTATTATTACATCAGCTCCACCTCAGATCATCAGGCATTAGATCCTGGAGGTTGGGGACCCCTGCTCTAGAGGAGAGACATGCCCCCTTCCTGGGTCAGTGGCTGCTTTTCTCTGTCTTTCCGGCTACCCCTCTTCTAGCCCAGACATTTCAGGATCTTATTACCAGGGTCAAGTCCATCCTGTTCTTAGAGCTCTGCATTGGTGGCACTTGGATTTAAATACAGATGCTTGTATAAGGGAGGGGGAGGGAGAGCAAAGAAACCAGGGCTGCTCCGGTAGCAGTCACTGCTGGTGTGGCCCTGGGTATGCATAGTTGGGTGTCCCCAACATAGGCAAAGGGAAAGAGCACTATTATGGAGTCAGAGGGGCCTGAGATTAAGTCTTATAACCTGCTAACTCTGAGACAGTCATACAACTTTGTGTGTGTGCTCAGTTGCTCAGTAGTGTCCGACTCTTTTGTGACCCTATGGACTGTAGTTTGCCAGGCTCCTCTGTCCATGGGATTTTCCAGGCAAGAATACTGGAGTGGGTTGCCGTTTCCTCCTCCAGGGGACTTCCTGACCCAGGGATTGAAGCCCTGTGTCTTCTCCTGTCTTCTGCATTGGCAGACGGATTCTTTACCACTGAGCCACCTTGGAAGCCCCTAGTCATATAACCTTACTGATCCTTAGTTTCCTTGAACTTTTTGTGAAATAGTCATTTTAAAAAGCAATAATAACAGCTGAAATTTATAATAATTATAGCTTAACATTTACTGACTACTTAATATGTGCCAGACTCTGCCCTAAGCTTTTTACATGTAGTATTTCATCCCATTTTCCCAGTAACCCTATGGGGTAGGCATTCTGTTGTCTCCAGTACTCCCCATCTATTTTATAGATGAGGAAACTGAGGCACATAGAGTTAAAGTAAGCTACCCAGGGTCACACAGAGAGTAAAAATAATGTGTAACAAATGAAAAGTGTTTGGCATACAGTGTGATTCACTCAGTGGTAGCGATCCTAGGGAGATGTGCCCATATTAATAGAGAAGCTTTTTCCTTTCTTCCTACCTTTTCCCCATCTGCAATAATGAGACACCCGTCATCTCACACCAGACCTGGAAGGTGAGCAGTATCAATACAGATGAGCGTATCCATCAAGAAAACAAAACCATTCTAATACCTCAAACACAGAGAAGTGAATACAGGGACCTCATCATGTGATGATGCTCAGAGAGCTGAACTGGCAGTCAGAGTAGCAAACAGGAAACTGGTACCGTTTCAGGCCTCTGGCTGGATCAAGAAACAGCCAGCCAGAAGCTGGGACCCATGAGGAAGAAGCTGCTGAGAGTGAGCACTGTGGACAAGATTCAGCGGGACTGCAGGTGGCAGGCCCGGGCTTCCCTTCTCCCTCGTCCAATTTTCTTCTAGGACCATGCATCACCCAGACCTAACTGCAAGTTGGGGGATGTAATTTCTTAAAACATAAAGCAGAACCGAGGAGGGGAGAGAACAGACAAACATTAGCCATGGAGAAGAACACATGTGACCTATTTGAGGCAACAGAACTAATCAGGTGTGTATCCAGGACTTGAGTCCTATCTTTTTATGCTCCTGTAATGCTTCCCAGTATCTTGACTTGTCCAGCAAAGGATTATCTCAACTCTTTATTCTATTCATTATATATATATTTTCTAAAGCTTCCCTGCTCTTTTCAAGGCTTCAACTCTACCCAAATCCTCTTTCTGCAGTTGACCTGGTTCCCATATCTTCATATGGCCTCCAGACCATGTGACAACTATTTGACTTTGACGGTGTGGATCACAATAAACTATGGAAAATTCTGAAAGAGATGGGAATACCAGACCACCTGACCTGCCTCTTGAGAAATTTCTATGCAGGTCAGGAAGCAACAGTTAGAACTGGACATGGAACAACAGACTGGTTCCAAATAGGAAAAGGAGTACGTCAAGGCTGTATATTGTCACCCTGTTTATTTAACTTATATGTAGAGTACATCATGAGAAACGCTGGACTGGAAGAAACACAAGTTGGAATCAAGATTGCCAGGAAAAATATCAATATCCTCAGATATGCAGATGACATCACCCTTATGGCAGAAAGTGAAGAGGAACTCAAAGGCCTCTTGATGAAAGTGAAAGTGGAGAGTGAAAAAGTTGGCTTAAAGCTTAACATTCAGAAAATGAAGATCATGGCATCTGATCCCATCACTTCATGGGAAGTAGATGGGGAAACAGTGGAAACAGTGTCAGACTTTATTTTTCTGGGCTCCAAAATCACTGCAGATGGTGACTGCAGCCATGAAATTAAAAGATGCTTACTCCTTGGAAGGAAAGTTATGACCAACCTAGATAGCATATTCAAAAGCAGAGACATTACTTTGCCAACAAAGGTCCGTCTAGTCAAGGCTATGGTTTTTCCTGTGGTCATGTATGGATGTGAGAGTTGGACTGTGAAGAAGGCTGAGCGCCGAAGAATTGATGCTTTTGAACTGTGGTGTTGGAGAAGACTCTTGAGAGTCCCTTGGACTGCAAGGAGATCCAACCAGTCCATTCTAAAGGAGATCAGCCCTGAGATTTCTTTGGAAGGAATGATGCTAAAGCTGAAGCTCCAGTACTTTGGCCACCTCATGTGAAGAGTTGACTCATTGGAAAAGACTCTGATGCTGGGAGGGATTGGGGGCAAGAGGAAAAGGGGACGACAGAGGATGAGATGGCTGGATGGCATCACTGACTCGATGGACATGAGTCTGAGTGAACTCTGGGAGCTGGTGATGGACAGGGAGGCCTGGCGTGCTGCGATTCATGGGGTCGCAAAGAGTCGGACACGACTGAGCGACTGATCTGATCTGATCTGATGTTTACTCCTTTTCTGCATTCAATCTTAGTGTCCTCTCCCAATCTGAAAAAGAGTGCCCCATCCACCCCACATTGGTCAGGGTTCAATTGGGGAAGCTGAAACTCTGTGACTGTTATGGAATAAAAGATGTTCAGTTCAGTTCAGTTCAGTTTAGTCACTCAGTCATATTTGACTCTTTGCAACCCCATGGACCACAGCATGCCAGGCCTCCCTGTCCATCGCCAACTCCTGGAGTTCACTCAAACTCATCTCCATTGATTTGGTGATTCCATCCAACCATCTCATCCTCTGTCATCCCCTTCTCCTCCCACCTTCAATCTTTCCCAGCATCACGGTCTTTTCAAATGAGTCAGCTCTTTGAATCAGGTGGCCAAAGTATTGGACTTTCAGCTTCAACATCAGTCCTTCCAATGAAGACTCAAGACTCATCTCCTTAGGATGGACTTGTTGGATCTCCTTGCAGTCCAAAGGACTCTCAAGAGTTTTCTCCAACACCACAGTTCAAAAGCATCAATTCTTCAGCACTCAGCTTTCTTTATGGTCCAACTGTCACATCTATACATGACCACTGGAAAAACCATAATCTTGACGAGATAGACCTTTGTTGGCAAAGTAACGTCTCTGCTTTTTAATATTCTGTCTAGGTTGGTCATAACTTTCCTTCCAAGGAGTAGTTCAGTTCAGTTCAGTCTCTCAGTCCTGTCCAACTCTTTGCGACCCATGAATCGCGCATGCCAGGCCTCCCTGTCCATCACCAGGTCCCAGAGTTCACCCACACTCACGTCCATCGAGTCAGTGATGCCATCCAGCCATCTCATCCTCTGTTGTCCCCTTCTCCTCTTGCCCCCAATCCCTCCCAGCATCAGAGTCTTTTCCAATGAGTCAACTCTTCGCATGAGGTGGCCAAAGTACTGGAGTTTCAGCTTTAGCATCATTCCTTCCAAAGAAATCCCAGGGCTGATCTCCTTCAGAATGGACTGGTTGGATCTCCTTGCAGTCCAAGGGACTCTCAAGAGTCTTCTCCAACACCACACTTCAAAAGCATCAATTCTTTGGCACTCAGCTTTCTTCACAGTCCAGCTCTCACATCCATACATGACCACAGGAAAAACCATAGCCTTGACTAGACGGACCTTTGTTGGCAAAGTAATGTCTCTGCTTTTGAATATGCTATCTAGGTTGGTCATAACTTTCCTTCCAAGGAGTAAGCATCTTTTAATTTCATGGCTTCAGTCACCATCTGCAGTGATTTTGGAGCCCAGAAAAATAAAGTCTGACACTGTTTCCACTGTTTCCCCATCTATTTCCCATGAAGTGATGGGATCGGATGCCATGATCTTCATTTTCTGAATGTTGAGCTTTAAGCCAACTATTTCAGCTTGTCCTTCATCCAGTCCAGCATTTTTCATGATGTACTCTGCATATAAGTTAAATAAGCAGGGTGACAATATACAGCCTTGATGTACTCCTTTTCCTATTTGGAACCAGTCTGTTGTTCCATGTCCAATTCTAACTGTTGCTTCCTGACCTGCATACAGATTTCTCAAGAGGCAGGTCAGGTGGTCTGGTATTCCCATCTCTTTCAGAATTCTCCATAGTTTATTGTGATCCACAAAGTCAAAGGCTTTGGCATAGTCTATAAAGCAGAAATAGATGTTTTCCTCGAACTCTCTTGCTTTTTTTGATGATCCAGCATATGTTGGCAATTTGATCTCTGGTTCCTCTGCCTTTTCTAAATCCAGCTTGAACATCTAGAAGTTCATGGTTCACATATTACTGAAGCTTCGCTTGGAGAATTTTGAGCATTACTTTTCTAGTGTGTGAGATGAGTGCAATTGTGTGGTAGTTTGAGCATTCTTCCAGTCCTGTGGCCACTGCTGAGTTTTCCAAATTTGCTGGCATATTGAGTGCAGCACTTTCACAGCATCAGCTTTCAGGATTTGAAAGAGCTCAACTGGAATTCCATCCCCTCCACTAGCTTTGTTCGTAGTGATGCTTCCTAAGACCCACTTGACTTCACATTCCAGGATGTCTGGCTCTAGGTGAGTGATCACACCATCATGATTATCTGGGTCATGAAGATCTTTTTTGTACAGTTCTTCTGTGTAAAAGTTGTACAATTTGTACAAATTATAGCATATCCATACAAAAATGGTCTGTATTGTGAGTGTGTGTATATACATGTGTGTATATACACATACATACATACATACAATGGTATATTGCGTACATGCTCAGTCATGTCTGACTCTTTGAGATTCCATGGACTGTAGCCCACCAGGATCCTCTGTTCATGGGATTTTCCAGCCAAGAATACTGGAGTGAGTTGCCATTTCCTCCCCCAGGGGATCTTCCTGACCCAGGAATCAAACCTGCATCTCCTGCATTGGCAGGAAGACTCTTTACCACTGAGCCACTGAACCACCTGGGAAACTGATGCTGGAATATTACTCAGCCATGAAAAAGAATGAAATGTTGCCATTTGCAGCAACATGGATGAACCTAGAGGGCGTTATGCTCAGAGAAATAAGTCAGAGGACAAAAAGTATTGTATGATATCATATATGTAGAATCTTAAAAAATACAACAAACTAATAAATATAATGAAAAAGAAGCAGATTCATGGATTTAGAGAACTAGTGGTTGTCAGTGAAGACAGCGGAAGGAGGAAGAGAGTAAGAGGTATAAACTATCAGAAAACTATCAGGTATGAAATAAGCTACAAGGATATGCAACACGGGAAATATAGCCAATATTTTATCATAATTATAAATGGAATATAAGGTTTAAAAATTGTGACCTTCTATACTGTACACCTATAACTTATATAATATTATACAGCAACTATACTTCAATTTTTAAAAAAGAGGCCAGTGTTCTGAACTCCTGCCTGTGTGTCTCACTACCTTTTCTCTCATCCTCTTAACATCTGACGGTCACATGCAGGGAGGGGGAAATAAGAAAGGAAGATGGAGCTGGCCAGGAAGGACAGACATCTAGAGCCCTGCCTAGAGCTCACATCCTGGGAAATCAGAGTTCCTTCTCTGAGGCCAGCCAGGCACTGTAGTCTAGAGGCAAGAAGCTCCATTCATATGAGAAACACTTATGGAGCACCTACTGTGTATGATGCCACATATCCTCATTAAACACCTCCTGAGAGCCTCATGCTAGCAGTGAGCAGTGAAACAGACAGATATGATCTATATGGTGGGACTTAAGTTGGGGAGACACTGATCAGATTTAATTTTTCAAAATTTAAACTGGCTGCCTCGCCTAGAATGGATCATAGGTACGAGTCTCCCTATTTTTACATATAAGGAAATTGGGACTTAGAAGGATTGAAAATCTTCTTCCAAGGAGATTTATGGACATGGGTGGGGGCGAGATTTATGGACATGGGTGGGGGCGGGAGGAAGGAGAGTGTGGGTGAATGGATCGAGTAGCATGGAAACATATACACTACCATATGTAAAATAGATGGCCAATGGGAACTTGCTGTATGACTCAGGGAACTCAAACTGGGGCCCTGCAATAATCTAGAGGGTGCTAAGGGGGGGGAAGAGGGAAGGAGGGTCAAGAGGAAGGGGATATATGTATCCCTATGGCTGATTCATGTTAATGTATGGCAGAAACCAACACAATATTGTAAAGCAATTATTCTTCAATGAAAAATAAATACTTAAAAAAAAAAAAAAAGTCTTGTTCCAGCTAGAGACTCTGAGACTCTGATTCTTGGCCAACCCCACAACCTACACTGGCTATAATCCACGCTCTGTTCATGAAAGTGTCTCCTTCTATTCATGTTATTCACGCAGGAGTAGGGAGGTGGTGGGAGGGCCAGGGAGGGAGGGAGAGGAGGTGATGGAAATGACGTGCCCCCAGGGTCAGGATGTGCTCGGCTCACACTTCAAGTCGCTCCACTGTGATACCCTCTTTTTGAGCCTGGTCGAGGGGCCAGCCGCTCCCAAGGGCTCTGGTCAGAGAAACTGCCAGCTGCTGCTGCCCAACAAAGATGTCTCGTTGCATCTTGTTCCTATCGATTACCCACCAAAGTGTCTCTCATTGTTAGGCATTCCCCAGGGGCAACCAGAGAAAAGGAGTCCTTTCCCCTTTTTTTTTGCTTTTAATGACATCCAATCCTACCCAGTGATCTATGCCCTCTTCCTAAAGGCAGCAGGGGGAAGGGAAAGGAGAGAATGAAAACACAGAGGTAGTGAGGACAGGGGTAGACACACACACAAGTGAGAGATGGAGAGAGACAAAGCGAGAGACAGAGACAAAGAGAGAGACTGAAACAGGTACGCAGACGGAGAGGCAGCAGAGACTCAGAGGCTGGGAGAGAGAGATGGAAATAAAGATCAACGAGTCTATTTTGACTTTTTGTGCTAAGACACCCTATATGGGAGAGACAGAGGCAGACCCAGAATGAGAGGGCGAGAAAGGAGACAAAACAACAGCAGGACAGAGGCAGGCAGAAACGAAGTGTCAGAGAAATAAAGACGAGATGACGAGAGAGAAGGAGAGAAAGAGAAAGAGAGGGAGGAGGAAGGCAGGAAAGGGAACATCAGCACTAGAGGTCCAGGGGCTGAGAGGACTCATGAGGGACCCACATGGAGCCCCAGACAGCCTGGGAATGCAACTCCCGTCCCCCAGTGTACAGGGATGGGTTATTCTGCTATTTCACCTGTGAGCTGTGTTAATCCCCGCCCCCCACAACTGGAAATGAGAGCTCCTGAGAGGCAGCCAGACCCTGCCCCACACTTTGGTCTGGGTACCACGACCACAGCAGGCTTTGGATTTGGGGGCTGTCATGCTCCAGGACTCAGCACTCACCTTTCCCAGACTTTCTCTCTCCTTCAGTTTCGTGACTCCAAGATAACACTGAAGCCCAGACCTCCACATCCAGGACAACTCCGAGCTCTGCACACCAATGTCCCAATGTACCATTCCCCCAGGTCCCACTGCCTCACACCAGCTTCTGGTGCCTTCAACACAGACACAGCTCAGCACCTTCCCATCTCCTCTCCACCCTGCTCCTTCTCCTGGGTACTTGGCTTCCTGACCCCTCATCCTAGCCAGAAACCTGGGGATCATCTCCGCTTTACCCCACATCATGCATATTGCCCTCCGGACCTTATCTCCTCAACACTTTTTAACTTCTCCCCGCCTTCATCTCTGCACCTGAAACAGAAAGACAACAATAGGATCTACCCAGTGGGTTGTTAGGATAATTAAATGAGCTAATATATGCAAAGCACTTGTAACAGTGAATTCCTGGCCTAGAGCAAATCCTCAGTAAATATCAGCCAGGAGGTGGTAGTCACAGAAGCTGTTCCTTCCTGTCCATCCCACCGCCTCCAGCCCTCCTGGGGCCCAGCATCTGCTCGCAACTTCAGCATTTCCAGACTGAGCTCTACCTCTAGGCACACAGATTCCAATCTATCCCCCACAGCCACCAAGATGACCTCCCAACAGGGCAACTCTCTTCCAGCCTCCGCCACAAAAGCGTTCAGGGAGCCCGAGTGAACACAGGATGGGGTTCAAGCACCTCTGTTGACACAAAGGGGCCTCTGTGCTCCGGACTCATCTACGTCTCTCCTCTTGGTCTCTGCCACACCCTATCCCTCCTCCTAAAGATACATCTGTGCACACCAAGCTGTTCTCAGCCTCCTTGCTATCGTTCCTGCTGTTCCTTCTTCCTGGGACATCTTTCCTCCTCCCAGGGCCCCAAATGCTCCATTTCTTAAGTGTCTACCAGTACCACGGGTTTTATGTATGTGTATCATTTCTAATCTTCCCAAGATAGGCATGGTCACCTGCCCCGTACAAAAGGAAGGGAGGCTCCATGGCTTAAGACACACAGTTGTAAAAGGCAGAGCCTGGACTTAACTCCAAGGCCCTCTGCTCCCATGTCTGCATATAAGTTAAATAAGCAGGGTGACAATACATAGCCTTGATGTATTCCTTTCCCAGTTTTGAACCAATCTGTTGTTCCATGTCTGGTTCTAACTGTTGCTTCTTGACCTGCATACAGATTTCTCAGCAGGCAGACAAGGTGGTCTGGTATTCCCAATTCTTTAAGAATTTTCCATAGTTTGTTGTCACAGTCACAGGCTTTAGCGTAGTCAATGAAGCAGAAGTAGATGTTTTTCTGGAATTCCTTTGCTTTTTCCATGATCTAACAGATACTGGTAATTTGATCTCTGGTTCCTCCGCCTTTTCTAAATCCAGCTTGCACATCTGGAAGTTCTCAGTATGATGAATACTGTGTGTATGTATAAACAAAGACTGTATGGTTTATTATAATTTTAATTTTAGACTACGAAATACATATACAATTTTTGACGTTCATAATCTAAGGTTATTATTTAGGTATTTTGGAGAGAATTACATTAATGCTTTGCTATAAAAAAAAAACATATAAAATTTTAAAAACAAGCCAGATGGGTTTTTATGCTTTAGCTATGATGAAGTAAGAGTTCGAGAACTCTAAGGAGGTAGTGTGGTGTAATGGAAAGAGCACTGTTATCAGAAATATGTGATCTGAATCCCAACCCAGGTCTGAAATTTACTAGCAGTGTGATGCTGGGAAAGTTATATACCCTCTCTACTTCTAATTTCTCCTCACAAATCTGGGACCTTGCTACCAAACTCTTAGGGTCCTTGAGAACACTGACTGGCATCACTGAGACACATCAAATCATTCCACTCCTCTGTTAAAAGACCTCCAAGTAAAGGCCATAGTCTGCCATGCTGGCAAGGCCCAGTGTGATCTCCCGCATCAGCTGCTCTGTGCCACTGCACATCAGGCCTCCTCTTCTGCTCCCTATCATTCTCCCTCAACCTCCCTCCAGGGACAGCAGCTTCCTTACTGTCTTTCAAATGCTCCACCCAGGCTCCCACACCAGGGCTGATACCTGCTGTTGCTTCTGCCTGGGAGCCCTTCCCCCTGCTGGCTTTAAGATGCACCTTGCACCTTCAAGTCTTTGCTAAAGACTCCTTTTCTCTGACCTCCCTTTTTAAAACTGCAACCCCTCACACTCCCTTTAACTGAGTCTATAATTTACTTATTTCTTTTACTTATTGTCTGTCCCTCTCCATCAAAACACAGTCTTCATGAAGGCATGGATTTGTATGTTTAGTTCATTGCGGCATCTCCGCATCTGAAACACAGAGTAAGCAACTCAAGAGATATTTACGGAACGAATAGATGAATGAATGAGTACATGAAAGCACCTAGAGCAAAACTCAGCATGTAGCAGGCACTTAATAGCACCTCCTTCCTTCCACATCTTCTGAAATATTTCCTTTTCTTCAGGTCTAAGTTAGATGTAAGTTGTAGGCGATGTTTTCTTTGAACGCATAGAATATAAGACATTTCGTATTCTAGCTGCTCATATGTCACGGATCTTCTTCCACTCCCCTGCACTTCTATCCTTGCCTTTTTTTTAGACATTACATGCACACAGAAGGTGCTTCATAAATATTTGCTGAATTGGCTTATTTATCCAAGTTCCATGAAAGGAAATAAATATTTTGTCTATTGCTGGTGACACTTTTGATGATCAATTCTTGATAGAGTCTTGATTACTCTGAGAAATCCACATGTTGAGAAAGGATGAAGACGTCCTCTAGCATCAGGTATGTGAAGGGCCCTGTATTCATTTGCTCCTGGAGGGGATACCAGCTGTTTTTGTTTGTCCACCTTCTTCAGAAAAGTCACCACTCTCCACTCCAACCAGATTATGCTAAAAGAGCTGCCAATCTTTGAATCAGTCTTGCCCCCTGCCCTCCACTATGGGATCCAGACCAGCCATTTATAGTGTCTCTTCCCTCTGGTTCAGTGAATGGCCCTCTAGTGGCCCAATCAAACTCCCTCCCTCCAAAAAGGGTTAACTAGCAGGGTAAGGTTCTTGCTTTTTTTTAAAGTAATGAAGATGGGAAGATTTGTATCAGGGATCACAGCCAGCCATTTTTCTACTGCAATAAGAAAGTCTGCAATGGGAGAGGAAAAGAGAAACAAACATGGAGAAGAGATAAGGGGGTGGGGAGGGAAGAATGTGAACAAGAGCAAAATTGACTGTACCCCAATATTTGGAATAGTTGCTGATACCTAGCAGAGTGAGTGAGTGAGTGAGTGAGTGAAGTCACTCAGTCGTGTCCAACTCTTTGCAACCCCATGAACTGCAGCCAACCAGGTTCCTCCATCCATGGGATTTTCCAGGCAAGAGTACTGAGGTGGGTTGCCATTTCCTTCTCCAGGGGATCTTCCTGACCCAGGGATTGAACCTGGGTCTCCCGCATTGTAGGTAGATGCTTTACTGTCTGAGCCACCAGGGAAGTAGGCACTCAGTAAATAATGGTAGATGAATTACTGAAGGGGAGGAGGAGAAAGAATGGTAACTTTCCCTGTATCCAGATCAAAAAACTTATTCATTTTTTCCCTCACACATTTATAGAGTTAGTACCATATGTTAGGCGCCATGCTAGTAGCTAATATAGGGAATTAACAGACAATGTTTCGTGCCCTAAAGGAGCTTACCTTCTAGTGGAGAATGTTAACAGCAGACAAATTATGACCTGCTGTAAATCAAACACCTCCATGAGGAATGCCTTGGAATCACCCACTCTGGAACTTGGGGACAAACTGCCTCCAGTTCTCAGTGTGTTCCCAGTGGTGATATCTCTCCCATTTGACTTCACACTTTGGCTGAGCTATGTTTCTAGCAAGAACTGGAAATTCTGACCCCAAGACATGGAGACTGGGATGCTCTGCTGTTGAGTTGCACTAAAGCCAAAGTTTTAGAATAAACTTTTAGAAATCTTGCTGCTGAGATGGTCACTGGTCTTGCCAATTCTGAGGCTTGGTTAGTTGATTCTTTAGGATTCTATAAACTTCCCTAGGACCTGTATGTACATTTCCCTTTTTGCTTAAGCTAACCAAAATTGGGATCTAATTTTTGCAACGCAAAGAAATTTCACTAAAACAAAAGCATTTCCTCAACTCCCTGGAGAATGGAGACAAAGAGAAAGAAAAGTAAATCTAAGTGCTTTGGGATTTTCATACGACTTTTCCCCACAACACTTTCTTTTAACATCCCAGCATCCAGAAAGAAGGTGTCATCATTTATTCTCATTTACAGATGAAGACTTCTGCCCTCTGATGAGATCAGAGAGACTTCTTATGAAACGCAAGCATTATCACTGTTTGTGTGATCTGAGCAAACTATTTATCATCTCTGGGCCTCAGGTTCCGTGGCTATGAAATGGGAGAGGCACTTATGTTACTCTCACAAGAATGAGAGGATTAAGTCAGATTCTAGGTGTGAATCTTTGAACTTGAAGTCAAACCTCGGTTTCCCAGATGCTCAGGCTCCCTGCCACTAACCTTCAACCCCTGATGTAGGTTTGAAATGTTAATTCACACAGATATACACCCCCACATGAATGACTTGAACCAGGTTTGAACCTTGGTCCTTTGACTCCAGAATCTTCACTCTTTATTACTGTCAAGCTCCAAATAGGATGGTGTGGAGACTCAAGCCAACATTATGGGAAAACTTGGGCTTATTTGTTCTGGAGATGATACTAGAGAACACTTGAAGGTCTAGCACGTGAAATAGAGACCAGACTTACTCTGAATTCTCAGGAGCAGAACTGAAGCCAACAGGTGGTGCCTACCAGTTTTCTGCTTAGCACAAAGAACTTTCTCAAGGCCAATACATGCAATTTTCCAGAAGTGATGAGACTCCAATCAGTGGCTCTGAGCAAATAAACTGAGTGACCTACTTGGAAGGCATGTCAACAGAATGCAGGAATGAGATGTAAGTTCCTCCAGGCCCTGAGCTCCTAAGAGCCTTTTCTTACAGGATGTGTATTTGAAATTCTAAGGGAAATGCCTGTGCCTTGAGGTTCAGATTTCATAAGCAGTAAGTTCTTACTGAAAGGACAAAAACTTAGTGGCCTGTTACAAGATGAAGGGGAAAGGCTAGGCCATTTGTTGGCTTTGATGTGAGTCCTAAATTCATTATGTCTCATCCCTCTGATAATCGGGATTAACCACGATCATTACAGACCTCCAAGCAACTGCGACCAGCAGGACTAACATCCCTCAACAGCCCTGAGGACCACCTAGATTAGGTTTGTCTCCTTCACAGACTACCAAGAAGAGTGCCTGGCCCAGGCAGACTGTAGGAAAAGCAACTCTGCTTTGTCTGAAAAGCCATGGCTTTGAAGTGCAAGTAGTGTGCTGCAAAAGTGGCAAGCTCTCCTCCAAGGATCCTAAGAATCTGGGTCCAAATCCAACCTAGTCTATGACCCGAGCATCACTAAACCTCTCCAGATGAGGCTGAGTTCCTCATTTGTGATACCCAGGGTGGCTGGAAAGATGAAACGGGAAGAAATACTCTTAGCACAAAGCCCAGGGAACCATGAATGCCCAGGGAGCAGTAGCCCACCCACCCTCCTCTCTCCTCAGCCCTCTTCGCCCCCCTCTTCCTCCAGTTTCTGAGACCCTTCAGCCCACATTAACTAATCTTCCAGTTAGACTTGTAGCTCCAGCTGGACCTAGCAGACTCTCTCAACATATTGATTATTCTGACTCCCTGTGGTCAGTGCTTTACAGTTTGAGAAGCACCATTCACACAGCTGGTTGCAGTGAATCCTACAGGCTCATTTCCCACTGCCGCCCCTCCTGCTTCCTCACTCCCTTCCCAATCACATCCACCACCACATGTTCCTTACACATGCACAAGTCTTTTCATCACCTGGAGTCTTTATACTTGCTGTTCCCTCTGCCTGGAGTTTGTCCCTAACCCCTTCCATCTCACAGCTGGTCACTCACCACAGGGCTCCCTCTGATGCTGCACCTCAAAGAGGCTTTCCCTGGCCCCTCTATTTAAAGCAGATTCCTCCCAGGAACCCTTCGTCACGTCATCCTATTTTAATTCTCTCAGAAGACTGATCATAAATCTATAAACTCATTCTGTGTTTGCCTGCTTATTGCAAGGCTGCCCTTTTAGAGTGTAAACTCCACAAAGGCCTGTCGTCTCTGGTTCATTGCTGCATCTTAGAGCCTGGCAGAGTGAGGCACTCACGGCAGGGTGAATGAACGCATGCGTGAATGAACAAATGAATGCTGTTGTTATCATCCCATTTCTTGGATGAGGAAACTGAGGCTCAGTGGAGACTCACCCATCTCTCATAGGACTGTGTGGCTGTCTTCTCACAGCCCCTGTATGCCCTCTACTTTGCTCTAGGAGGTTGGTGGCTAAGCAGGACTCAGGGAAAGAATAGGCCAGCTCTCAGGAGAGCAGCCCCAGCCAAGAGCCACAGGAACACCTGATTTTTTACCGTGACCCAGCCCCAGGCACTGAGCTCTGTGCTTGATGGGCATGATGTCACCTTGTTCCCCACAGTCACCCTCTACTCATCTCAGAAAAGGAAACTGAGGCACAGAGAGCTCGAGTGCCTTGTGTGAAGTCATGGCAAAGTAGGATTGCAAGCCAAAGGTCATCCGACCTCTGCGTCATGGAACCGCGGGGCATCGCTGCCTCCTCTCTCCCTCCTTTGTCTTCCCTTAGCTGGCACTCTGATGACCTGTGGGCCTGTGACAGACTCTGAGAGACACAGGATTGTCTTTGAGCTTAAATGGAGCCAGAAATCTTAGAAATCTCTGAAAGCAAAAGAGAAGGACCCCTTTTGAGAGGTGCCCACCTGTAATTGGCATGGCCCAGTCGCATCTCCCTCGATTTGTCACCACTGAGAAATCCTGTTGAAGTCCCTGGAAGGCCGTCCCTGCTTAACGAGGATACGATCCAGCCCTGGGCAGTTCCAGCCGCTTTCAAAGCCACAGCCCAGAGCCAGTTTTAATGATCACGGAAGGAACTTCTGAGAGAGTTGTAAGAGGACGCGAGATAATTGCAGTAGAAATATATGCCGCTGATGACAATGGCCCGCTGGCCCTGGGCTCTTCAGGAGACGTGGCCTTCAAGGTCAGCTCCTCTGGCACCTGCTCTGATTCTCTCTGACTCTCTGCTCCAAGATAATTATGAAAGAAAGATAATACAATTCCCCCCGCCTGCTCCCCCCACCATCTCACAGCCCTCCACCTCCCACCCCAGTGAAGCAGCAGAAAGGAATGATTCTTAGCAGCTGAGATTAATGAAAATAAAGTGGGTTTGACAGTGGGAAGCTTGACTGTGCTCCTCACCAGTTGTGTGACCTTAAACAAGTTACTTAACCTCTCTGGACCATTTTTCTCAGCTGGAGGAAAAAAAATATCAATTAATATCCACCCAGTGGTCCATCTAGAATGTTAGTGACAGTACCTGGGTGTGCTAATGTTATCACTGCTAGCAGCAGAGAAAGAAAGATTGACATTTGACTTAGTGTTAAATGTTTCTGGTTTTCAAAAGTTCATTCATACCTGTGTGACAGAATTATTAAAATGTAAGTATTCCTGTCTTCTCCCTGCTCTCCTCTCCCTCCTCCTCCACATCCCTTACCTGTTAAAGAACACTTTGTCTTTTTAAGTCCAACTCCTCCCAGGCCCCACCCTCCCAGGGAAACTTCCGGCTTTGTTAGATTTCTGTGCTTGGGATTTGATATTAAGAGAATGGCTTCCCTGAGGTACTTCCGCCTCTTGTCTCTCTACCAGATATACAAACTCCCTCATGGCATGGATTTGGCTTGTTTTGTTCTCAGCTGTATCCCAACACCTGCTACGATCCCAGCATGTAGATATTTGTTAGCCTCCATAGGTATTTGTTGAATAAGTGAAGATGACTGAATCCATGACACCAGGGTTTTCTCAACAAGGAGTGATTTTGCTCCTTCCCCAGAGGATATTTGGCAATGTCTGAAAATATTTGGGGATGTCATTTCTGGGAGGGGTTACTACCAGCGTCAGGTGAATAAAGGTCATGGATGCTGCTAAATATCCTGCAAAGCATAGGAGAATATTATCCTACAACCAAGAATTATCCAGCCCCAAATTTTAAGAGCAATTGTACTCGAAATGCAGACAGCTCTCCATCCAGCATCTGCCCTGTAACCATCCCAGGGCCAAGAATCATTTTTCACTTGTTCCTCTGCAACATCCACCTATCTGATGCTTCTACTCTGGCCAGCTGAAATCTACTCTCCAAGAAGTGGTTAAAATAAGATTATAAAAATGAAGCCAGTTTCCTACTAAGAACCTTTCAGAAAACCGATGGCTTCCCATTGCCCTCTGAAAAAATCCAGCCCGCTTACCATGTTTTACAAAGCCCTGAATCATCTGGCTTTCACCTGCTTCTCTGTCCTTGATTCCTACTACCTGCATCCTCACTCAGCTCTACCTACACTGAATGTCTGCTTCTCTGATTGGTGGTTCCCAAAATGTGGTCCTTGGTCCAGCAGCATCAGCACCCCCTGAAACTGGTGAGACGTACAAATTCTCCAGCCCCAGACCTACTGGACAGAATCCAGGGATCAGGCTACTGATCTGTGATTTAACAAGCCCTGTACTCTTGCCTGGAAAATCCCATGGACGGAGGGGCCTAGTGGGCTGCAGTCCATGGGGTCACTAGGAGTCAGACATGACTGAGTGACTTCACTTTATTTTTTCACTTTCATGCATTGGAGAAGGAAATGGCAACCCACTCCAGTGTTCTTGCCTGGAGAACCCCAGGGTCGGGGGAGCCTGGTGGGCTGCCGTCTCTGGGGTCGCACAGAGTCGGAAACGACTGAAGTGACTTAGCAGCAGCAGCAGCAGCAGCCCTCCAGGTGATTCTGAGGCAAACTCAAGTTTGAGATCCTATGACCTAATGGAGAGGCTCATCTCTATATAAGGCTCAGGACCCTTATAATTTGCCCTTCTCTTTGTCTCAAATATTCTTCCCACAGATCTTCATATGATTATGCCCTTATCATTCAAGCCTCAACTCAATTTATTTCCTCACACAAGCCTTCCCTGAACACTCTAACTAGAGTTACCCTCTGACCTAAGGTAATATCACATTACTTCATTACAGGCATCATATTATTACATTGTAATAGTCAATTATTTGTATTTATTTTCTCTCTCCTCTACTATTATGTAAGCTTTGCTGGAGTTCAGGAACCTTGCCTGTCTCATTCATTGCTCTACCCCTAGTGCTTAGAGCAGTGTCTGTCAAAATATTTATTAAAGGAATGAATAAGTGAAAAACCTAATTAATGGGGAGCAGAAGAGAAACTAAAAGAGAAACAAAGAAAAGTATCAATTCATATTATAATGAGAAGTGGGGGCAGGGAAAGAAGGAAAAATACTCAAAATGGGGTCTTTAAGACAATTTTGGCTTTGGAGAAATAAAAGGAGTAGAGAAAGGGGAAAGGGAATTTTGAGACGTGTTGTTGAGGATCTACAGAACACCCAGTAGAGACTTGACTCCCCCTGGGCCACTGATTTTTACTGGGTTGAATGTGACCTCACAGAGGTGATGTGGGGCCCTGGGACAGAAGAGGTTTACATATGAACTTCCAGCATTCATTGTTTTTAGAGACTCGACTTTTCAAGAACACAGAGGACAAATAGATACGAACCCTGTCTTTAAGAAGCTAAACGTTTAATCTGGTGGCTGAGACATGTACAAAGACAGACAATGCTAAAGAAGCGTATGTGTTGATATTTATTCCTGTTTCTTCGTGAAGCATCTCCTTGGTGCCTTACATAAAATATCTCATGATACCCACAGAAACTCTGTTGTGTATCCCTGTTTTAAAGATGATAATAAAAATAGTAACACTTGTTGAGATTCTAGTCTGTTTTAAGCCAAATTCTCCCTAAGAATTCTCATTGAATTTTCACAACACTCCTAGGAGAAATTAACTATTGAAAGTCCTTTTGCACAGATGAGAAAATTAAGCCTCAGATGGTTGAAATGGTTTATACAAGATGATAGAGCACTCTGCTCCAAACAAACAACAACAAAGCCCCTAGGGACGCCTGTTCCCACTGGATGTTAGGCAGAAACCAATTTCAGCTTAATGTAAGGAAGAACTTTCCAAGCAGTCAGGTTATCTGATGATGTGATAGGTCATTTCCTAAGATGGTGAGCTCTCTGTTGCTTTCTACATCTAACCAGAAACCAGACAAGCTTCTATCTGGGATAATTAGTGACCTTCTGAGAAGAGAGGGATGTTAAACTGACGACTTCCAAGTTTCTGAAGGTATGATCACACGATTTCATTCCTAGATACATGGCTTTGGAACAGTCCTTCTCTCTGGATCTCATTTTTGTGTCATGGGATTATATGACCTTTAAAGTTCCTCCCAGACCACCTCCCTACTCAAAAGTTCTCAGTTTTAAAGGATAGACACAGAAGGCAGCATTGCTGAGCTCTAGACAGGTTTTTGGCGACCCTCAGTGAGGTCCTGTTGAGCCAAGGGACCTGGGAGCTTTGAAGTTAACTTTGTTCCCACTTTTGCCTCCAGTTACCCACAAGTAAACCTGTAATGTGGAAACTTCCAGGCAGCAAAAGACTGGTGTGATGACAAAGTCCTTTAGTCATTCCAACAGCTGGCTTGGGAACCTATACATCCCCATATGCCACCTCCATCCCCACAGCACCCCTCAAACAATGCATTTTACTAGAATTCCAATTATGCTCCAGTGGTCTCAAATCCCCAGAATTCCTTTTTCCCAGGGCAAAAGCAATTGGATTTTCCTTCTCAGCCACCCCTCCCCTCCATCAGCATGCCAGGCTCTGGGGTCACCTGGCTCTGTGAAGGGTTTGAAAAGATGCCATGCAGCTTTATAAAATCATACATAAGATCTTTAAAGATGCTTTCTGCAGTGGAGGGGGGTTGTTTTTTGCTAAATCACTTCCAGTCTTTAGATAACAATTTTGCGTGCAGTTAAGGTCCTGAGATAGAATTTATGGTTCTGAAGAATGGCTCCTTCCTAATGTGGCCCTTTCTTTGGCCTTCCCCACCTTCTTCTACCCAACATGTACAGTTCCTCCACAGTCTCTGTACACACAAAGCACTTTTAATAACCACAATGTCGTGTCATCCTCAAGAAGAGGCTAGAAATAGGTTGGGCAGGTATTACTGGTCCCATTTTCCAGGTGCAGATAGTGAGGCTCCAATAGAGCAGGATTCAAGCTCACTTCTTCTGATCCCAAGTTCAAGGCCCTTTCTAATGTGCCATGGTGCCCCCCTAATTACTTTGTGGCCTCTTTTCTCTTCCTGAGGTCAGAACAGGATCCTGGTTGGAAGGGAACTTCTAAAATGATAGGCCAAGAATTACAAGGCTATTGTCATGTGATAATGAGGGAGACCTGTTCTCCTTCCCAATCCCACAGCCACCAGTCAATAGAGGTGGCAAATTTATTAGCCAAACTAATCTTTAATCTTTAATCCATCTTATATGCTACTGCCAGTTACCTCCAAGGGTGAGCATGACTGGGACACTTGATTGCTCAAAAGATTTCAGTGTCTCAGGACTTCCCTTGGTGGTCCAGTGGTTAAGACTCCATGCTCTCAATGCAGGGGGTATGGATTTGATCCCTTGTTGGGGAACTAATACCCTATATGCTGAGCACTCAGCCAAAAAAAAAAAAAAAAAGAAGAAGAAGAAGAAAACAAATAAATGAGATGGAATGTGAAAAAGAAGGGACAGAAAAAAAAAAAAAAGCTTTCAGTGTCTCTCTTTTGCCCAAAGGGAAAAATTATAAAGTTGGAAGGAAACTAAGGGACCATTAATCCAACACTCTAAATCATGCAATTATGTGCTCAACCACACCAATATCCCTCAGAGCTCTGCTCGAATAACTCCAGTGATGGGGATCTCATTATCCCTTCTGATTCCATTCATTCTTTCATTAACTTGCCTTTTAAAATCTATACAACAGATATTTATTAGGCAGGCATGGAGTTAAGCCTGGGGATGTAATCCTGAGGCCACATAATCAAATAGTTAAGAGAAAGTTCTGAAGGCCAACTGCTCAACTTCAGGTTCAGGCTCCATCACTTGGTTGTTGCATAACCTTGGGCAGTTACTTAACCTCTCTTTGACTCAATTTTCCTGTTTATAAAATGAGAATAAGACCACTAATCAGCCTGGCACACTGTAAGCACAGAACACATGGAAAGAAGTGGCAAGTAAACAGGTATATACACTACAAGGAAGTGTGTGAACAGAAACCTGTAGGGGCATCTAATCCACTGGGGATACTGGCCAGGGGAGTCTTCCTGGAAGCTGTGGCCTCTCAGTAAGACATCCAAGCAGTATTTGTATAAGCAAAGAAGGAGAAAATGATTTTAGGAAGAGGAAATGGAAGTGCAGGCTGTTGTGGAATAAATAGAGGCATGGAGTGTTCAAAAATTCTAAGAGTTCAGTGTATCTGAAGCAAACAGGGGAAGACAAGGATGTGTGCTAACCATTTCCTTCCACAGAGCTTGGTGATGAGGAAATCCTTTCTATGTCTGGACCTCTGGCATGACACTTACAGACTCCCGCAGTTTGGACCTAGATTACTTTTGAAAATCATCTCTCAGTTGTGTTCTATTCACATGTCTATCAACATCCAGGCCTCTGCTTATGCCATTTCTCCTCCCAGCAATGGTTCCTAGGGTGTGCAGACAGGGTCTGGATTTTCTCAGGACCCCTTTAAACCATCCTTTGCTACAGGATCCTTCTTTTTCATGGACTGCCCATTCCATGTGATTCCTGACCTAATTGCACCTTCAAACTCTACTACAAGGAACAACCCACTCTCTGGCCCTAGTATTAGCTTCAGAGATGGACATACGACCCAAGTCAACCCATCCAGAGTCCTCCTTTGACTTTTCCGCTGGAGTTAGCATTCCTGTGGTGTGGCTTAATTGGAAGAACATGAGTTTAGGGCTGCCAGACCATCTCATCTACTTCTCAAAAGGAGTAATTCTGAGAAATAAAGCCAAGTAGGGAAACGCAGTGGAGAAGGAGATGGCAGTCCCCTCCAGTACTCTTGCCTGGAAAATCCCATGGACGAAGGAGCCTGGTAGGCTGCAGTCCGTGGGATTGTGAAGAGTCAGACACGACTGAGTGGCTTCACTTTCACTTTTCACTTTCATGCATTGGTGAAGGACATGGCAACCCACTCCAGTGTTCTTGCCTGGAGAATCCCAGGGATGGGGGAGCCTGGTGGGCTGCTGTCTATGGGGTCGTGCAGAGTCGGAAACGACTGAAGCGACTTAGCAGCAGCAGCAGGGAAAAGCAGTGCTGTAAGATGGCAGGAGACACAAAGACAAGAATGTATCATTTGAGATCCTTGACTGATACTCAGCTAGCACCAGCTGCCCTCTTCGATGTCCCAGTTTTTGTCACTTCAAACCAAAAGGGGTTCTAAGGGGTTCTAAAGGATTCTTACTGACCCCTCTGTCACCTGTCAGGGGTAAGCACAGTTATCAACTCTTCCATGATACACCCAGTCATAAGCATCACTTGCCCCCATGTCCCACCACATTCTTTTTACTCATGGAACATTCAGGTCTGCAGTAGCCAACTGGCATTTATCACATCATACTGTCCATGCTAGAATTTGGCAAATATTCTATTTAGCATGTGAGAGGAAAATTCCTAGGGCTTCCCTGGTGATTCAGCAGTAAAGAATCTTTCTGCAATGCAAGAGACTTGGGTTTGATCCCTAGGTTGGGAACATCCCCTGGAGGAGGAAATGGCAACCCACTCCAGTATTCTTGCCTGGGAAATCCCATGGACAGAGGAGCCTGACAGGCTACAGTCCATGGGGTCACAAAGAGTCGGATATGACTGAGTGACTGAGCATGTACACATGCACTACTCAGCTGGCGATCAACAAGTCTTTGTGGAGAATAAAAAGAAAAGGAATATAAAGGAAGAGCATTAGACATGAGCATCAAACTCCTCGCCTAATATTTCCTAACGGATATCCTTGGAAAAGTCACTAAACTCTCCTATATTCAGTTCCTACACTTCTTTCTTTACTTCATCTATAAAATAGGAACACTATTTATTAGACTCATTTCAGGATGGAATTAAAAGACACGTTACCTATCTATAATTGCCAAAAGTTGGAAACAATCAAGGTGCCTTCAGGAGATGAGAAATCAACTGTGGTACATCCAGACAATGGATTAGTATTCAGTGCTAAAAAGAAATGAGGTATCAAGCCAAGGAAAGACATGAATAAAGCTTGAATGCATATTGCTGAGTGAAAAAAGCCAATCAGGAAAGGCTAAATACTATATAATTCCAACTACATGACATTCTGGGAAAGGCTAAACTATGGAGATAATAAAGAGATCAATGGTTCCAGGGGGAAAGGGAGGAGTGGGGAGTAAAGAGATGAAGAGCTGGAGCACAGAGGATTTTTAGGGCAGTGAAAATCCTGTGTACAGATGCCATCATGATGGATATTCATCATTATACATTCATCCAAACCCATAAATGTATAACACCAAGAATGAACCCTAAGGGAAACTCTGGACTTTGGGTGATTATGTGTCAGTGACATTCTGGCGAGTAAAGTCAATATTGAGGGATGTTATGCATGTGTGGGGCAGGCAGTGTAAAGAAAAATATCTTTGCACTTGCCTCTCAATTTCTGTTATAACCTAGAAATGCCCTAAGAAAATAAAATCTTAAATCAAAATAATTAAATGTTAAATGCTATTCAAACATTTAAAGAAGAATGCATGCCATATGCTTTGTAAACCTAGAGATATTTATTTAAATAAGTTAAAGTCTTGGTCCCTAGCACTGGCCAATGAATAAGGAGTTCAGAATTCTGAATTCAAGATCTCTGAGACTACGGGTCTATGTGACAAGTTGGCTATTATTTCTGGGCCTTAGTTGACTCATTTATAAAATGAGGGTAGAAAAAAAATAAATAAATAAAATGAGGGTAGAGAGAAGAGGATTAGTTGAGTTTTAGGAACATTCTGTCATGCTATGATGTAACATCATTCACTAATAGCTTAGCATTTGGCATATTAAAATCTCCTCCATGTCCATGGAGACAAGTTATTAGTCCAGGAGTCTGAAAATGGGCAGGGTACCCCTTTGTCATCCCTCCTCATCAATAAAATCTTTTATTGAGAGCTAAAGTTTGATAGCCACCATGCTAGGTAATTCCCTGGTGGCTCAGATGGTAAAGAATCTGCCTGCATTGTGGGAGACCAGGGTTTGATCCCTGGGTTGGGAAGATCCCCTGGAGAAGGGAATGGCAACCCACTCCAGTATTCTTGCCGGGATAATCCCATGGACAGAGTAGCCTGGTGTGCTACTGTCCATGGGGTCACAAAGCATCAGATACTACTGAGCGACTTTCACTTTCACGCTAGGTAATTATCATCCATTATCTCATCTATTCTTAAAAATAACTCTGTGAAGTAGAATCTATTGCTTTCTTTCTAAACAGAAAAAAAACTGAGGCACAGAAACATTAAGTAATTTGTCTGAGCCCCACAGCTAATAAGAGGTAATGTTGTCATTCAACCCGGTTAGCCTGCTTCCAAAGCCCATGCTCTAAACCATTACACTGCATGGCCCCCTTGTGATTCCCACTGTATCACCTGACAAAGGCGGGGAAAGACAGACATAGATCTGCTCCAGGTGGCCTCTGCAGTCCCTACCACGCTAACTGTCTGGGGTGCCGGGGGCCTGCATTGAGTGGGAATGCCATGCTGCTAATGGAAGAAAATGTAATTATAGAACATAATTACAGTGTATCATATTCTGTAATTACACTGACAGTATTTAATATAGAACATATTCCGAAGCTAAATGGAATGGAAACACCCCCAAACAGAACGGAGTCAGAGCTGCTAAGGACCTGTCTCTCAACATGAGGGTATCATAGGATCTCTGTATCACACTCCCCGGCTTTGTGGAAAATACCATCGTCCACCCAACGCCTGCACCCCAGACATGATGCTCTCCAGCCCTCATCCCCACATTCCATAGACCTGGCCTCTCAAATCTGCCCCATCCTCCCAAATCCACTGCTTATCCTACTTCAGACCATTGTCCACCCATGACCCACACCCTAGACTTACTTTCCAGCCCTCGTCCCCACATCCCATAGACTTTGCCTCTTAAATCTGCCCCATCTTCCCCTAACCCCAAATCCATAGCTCTCCTACTTCAGAAACTCTCATCACTCTTCTACTTGGTTTTTACAACTTCCAGCTGGTCTTTCCACTCCCTGAAATGCCCTAAGGGCCAGCCTCCACACTGCAGGAGAGAGAACCACCCCAAGAGTAGATCTGATCACATCACTCTTGACTCAACACTTCTCAGTGGCTGCACATTGCTGAGGCCAGACCCTTTGCTCTGCACTCTGGGTCTTGGTGATCTGGCCTCAGACCCCATCTCTGGCCTCACCTCCTGATATCTGCTTCAGACCCCTGTGTTCCAGCTGTTCAGAATGAGCCACACAGATTCTGGAATCTCAGTTCTCCCAGTTGTGAAGGTTATTCTTTGCCTGAAATGCTTTCTTTTCACATCTTATCTAACTCACACTTATCCTTCAGGTGCAGCTCATGTTCTGCTGGGTTGGGTACCACTGCTACAGGCTCCCACAGCATCTTCCTGCAGAAAGCTCACCCCACTGCATCGTACTTGCTGCTTTCTTCTCAGCTTGCCCATCAAGACTAGGAACAATCTGAGTGCAAACACCATGCTTTGTTTTGTTTTTCTTTCTGTATTCCCCCATACCCAGCATGATGCCTGGCATAGAGTAGTGTTCCATGTTTCTTAAATGAATGAGTGAGTGAATGACATATTCAAAGAATCACATGCAAGCAGTGATGTTTTTACTTCCATGACTGTCTATAAGGAAAAACAAAGAATTATAGAGGATCAGATTGAGAAAAATTTAGACCTTACTTTCGTTTTAGAGATGAGGGGGAAAAAGCACCAAAGAAATGAAAACTACCCAAGATCACATAGCAAGTGTATGGCAAGTCTAGGAAAGAAAAGAAGCTTTTTCAATTCCACATTTAGCATTGTGCCATAGTAAGATAAAATATTTACCTATATATAGCCAAAGATCTGGGCTACAGGGAAAGGGTAAAAAGTAAAAAGTGTGAAAAGGGTGAAAAAGTAAAAAATGTTAATAACAGAAAACATTCAGGTGCAAAATACATCGCAGGTTTGTGAGGGTTGTAATACTTGGCATCACAACCCTTACGATTTTCTTTGTCTAATTTCAAAAAGAGAAGAGAACTCCATTTTTCACTTATATGCAGGTTCCACTGGGCTTTCTCACAGTCACTGTTTGCCCTTGACAGATGCATGTGCTAGAAAGAAAACAGAACAAGTGAAGCAGATGCAGAAATCAGATCCCCGTTTCATCAGAAAAGATGAACACATTCAAGAAGCTGTTTATTTAAAATACCAGATATCTACTTGCTCTTATGAAATACCCCAGAGACCAAAAAATTCAAGAACTAAATTTGCTCAACACTGGGCTCTCTCTTCTTCCTCAGCAACTCATGTGTTTATTCATTCAGCAGTTATTTATCGGGTCCCAACTGTGTGTCAGGCGCCGGGATAGCAGCAATGGATGAAACAGAATCCCTGCCTTCACTGAGTCTCCATTTCAGGGGCTGAGAAGACACCTGCCACTGCAGCCAGCCAGCCAGGAATCTATTCTCAGCTCTGCCACCAGCTGACTGTTGGTTGCTTGGCTTCAGTTTCGTAAATTATTAAATGATATAATTAGACCCCACCTCACAGTGCTACAGTGAGGACCAAATGAGGCATTCAAGTGAAGTGCTTATAACTCTGTGTAACACGGGGCAAAACACAATAAACAGCAAATCCCGATACATTCTGTTTCCCACCCATATGCCCTCAGAGAGAGAGACGTAGAATGCTAAGGCAGCTAGAGTCTCAATAAGGGTGCAGTCCAGCCCTCCTCCATCTTATTTTACAGAGAAACAGCGTTTCAGAGGAGACAGTATGTCTCTGGTGATACAGCATATTGGTGTCAGAGCCTCAGCTGTACTCTGATCCAAGGCCACTCCAGGTGGATGACCCCAGAGACCTGGCCTGGCACAGCTAGTCACACAGTTCAGCTCTGACCCTGGACCTTCCCAGCTCTGATATTCTAGGCAATTTAATCTCTCTGAATCTCCATTTTCCCAATGGAGAATGGGTATGATAATGCTACTAACGATGACAATTTTAGTAATAATAATTCTTCCTTCACAGCAGGGAGGATTAATGAGACATGTTGTGATAGAGGTGTAGTAACTATAAAGGGCTATGCTGTGCAATACAATAGTCACTATGAGTGGTTATGGGCTTCCTGGGTAGCTCAGCTGGTAAAGAATCTGCCTGCAATGCAGGAGACCCTGGTTCGATTCCTGGATCAGGAAGTTCCCCTGGCGAAGGGATAGGCTGCCCACTCCAGTATTCTTGGGCTTCCCTGGTGGCTCAGATGGTAAAGAACCTGCCTGCAATGCAGGAGACCTGGGTTCGATCCCTGGCTTGAGAAGATCCCCGGGAGGAGAGCAAGGCAACCCACTCCAGTATTCTTGCCTGGAGAATCCCCACGGATAGAGGAGCCTGGCGGGCTACAGTCCACGGGGTCACAAAGCGCAGGACACAACTGAGCGACTCAGCACAGCACACACAGCACATGAGTGGCTATAAGCACTTAAAATGTGGCTGGTATGACTGAGGAACTGAATCTTTAACTTCAGCTAAATTTAAAAATTTAACTGTTGAGTGAAAGTTAAAAATAAAAATTAATATTCAATTTAATTAGTGGAAAATATCCAAGTATTCACAGTTTGGGGATGTGAATCTTTCAATTGTCTATTGTACAAACTCTTAACATAGATCAAGTGTTTCTGCTGAAAATTTAGCATCCAAATTGAAATGTAAAAGTATAAAATACTATGGGATTTCAAATTCTTAGTATAAAAAAAAAGTATCCCAATAATTTTTAGACTAGCTACATGTTGAAATTACAATCATTTGGATATACTGAATTATAATAAAATTTAAATGAATTTCATCTTTTCACACTTTTTTGATGCGGCTTCCGGGAAATTTTTACTTTCCTATTGTCTCACTTGATAGGTCTGTCAGACAGCATTTGTAGAGGGTCATACACAGGGGAGTGGTTATCTTCCCTCCTCTCCTTGCCTCCTGGCTGGACCATTTCGGATCATTTGGTCACAGCCAGTAAAAACCAGCTCTGGTTCTGTTAACCAAACAGAGAGGGATGAGAATATCCGTGAGCCCTAAGGGAAAGCTGAAGCAGCAGACCTGGGAACAGACACAGGACAGGACCCCGGGAGCGAGATGCAAAGGTGGTTCCTGCCTCCTGCATGCAGGTCTCTATTTTCAATCTTCATGTCAAATTCCAAGGAAAAGAATCTAATTGCCTAAATGTGATTCATTTGCCAGCCCCTTGCCTGGAGAATGGTCGGGGAATGGGAAGGCACTTTGATTGACAGACCCACTATGATAGTATTTAGTAGAGAAGAATCAGTTTCGCAGGCTTCCCTGGTGGCCCAACAGTAAAGAATCCGCCTGCAACACAGGAGACATGGGTTCAATCCCTGGGTGGGGAAGATTCTCTGAAGCAGGGCATGGCAACACACTCCAGTATTCTTGCCTGGAGAATCCCACAGACAGAGGAGCCTGGTGGGCTACAGTCCATAGGGTCACAAAAAGTAGGACACAACTGAAGCAGCTGAACACACATGCATGTAGTCAGCTCCCCAAAGGAGGATCAGGGCCCTAGAGGAAGAAAAAGAGATCTTAGGCAGGCAAGAGCCACAGACGTTACTTAGCACAGTGGCCTGGGTATAAGTAAATGCTTAGGAGCTGAGTGGGCGAGTAAGGAGTAAGGGGTGGGTGAGTCTGTGCTCTGACACTGTCACTCTGTCTCTTTAGGGCCTCCATTTCCTCAACCAGAAAATGGGGGAGGGGTGTACAGGCTGGATTCCCTCCCTCTGTGAAACTGTCATGATTGCCTCAGCTCTTGCTCCTCTCAGGGCTGGACCCCATCTGGAGAAACTGGGTGGGCTCTGTACCATTTGGGAGGAGAAAGCTCCGTTTTGACGACAGCCCATCCACCCATTCCACTCCCACCCCACCCTGGCACTGCAATTCTGCCTTTCTCTCATGTGTACCTGAGACCCTCTGCCACATTCTTGTTCTCTTACCCTCTTTCATAGCTTTGCTGCAAAATTTAAAAAAAAAAAAAAATCAAGAGTTGGCATGTTTAGAGAAAACCCTTTAGTCTAATTGATTAGAAATTGCTAATTCAGCAAAACCCAAGTCTGGGGAAGACAACTTAATTCCTGGCACGATCTCTCCTGTTAAAAGGGAAAGAAAAGATGTTTTAGAGCTTTATTAAAAAAAAAAAAACAAAACAAAACCATCCTACCAACTCCAATTACATTCCTTGGTGAACAGCTTCCTCATCTGTTTGCAAAACTGCTGCTTTGAAAGAGATACCTGAATGAATTTTATGGTATGTAAATTATACTTCAGTCAATAATGGTCTGGGTGTCTTGAGAAAGGGTCAAGGGATGACATTGCGATGTCTAGAAAAAACTGAGAAACTGGAGGATCCAAGAAAGTCATAAAAACGACAAACTGGATATTGCAACATTTAAACTGATTTGTCAGAAATTATACATATCACATGTCTAACCCTGAGCCAACCAAAAATGAACAGACCAACTCTAATAAAGATATAAACACTGAGGTTATTCCCACGTTTGGGAGCTCTCTTCACCCCTTCTCAGTATTTATGCTGAGGGCTTTGTATCTCCACCCTTTAAAATAAACTGCCTGCATGTGTGTTCGCTGAGTTTGCAGAAGTCATTCTTTAACTCTCAACAGAACCTTGTTTCCCATTTCATTATCGCACCAATATGGATGTTTGTTAAAAATGAAGTGACATAGTATGAACTTTTGGAAAGCAGAAGATACCTGTAAAATACCAGTGTATATACTAGTAAATACTGTGGTACTGAAGAAAAGTCTTGAGAGTCCCTTGGACTGCAAGGAGATCCAACCAGTCTATCCTAAAGATCAGTCCTGGGTGTTCATTGGAAGGACTGATGTTGAAGCTGAAATTCCAATACCTTGGCCACCTGATGCAAAGAGCTGACTCATTTGAAAAGACCCTGATGCTGGGAAAGATTGAGGGCAGGAGGAGAAAGGGATGACAGAGGATGAGATGGTTGGATGGACATGAGTTTGGGTAGACTCTGGGAGTTGGTGATGGACAGGGAGGCCGGGCATGCTGCAGTTCATGGGGTCGCAAAGAGTTGGACATGAATGAGAGACTGAACTGAACTGAACTGAAAGTTTAAAAAAATAAAAAGATTTTAAAAAGAGAGATCAGTGGCAAGAAAGATCCAGTAGAACTGGCTTTGAGTCTCAGTTACGCATGCATCCATTCATTCATTTACTGAGCACAATCTAGGGAGATGATTAAAACCTAGTCTTTGTCATCAAGGAGCTCATAGTCTCCTAGAATCCACTGCATATTGATAAGTAAGCAAATAACCACACAGCAATATATTACAGGAGCAAGAGGAGGAACCAACTCATTCAACGTTGGAAAGTTCTTTGAGGGAGATCATTCTAGGCAGAGGAGGAGAATAACTAATGCAAAGCTGGAAAATGGTATTTGTTTAGAGAGTGGTAATAAGCTTAGCTGAGGCATAAGTTTCATGAGGGGATGGTCAGTCACTTCATCTTCTTATGATTCTGTTCCACCATTTGTCCCCAACTTTCCAATCTCTAGTTGAAAAAATAAAATTCACTTCTTCGTGAATGTCTTTTGCAAACTGCAGTGTATTGTGGAGACAGAGGTGAAGGTGAGTCCTTAAGAGTATCCTAGTGGCCCTACCGAGAAGGCAATGGCACCCCACTCCAGTACTCTTGCTTGGAAAATCCCATGGATGGAGGAGCCTGTTGGGCTGCAATCTATCGGGTCGCTAGGAGTCGGACACGACTGAGCGACTTCACTTTCACTTTTCACTTTCGTGCATTGGAGAAGGAGATGGCAACCCACTCCAGTGTTCTTGCCTGGAGAATCCCAGGGACGGGGGAGCCTGGTGGGCTGCCGTCTCTGGGGTCGCACAGAGTCAGACACGACTGAAGTGACTTAGCATAGGGGCCCTACACAAATGATAAGAGCTCATCAGCCATGCACTTCCTTCTGCAGAATGGCAGTGTGCATTTGTCTTTGCTAACTCTGCTTCCACCCCATGCTTATGCAAATAGACACTCCTGGACTTTGGCATTTCCTCCTTCCTTTCCATGAGCTCCTTGGTTTTGGAGTAAAATATATCTTGGGTCAAAATCTGATCTGAAACTCTACCAGGTGTGAAATTGTAAGACTCTCCTAGGCCCCCTTAGTTTCTACTTTCCTCATCTATAAAATGGGACTAATATTGTCTATCACAAGGTTCATGAGGACTCAATGAAATATTTTATGAGAAAGTTCTTGGTAAATTTTTTCATGAAATATTATGAGAAATATCCAAATACCTCTAAGATCATTTTTGTCACCATTATTTCCCTCTTATGTCTTAATGAGAATCACTTATGATGAATAAACCACTCTCATCTCAAGGTGAAACATACTGTGTTGGAAGTCAGACCAGAATGCTAGTCCCAGTTCTGCCCTTTCCTTTCAGATACCTCCCCTAGCCCACGCTCTGCTTCTTATGATATGTCAGAAACTATATTTTCCAGGATCCTTTAATCACTGGCTTCCCAGCAGGTGTAGCCAGTGAGATGCTCTCAATAAAACTGAAGACTGAAGACTGGAGAGTGGGAGAAGCAGAAAAGACAGGACATTTCTTTCATCTCTTGCTCTGCCTCAGGTACTGTGTATCAACGTAGCTTGAGATTTTACTGCATTCAAAGAGTTCTAACTTTCCTAGAGTCCCAAGGCTATAGCTCCTACCAGATGGGCCTGGCTCTGGACCTCGGATAACTCCGCCTCCTCCTGTTGGCCCTGTAGCCTTCAGAAGGGCCCTGTCTCTTCTTTTGACAGTTCCTAAGTTGCCTCTGCAGGCATACATCTAACATATCCATTCAGGCCAGTCATTCAGATTCCAAAGACTGTGACATTTCTCTCCACAATTTGCAAGCAAAGCAATAATGCTCTAATTATGTGTCTATTATCGTCATCATAATGCACCCTCATGGATGGTGGCAGCAAGGCTGGGTTAATATATTCATTAGGAACAGGCACAAGCAACATGACATTAATACCGCTAATAATACCTAATTGAGTTTAATTACAATGTGATGCCTAATATATTGTGATGAATTTATTCTCAAAGTATTTACATATTTGTAGTTAAGTAATTAGCATTCTACCCATAAATAACTCCTCAGAAGTCCACTCCAGTTCTTGGGCAGACAGGAGACTGAACGCAAATGCCTGCTTGGAATAGCCTAGCAAAAAAGAAAAAAAAAAAAGCTCTTAATTTGCGTAGAAATATATATGTCACGTCTTCCTCAAAGAGAGTAAACGGGTCCCACCGGGAAGGTTTCCTGGGGAAGATGGCGGCGGGAGAGATATCTGCTCCTCTCAACTTCAAGAGTCTGACCGAGATTAAGAGCCTTCACACTGGGGGCTTCGCTTGTCAGACCACACAGAGAGCAGTGTGGTCTGTCCTGGGTGACAGATGTGAAGAGGGATGTTCACAGACTGGGGGAGGAGGGGATCCCGGTGGAGAGGGAACCCATGGAAGTACAACTGAAAGTGCTCAGTACGTTTAATTTGCAGAGGAGAGTCACTGAGATATGAGAGCTGTCTTCTTGGACTTGAAGGGCTGTCATAGGACAGCAGCAACTGACTCTGAAGTGGACAACAAGCACAGTTTTTTGAGTCAAGGAAACATATGTGAATCCCAGCTTGGCCACTTACTACCCACATGACCTTGGGCCAAATACACAGAGAGCTAGTGTCCCTAGGCCTCCATTTCCTCTTTGGGGTGTTTTACTTATATCTTCAAAACAGTAGACAATGCCTGAGATCTGGAATCTCTGAAACCTCAGCCTACCTGCCTCATGGAACAAAGGTTCAATAGCCCAGGCACTAGAAGTAGACCGCAGGACATACCAACTCTCACCATGTAAAATCTGGCGATACGGGCAAGTTATGGGGTCTTCGCTGAACTCAGATTTCTCACCTATAAAATGAAGATTACTATCACACCTAACACAGGATTGCTGTGAAAATTAAAATAATTCATATAAGGTGTTTTGCTAAGAACACTCAGCATAAAATAAGTACTCTTAATGGTAGTATTAGTATTACTATGGCCACCTCCTTTGTTCAAAGCTCAGCTTCAGAGGAAAATGTTCACCCTAGCTAGTTGAGGCAGAAGTGGGATTTATTATAGGAATTAAATGTCCAAGAGGGTTACTGAGTGCTGAAGACAAGCTCAAGGTTGACTTTTCAGGAATAAACTCCCAAGGCCATGCCATAAGTCCCCAGAGAGCTGCTGCTGCTTGTGCTATCAGAAGCCTCCCAGCAACAAATCCATCTTCGTGACCATAGAGAGAAAGCCCCTTTGATCAGGAAACTGCCATGATAGGAGGCTCTGACTGTGGCTGCCAGCTTCAGAGCCACGTGTGGCCTGTTGCAATTCCCACCAGGTACACTGCAACAGTCCCCCTGTATCTCAACCCCCACGAAGCTGGTTTGCGGACAGTGCAACTTCTGCTACTGCAGCTGCAGGAAAAAATCATGATTCTGCCACCCAGTTTCCAGCAGGAGTGTAAAAAGCAAGGCCTCCCTCACATCTAAGTCTCATACAAGCCAGTTGGACCAAACTCTAATGACAACTAGAACCCAACAGCAGGGGAGTCTGGGAAAGGAGTCTTGAAAATGGTCTTTCGGCACTTCCCATTGGCTAAGAGTCCATGTTCCCAAAACAGGAAGCCCAGGTTCAATCCCTGACTAGGGAACTGGATCCCACATGTCGCAACTAAGAGTTCACATGTCACAGCTAAATATCCTGCAGGCTGTAGAGAAGATCAAAGATCCTGCATGCTGCTACTAAAGACCTGGCACAGCCAAATAAATACGTATTTTTTTTTAATGACCTTTCAAAATGCTGCAGTGCAGAAAAGCACAGGAGAAGGAATGCTGTGCTTCTGGATGCTGAGTGCTAATTCACCTTGTCCGTTATGCCTCCGCTGTGCTGTTCCAAGGTGGATGGACAACCTTCTAGGAAAACATCCTGTCTACTACTAACCAGGACTTCAGCTCCAGAGCCCTCTTTGGCGGTCCATTGTTGTTCGGTCACCAAGTCGTGTCTGACTGTGACCCCGTGGACTGCAGCACACCAGGCTTCCCTGTCCTTTACCATCCCCCTGAGTTTGCTCAAACTCATGTCCACTGAGTCAGTGATGCCATCCAACCATCTCATCCTCTGTCACCCACTTCTCCTCTTGCCCTCAATCTGACTGTCCATACAAAGCCTGAAAAATCTCTTTTGCTCCTTCAACTTAAGAATTGTACAGGAATTTAGGCAACAACTACTCCTTGGGCTTTTTCCTTGATGATATTCCAATCTTAGACCCTTAGATCTTATCACTTCCACAGCAGGAAGAATCTTGCCATGTCCAAACCCCAGAGAGAGAGAGCACTTCTCCCCAAAGCCCAGAGCTGATCCTCTAAGCAACATGTCAGTTTTTCCTTTCACGATCCTGTTTGAGCTTCAAGAAAGGGGAAGAGCAAAGGGAATCTCTCAACTGGAGGCCGACTTAGGCTTGTCTTACAGCCCCAGCCCTGGGTTGGTTATCCTCCGTTAGCCAATCACACCCTCCCAGATCCATCTCTGCCCTTCTTTCTGCTAGGAGGTGGACCCACAAGGCTAACGTCCCCAGAACTCTACCTTTAAGCTTCCAGTTGAGTTTTCTCAGTGGGAGGAACTGGCAGAAAACCCGAGGCAAGAGGCGAGAGAGAAGGTTATTTCTTTTCAGCTTCCTCCAGCTATCAGCACTGAAGTTCTGGCAGCGTGCGCATCCCTCTGTGGCTACGGCTCTTTCCCGGTGATCCCACTTCCTAGGCTCTTTCCCGGTGATCCCACTTCCTAAGCTTCGGTAACACCTTCTTCCCTTTTACCCCAAGGCTTAGGGGAAATAGTGACTTTCCACCTGTTGTGAGCGCTTGACTACATCAACATCACCAGCTGGTTCATTTAGCCCTGCCCAATTCTATTCAATTCTGATACTGAATTCTCTTTGGTTAAACACTACTTCCTGCAGGGCTCCTGACTGATACAGGCTGCAAACAAAGTCTATCTAAAACAAATTATTTCTCCTTTTCTCAAAACTTAGCTCATTTATATTCCTTTTACTTCTCCCACTAAACTTCCCATTCCTTTCTAAAGGAGCTATAGCATGTGCTCGGGCTATATCAGAGGTCTTCTAGCAGAGAAGTGAAAGGTGGGGAGGATGCCTTAGATTCCCTTAGAAGTTGAAGTGTGCAGGCAACATGTGGTCAGAAAAATAAAGTGATACAATAAACATGGCATCCTGTGCAGAGTGCTGGCACCTGGTCAGTGCCAAGCTGTACAGTCAGGGCATTCAAGATGGTTGTTCTCTCGAAATTGAGCATAAATGATGTGGATGAACCCAGAATCTGTCATACAAAATAAGTCAAAAAAACCAAAAAATCATATAAAAACAACAAAAAAGTCATATTAACATATATAGAGAGAGAGAATCTAGAATGATGGTGCTGATGAACCTATTAATATTTACAGGGCAGTAATAAAGATGCAGATATAGAGAAGGGACTTGTGGACACAGGGGGGGAAGGAGAGGGTAGGACAAATGGAGAGAGTAGCATTGATATACGGAGAAGGCAATGGCACCCACTCCAGTACTCTTGCCTGGAGAATCCCAGGGACGGGGGAGCCTGGTGGGCTGCTGTCTACGGGGTCGCACAGAGTTGGACACAACTGAAGCGACTTAGCAGCAGCAGCAGCAGCAGTGTTGATATATACCATGTATAAAACAGCTAGTGGGCTGCTGCTGTACAGCACAGGCAGCTCAGCTCGGTGCTCTGTGATGACCTAGGGGTGTGGGAAGGGGGATAGCTGGGAGGGAGGCTCATGTGTACATATAGCTGTGTACACATATGTGTACAAGATATATGTGTACATATAGCTGATTCACATTGTTGTACAGCAGAAACTAACATGACATTGTAAAGCAATTATCCTCCAATAAAAAAAAAATTTACTCTTGTAATCTTATAATTTAGGAATAAGACATAATTATATAATTTTTTAAAAGATGGTTGTTCTCTCACTCAGTGCATTCCCCTGCTTGGCCAGGCCCCACTTCACTCACATGACTATCTAATCCACTTAATTATAGGTTTTGATTAGTCCCTGGTAACTGTGAACCCTGCTGCTGCTTCTGCTATGTCACTTCAGTCGTGTCCGACTCTGTGCGACCCCATAGACGGCAGCCCACCAGGCGCCCCCGTCCCTGGGATTCTCCAGGCAAGAACACTGGAGTGGGTTGCCATTTCCTTCTCCAGTGCATGAAAGTGAAAAGTGAAGTTGCTCAGTCGCTCAGTCGTGTCCGACTCTTCACAATCCCATGGACTGCAGCCCACTAGGCTCCTCCGTCCATGGGATTTTCCAGGCAAGAGTACTGGAGTGGGGTGCCATTGTCTTCTCCAGATAATGAAGCGTATGGCGCTGTAATGACCATTTATCATTTTGTATCCCACAGCCTCTTCCTGATGGGAAGAGCAACCCCTCGTTTTCAGATATTGTTCTAAATAATCAATCTAACTAGAGGCTGATATCTTTGGGAGTCTGCTGACCTGGCTCAATTAATTCATGAAAAGGTTGGTCTTGAATCAGGGAAAACCAATCTGACTTCTTCACTGGAACTTTTTAACCAGGGCAAAGGAACCTCTTTCCTTCCTTTTTGTAGAGACTGTGAACTAGAGATATGGGCAGCCAGAAAGTCATGGAGAAGCCAGTCTAAAAGAATGGAGCCAATAGGAAAGGCAAAGCATAACCAAGTATGGTAATGACCACCTTGCGGGTGGTTGTGAGGACAAAACAGGTAAGCCACAAGAAAAGTCTAGCACTGGGCGTGACCCCTGCTGGCTACTCAATGAGCTGTCTTAACTAAAAGGGTACCAACTCTGAGTTTTGAATGGGAAATGAGAGGATCGGATGATTTCAATCAAAAAGGAGATGGCTTTTAGATTGGGTTTGAAGGAAGGGTTGAATTTCAACTGGGAGGGCTGGATTTTAGGAACTCTCTGGCTCCAGGAGTACCCTGGAGCAGCAGAGAGTCATGAGTAAAAGCCCCCTGGAGAGAGCCTGGCCCGCCCTGGTAAGTCAGTCTGCAAGCCCTCTTCTCCAAAGGAGTTTGCGGAAGAAGCCTGTCTGCCACACTCAGGCTGCAGCCGTGACCTTGCCAGACCCTGGGAGTGACGAGCTCGGAGTCCATGACTATTAACCTTGACACTTGTTTCTGTAGTTTATTGTGACAAGACAATGCAATGGGGTAGGGGGGAGGTAATCAAAAAGCAATTTTGTAGCAGTAAGCTTAAGTGACAAACCTTGCTTTTCCTAAATAAATCACCATTATTCCCATATGGCTCAGGACTGACAACTTGGGTTTCCTTAGTAACTGAGTACTTAGCTAAACCTTGGCCCCGTGCTAGCGACAATGAGCAGCATCTGGAGAGGAGAACTGGTTGCCAAGTCTTTCCCAGAGGCCCCCTCTTTCTTGCAGGTGAGCGAGGTGGCCATTAGCATTCTGGCTTCCACATCCTCGGCGTACACTGTTCTCTGGGGATCCCTGAGGTCTATGACACGTAGTAATTTGTCATTTTGCAGCATCATTAATTTGGTTTTTGAGAGCCATTTGCTTCATCAGTGAGTGGGTTTGAGAACTCCAGCATGCATACCTCAGCATGGCTGTTGAGGTTTACAAGGTAATGCTTGTGAACTGAATTCTAAAAATGTGCAAAATCTGGTTTCTCTGTGACTCATACTTCTAAAAAGGAAAGCCAGGAGCTAATGCTGGTGATGGGAGGGAAGAAAAAGTAATAAAGACAAGGGAAGCAATGGCTCTTAGAAAAGAAAAGCTTTGTAGCCAAAATAATGAGTTCTTGACTGACATTTGCAAACAGTATCTGGATTCACAAGCGTTTCTGAATGTATCCTTTGTGAGGGTTAAATATCGATGTTGCTTTTTAAAAGCTAGTTTCTCTACACCCTACTATATATAAAGCAGATAAATAACAAGTACCTACTGTATAGCATGGGCTTCCCTTGTGGCTCAGCTGGTAGAGAATCTGCCTGCAATGTGGCAGACCTGGGTTCAATCCCTGGGTTGGGAAAATCCCCTGGAGAAGGGAAAGGCTACCCACTCCACTATCCTGGCCTGGAGAATTCCATGGACATTGCATGGGGTCCCAAAGAGTCGGACATGACTGAGCGACTTTCACTTTCACTTTCCCAGGTGGCTCAGCGGTAAAGAATCCACCTGCAATTCAGGAGTTGTGGGTTCGATCCCTGGGTCAGGAAGATCCCCTGGAGAAGGAAATGGCAACCCACTTCAGTATTCTTACCTGGACAATCCCATGGGCAGAAGAGCTTAGAGGGCTATAATCCATGGGGTGGCAAAAGAGTCGGACACGACTTAGTGACTAAACAACAACTCTTTGGCAAAGGGAACTATGCTCAGTATCTTATAATAAACTATACGAGAAAAGAATTTGAAAAAAGTGTATAACTGAACCACTTTGCTGTACACCTGAAACGAACACAACATTGTAAATCAACTGTAGTTCAATAATAAATAAGTAAAGTTTAAAAATAGAGAAAAAATAAAAGCTAGATTCTTTTTTCTTCCTGTTTTCCTCACTTCTGTGTACACACTTACTGAGCCCCTACCCAAGCCATGGGCTTTATACACACAGGCTGCACAGCCCCAGTTCTCAAGACCTGACAGCCTGGGTGGGGAGACAGGCAGGTGGACAGATGGGTTATACCTCCAGGCTGGGAACTCAGAGGTCAGTGTGACCATCCTGGCCTGTGGCTCTAGGGAAGAGCTATGGAGGGAGAGATGTTTGAGCCCAGCCCTGAGAGACAGGGGGGATTTGACATGTGGGACTATGGGCCAATGGCCTGAGGAGTGGTCTGAAGTCTAGTGGGGCTGGAGCATCAAGTCCTTGGAGGCTGCGTGTATGTGGGTTTGGGACAGACGTGGAAGGGCCTGCACTCCACACTCAGAACCCTGCCATGCCAAGATGCCTCCTCCAGGCTGCTGCCACTTACCCTCCAATCCCTGATGCTTCCTGCCTGGGGCGTTTGCTGGAATGGGCTTACCACCCCATTTCCTCCTTCATCAGCACCTACAGCTCTTGCTTTAAACTTCCCTCCCTTGGAAATGATAGACAGCCTCCCATAAACACTCCATCTAAAGTTCCTGTTACTTTTCTTCACAGCCTTTAACAACAACAACATAGAACTCTACATTTATTTTTTAGTTTACTTGTTATGTCTACCTTCTCTCCTAGATTCTAAGTTCCTGGGAAATCAGTGGAAGTTTTTCTTTTTTTGATTCAAGACTGCACCCTCAAAGAGTGTGTCTTTGCACATGGCTGATCCTCAGCAAGTGCTGGCTGAATGAGCTGAAGGAGTGAATGAATGAATGAATGAGTTTAAACTCAGTTTAGAGGTCTCCTCCTCCACCAGACTCCCTTCCAAGACTATCCCATGTGTGTTTCCTAAAGAATGTACTTACCCAATCACAGCACTTACTGATAACACAAAAGTGAAAGCATTTACTTGCTCTCACTGCCCCAGACAAGTACTCCCTAAAGGCAGAGGCCATCTCAGTCTCCCCCATCCAGTGCCTGGCAGAAACTTCTGTTAACCTGGCACTTTGCCCCCATAGTGTTGTTGTTGTTCAGTCGCTCAGTCGTGTCTGACTCTCCTTTGCGACCCCATAACAGCAGTGTTTTCCTGGGTGGCAGGAGGAAGCTGGATGTTTGACCCCATAACAGGACTGTTTTCCTGGGTGGCAGGAAGAAGCTGAATGCATTCTGTGAGCTCTAAATCGCTACCACCGTCCCCAACCTATGGGAGGAGAGGCTGAATGAAATGGGCTTCCTTTGGGGCTCCTCAGTGGGGGCTCCTGCTCTGTGATCCCAGTTCCCTTCCTGTCGATGCCATCAGGAAAGCAGGGCTGGCCCCTCCTGCTGGCTGCCAGCTCTGCCTCAGCATCCTGTCTGCCTCACAGACGCTCCTCTTTGCAAGCTGACTGGTACCCGGAGGCGATTGCCTGTGCTCCTGCGTGTGGATAATGAGGTTGTGGGCTGTGTGAGAAAGCAGAGTTTGAGCAGCCAAGAGTGCCGTCCCATGCTGCCCTCCCCCTCCCATCTCATGCTTTTTCATTTGCACCAAGGGTGCCAGCCAGACTGGAGGGCTTCTCTCAGGAAGGTGCAGGATTGCACATTTGGTGGGTACTTTACATGGAAGGTCTCAAATGCACCTCTTAACAGACAGCCACGGGAGTAAAAAGGGCAGCGCAGTGAGAGAAGGGGATGTGTTGCATAGGTTGTGATTTTAAACAGGGTGGTGGGCTACTTCCCGAGAAGGTGACATTTGAGAAGGAATATCAAGGTAGCGAGGGTGTTAACCACATGAATCCCTGGCGGAAGAACATTCCAGGCAGAAGGGACAGTATTGCAAAAGCCCCAAGGTGGGAGCTTACTTGCGTGTCTGAACAACAAGGAGATCATGGAGGTTGGATGGACTGTGTGTGGGCAAGAGTCATAGAAGGTGATATCAGAGGAAAGATTGGGCCACGTAAGCCACGAAGGGATTTTAACTCTGATTGAGTGAAATGGGGTCCATGGTTGGGGTGTGAGCAGAGGAGAGACACAATCTGACTTGAATTTCTAAAGGATTGCTCTTGCTTTGGGGTCAAGTACAGACTTCAGGGGGGCAAGGAAAGGGAGAACTAGTGCAGGAGAAGCTTGACTGATCTAAGAGAGGGCAGCATGGGTGATGCTTTGGATGGGGGTGATGGATGTAGAGAAGGGGGCAAGCAGCAGATCCTGGATAAGGGAGGTAAGCCAGCAGGATGTCCTGTGGTCTTGTTGGAAGTGGGATATGAAAGGAAGATTTTTAAAAGCATAGAGGTCTCTGAGGTTTTTAAAAAGAATGAGAGCAAAAAAAAATGAAGATGCTGTGCATTGAGATGGAGGAAGCTGTAAATGAAACAGATTGAGGAGGAGGCAATATTAAGTTTTATTTTGACTTCTTGAATTTGGGATGTTTATGAATATTGGATTAGGAGAGAGAATTGAGTGGAAGATACAAATTCAAGATCCATCCCCGATACAGATGGCATTTAATGCCATAAGAGGGACTTCCCTGGTGGCTCAGATGGTAAAGAATCTGCCGGCAATGTGGGAGACCCAAGTTCAATCCCTGAGTTGGGAAGATCCCCTGGAGAAGGAAATGGCAACCCAGTCCAGGACTCTTGCCTGGAAAATCCCACGAACAGAGGAGACTGGTGGGCTATAGTCTATGGGGTCGCAAAGAGTTGGACATGACTGAGCGACTAACACACACATGCACAATGCCATAAGAATGGGTAAGTCACCAATGAACGAATGTAGGCGGAGAAAAGAAAAGTCTAGCCTGGCATTTATTAGAAGGTTGCTTTGACACCCAAGAGAAATTACACTCACTGGGAAAATTAAACAAAGTAATTAGCTTCCAATTAAAATAAATAAATTTATATTAAAAAAAAACTAGGTATACACCTACTGTGTGTGTGTGTGTGTGTGTGTGCGCATATGTGTGTGTGTGTGTGTGTGTGTGTGTGTGTGTGTACTCACTCATGTCCAACTCTTTTGCAACCCCATACACTGTGGTCTGCCAGGATCCTCTGTCCATGGGATTTCCCAGGCAAGAATACTGAAGTGGGTTGCCATCTCCTTCTCCATAGGATCTTCCTGACCCAGGATTGAACCTGAGTCTCCTGAACTAGCAGGTGGATTCTTTACCACTGTGTTATATGACCCAGCAACCCCACTACTGGGTATGTACCCTAAGTAAAGCATAATTGAAAAAGACACATGTACCCCAGTGTTCACTGCAGCACTATTTACAATAGCTAGGACATGGAATCGGAGAAGGCAATGGCATCCCACTCCAGTACTCTTGCCTGGCAAATCCCATGTATGGAGGAGCCTGGTAGGCTGCAGTCTATGGGGTCACGAATAGTCAGATATGGCTGAGCGACTGCACTTTCACTTTTCACTTTCATGCACTGGAGAAGGAAATGGCAACCCACTCCAGTGTTCTTGCCTGGAGAATCCCAGGGATGGGGGCGCCTGGTGGGCTGCCGTCTATGGGGTCGCACAGAGTCGGACACGACTGAAGTGACTTAGCAGTAGCAGTAGCAGGACATGGAATCAACCTAGATGTCCATCAACAGATGAATGGATAAAGAAGCTACAGTATACATATATATATACACAATGGAATTTTACTCAGCCATACAAAGGAATGCGCTTGAATCAGTCCCAATGAGGTGGATGAGCCTAGAGTCTATTATAACATAGTGAAGTAAGTCAGAAAGAAAAACAAACACCATATATTAACACATATATATATGGAATCTAAAGGCTTTCCTGGTGGCTCAGATGGTAAAGAATCCTCCTGCAGTGCAGGAGATCAGGGTTCTATTCCTGGGTTGGGAAGATCCCCTGGAGAAGGAGATGGCAACCCACTTTAGTAGTACTGGTGAATCTATTTGCAGGGCAGCAGTGGAGATGAAGACATAAAGTACAGACGTGTGGACACAGCAGGGGAAGCAGAGCGTGGACGAATGGAGAGAGTAGCACGGAAGCATGTACACTACCGTATGGAAAACAGAGAGCCAGCAGGAGTTTGCTGTCTGACCCAGGAAACCCAGACCAGTGCTCCGTGACAACCCAGAGGGGTAACATGGGGTCGGGGTGGGAGGGAGAGGACCTACAGCTGATTTATGTTGATGTACAGCAGAAACCAACACAATATTATAAAACAATTATCCTTTCATTAAAAATAAACTTTAAAAAATCTATTCTCTGTATGTCCTAGCCCACTCATCCTGTTCATGGGGTTCTCATAGAAAGAAATAGAGGAAAACAATAGAATAGGAAAGACTAAAGATCTCTTTAAGAGAATTAGAGATATGAAGGGAACATTTCATGCAAAGATGGGCTCAATAAAGGACAGAAATGGTATGGACCTAACAGAAGCAGAAGATATTAACAAGAGGTGGCAAGAATATACAGAGAAGGACTGCACAAAAAGATCTTGAAGACCCAGATAACCACAATGGTATGATCACTCACCTAGAGCCAGACATCCTGGAATAAGTTAAATGGGCCTTAGGAAGCATCACTAAAAACAAAGCTAGTGGAGGTGATGGAATTCCAGTTGAGCTATTTCAAATCCTAAAAATGATGCTGTGAAAGTGCCACACTCAGTATAACAGCAAAAACTGTTATATATTTGGAAAACTCGGCAGTGGCCACTTGACTGGAAAAGGTCAGTTTTCATTCTAATCCCAAAGAAAGGCAATGCCAAAGAATGTTCAAACTATCACAAAATTGCACTCATCTCACACGCTAGCAAAGTAATGCTCAACATTCTCCAAGCCAGGCTTCAATAGTACATGAACCAAGAACTTCCAGATATTCAAGATGGATTTATAAAAGGCAGAGGAATCAGAGATCAAATTACTAACATCCATTGCATCATAGAAAAAGCAAGAGAGTTCCAGAAAAACATCTACTTCTTTATTGACTATGCCAAAGCCTTTGACTGTGTGGACCACAACAAACTGTGGAAAATTCTTAAAGAGATGGGAATACCAGACCACTTTACCTGCCTCTTGAAAAATCTGTATGTAGATCAAGAAGCAACAGTTAGAACCAGACATGGAACAACAGACCGGTTCCAAATTGGGAAGGCTGTATACTGTCACCTTGCTTATGTAACTTATATGCAGAGTACATCATGTGAAATGCCAGGCTGGATGAAGCACAAGCTGGAATCAAGATTGCCAGGAAAAATATCAATAACCTCAAATATGCAGATGACACCACTCTTATGGCAGAAAGCAAAGAGGAACTAAAGAGCCTCTTGATGAATGTGAAAGAAGAGAGTGAAAAATCTGGCTTAAAACTCAACATTCAAAAAAACTAAGATCGTGGCATCCAGTCCCATCACTTCATGGCAAACAGATGGGGAAACAATGGAAACAGTGACAGACTTTCTTTTCTTGGTTTCTAAAATCACTCCAGATGGTGACTGCAGCCATGAAATTAAAAGACACTTGCTCCTTGGAAGAAAAGCTATGACAAACCTAGACAGTATTAAAAGGCAGAGACATTATTTTGCTGACAAAGGTCTGTCTAGTCAAAGCTATGGTTTTTCCAGTAGTCATGTATGGATGTGAAAGTTTGACCATAAAGAAACCTGAGTGCTGAATAATTGATACTTCTGAACTGTGGTGTTGGAGAAAATTCTTGAGAGTCCTTTGGACTGCAAGGAGATCCAACCAGTCAGCCCTAAAGGAAATCAGTCCCGAATATTCATTGGAGGACTGATGGTGAAGCTGAAGCTCCAATACTCTGGCCACCTGATGTGAAGAACTGACTTACTGGAAAAGACCCTGATGCTGGGAAATATTGAAGGCAGGAGGAGAAGGGGATGACAGAAGATGAGATGGTTGGATGGCATGACCGACTCAATGGACATGAGTTTGAGCAAGCTCCGGAAGTTGGTGATGGACAGGGAAGCCTGGTGTGTGCTGCAGTCCATGGGAATGCAAAGAGTTGGACTCAACTGAGCAACTGAACTGAACTGAGCCTACTCAGCCCTTTCTCAAACTTCTTTAAAAATAATCTAATTTCACAGTGCCTACTTTCTCCCCACCTAGCAATCTAGCTTGGACTCCAAATATCTACTGAAACTTCATGATCTCAGATCATCAAAGACTTCCAGTAAAGAACCTCAGCTTCAGTCAGCACTGTTTTATGAGCACTCCTACCTTTCAGAAACTCTCACCTCCAGAATATAGGCAATAACACATGACCACCAGCTCTTACATCTTTGAGACTTCGACCCTGTGGACTGCATCACTTTGGACCCTTGGCTTCAGACTGGGCTCTCGATGGAAGACTGCTCAGTGTTGGTTTGTTTTTTCTCTTTCTCCCTGTTTTCTTTCCATATATCTGGAAATGTCATCTTCTTCCTTCAGGCCTCATCTTCACTGAGTTCTGGTAGAGCTTTTTCTTACACTGATTCTAGCTTTTCTTTCTAAGATCTCAGTCACAGATCCCAGTCTCTGTGACTGGATCATCCTTTCCCTGTACACTGAAGGCTGGTGTTCCATCCTCACTAATTTCCTGTTCTTTTCTCACACTCTAAGCTGTCAGTGACCTCTTTTATCCCCTGACTTTAACTACCACTCATATGTTATTAAATACCACACCAGTACAGCTCTTTCCCACGCCTTCCCAGGGGCGCAGTGACCTATGCGCCATGTGGGAACTCACTGGACATCTCCAATGGATGCCCCACAGATACCTCCCCATCATCATATCCAATGGTGAGCTAAGCTTCTGCCTCCACAAAGCCACGAGAATGAGTGAGGTCATTCCCGAGAGCCTATTTTCCTTTGCTCTGTCATCCTTTCTGCCCGGATATCCTCCCTGCTGAGCCCCTTAACCTCTTTAATCCTGGCCCTCCTCCCCATCAGCCTTCTCCGCAAAGAGATAATGTTTTCCTTTTCTGCCACCATTCCCGAGTCTTCACTGACCTCAACATTGTGTCTTGTCACTGGGTGGAGAATCTTCATTATTGATGCCTCAGGCCTAACTCTGTTAATCTGTTCCATCATTTATAAGACAGCTAACCTTAGCACATCTGAGCTATTGAACAAGTATCAGAGGGAATTAGATTTGGTCCCTGACAAGCATGGATCTGTAGTCTGTGGCCTGGGCAAGGCTGCCATGGGGGAGAGAATCAGACAGCTGCCTCTGCTTCTCAAACTAGTATGGTCTTTCTCCCTGGCATAGAAGCCACTCCCAACTCCAGCCTGTTTAACTGAGGTCCTAACATTTGGCTTTCCAGTGGGAGAAAATGCACAAAATTTAGATTTGATGCATAACATTTAAATTTGGTCAGGATTTGAAGTCAGCTCTTCATCTTGGTTGTGAGATCTCAGGCAAGTCACTTCACTGCTCTGAACATGTAAAATGGGCCTAGTGTTCAATTCCTATACCCAGGTATTCCATTGAGAAAATTACACTAAATGCCAAGAATTTTACCAGCATTATCTCATGTAATCCTCATGCCATACCATTAGCTAGTTATACTGAGGCACACCCAGTGGAGTTTGGGGGATGAATAAAGGGAGATAATGGAATATTATTCTTTATCCAATGGGATTCTATATAGATGTGAGAGAATGGAACCATCCCCCCAACAGAGCAGCCTAAGATTCCCAATTGGAACAACAAAAACTCAGACCACCATATTCTTAATCTGTTGAGTCTCTCAGCTGCTGTGTATCATTCACCAGCACTCAGTTCCATGTCACAAGGATGAAGCTGGATTCTTCTTAATGGTCTCCTCTCAGCACTGAATTATACCAGAGACAGGAATTAGAAAGTCAAGAAGTATACCAACCTCTCTCAAGAAAAGGTCCAGAAATTCAAAAAAAGAAGAAACACTAGGAAGAGAAGAAGGAAAAGAAACAGTTATGAATTTTTTAATTATCTGCTGAATAATCAAATGATACCATTATAACATGTGACTCTAAAATTACTCTTGGAGATAGAGCATTTAAAGAGAAAAATGTAATGTCCATGATGTCCACAGTTCATTGTTCCTGAGTAAATGGTCCTACCCCACCCCAACCACCCACTGACACCCCAACCCACTTCCCACCCCCCTACACCTCTCCCTGCATCACCCCCTCCCCCAGCCACCAGAATCTAAGTCAGAGCACAGGGAGCCTTTGAACTATTCCTTTCCTTCATCCCCACACCCTACCAGGCACCAATTCCTGTCCATCTGGCATGTAAACTTTCTCTTCATGCCCAGCTCCATGTTCTCTCTCTGTTTCTGGGACCTCCACCAGTGCCCAGTCCCTGAGTCTCCAGCCCATCCTCCAGGGAGTCTCCAGAGCTTTCCAAAACACCAAGAAGATCAACTCCTTTCCCTGTTCAGAGTCCTTCTTGTCTCTCTACTGCTCTGGATAATAGTTTTCAAACTTGAATGTGTGTAAGAATCACCAGAGAGCTTGTTAAAGATACAGGTTTAGGTCTTACCCCAGAGATTCTGAATCTGTGAGTTTAAAGAGAGCCTGGGAACCTGCATTTTAAACAAATACCCTGCCCCACTTGGCATTCTGACACATACAGTGTAAATACTACATTTTAAGACAAAGTGGGAAAGCAGGCAGACAGGCAGGCAGACGACCAGACCTGGTGTGAGAACTTGATTCATACTCCTCGGAACAATGCAGACTCCTCGCCATCTGGCCCCTGCCAGAGCCATCTTTCAAGCTGCTGTCCCTTCCCACCCTGTAGAATGTCGGTCCCTCAGTCATGCCTTGTCCTCTGTACCCTGCTTTGTTTTTCTCCAGAACACACGTCACCACCTGACACATTTACAATTATTAATGTGCTTATTTTCTGTCTTGCCTCATTGCAATAGAAGCTTCTAGTGTAAGCAGGAAAATATTTGCTTACTTTCCTATCTCTCATTACCCAGAACAGGGCTTGACACAGAGTAGGTGGTATCTATAAGTATTTGTGCAAGATAGAGCATAAAAGAAGAAACCACTGCGTCCCCTGCCCCTCACCCACACTCGCTTTGAGGAGTGGCGCCACGCCTTCAAGTCACGTGACTCTGAGGAACCTATGGGTGGCAGTGCCCTGCATTCCGCTGGGCTGAGTGAGCACATGACCAGGGCCTGGCCAATCACAGTGGCCCATCTCCATGCCCTCTGTGGTGATAATTCTAGGGGTGGGCACTTGATTCAAGCTGGTCAACTGGTGTTTTTCCCAAGAGTTATGATGAGGACGTGGACATGCAGATACCAGGGACCATATTCCCTACCATCTGCCATAGCAGAAGAGGAAGCCAAGAAGAAATAAACAGAGTCTAGAGATGAGCAGAAGGAAGAGCCTGGCTATGTGGAGTCCTCAAGTCCAAGTCTTAAGGCCCTGGTGGCTGCTGTGAGTCTGTTCTGCCATTCTGGAGTCATACCCCACACCCTTTCTGGCTACAGAAGTCATTTCTCAATTTTTACTTCAACTAGTTTGAATTGTTTTCCCTTTGTCTGCAAATGACAGAGTTGCCCAATACATAGTTAATGACAATTTCTTATGAAGTGCTAGGAAGGGAAATGTAAGGTGTGTTCAGAATGAACAACTGGTGGGTCCAACCCAATCTTTTAAAAATTTTTTTCGTTGTTGTACAGCAGAAACTAACACAACATTGTAATTACCCCCCAATTAAAAAAGCAAAAAAAAACAAACAAAAACCCATACACATATATTAACAAGGAAAAGTCGAATACCTAAATAGAAAAGTAAGGAAAAAAGTACAGCTATTTCAGTGAAAAATAAATAAAAATTAATTTTAAAATCTGAAAAAAAAGTAACAAAGACCTACTGCATAGCACAGGGAACTTGTCTCAATTCTTTGCAATAACCTAGATGGAGAAAGAATTTGAAAAAGAATAGATACATGTATATGTATAACTGAGTCACTTTGCTGTGCACCTGAAACTGGTTTAGTGGTGGTTTAGTCACTAAGTCGTGTCCGACTCTTGCGATCCCATGGACTATAGACTGTCAGGCTCCTCTGTCCATGGGATTCTCCAGGCAAGAATACTGGAGTGGGTTGCCATTTCCTTCTCCAGGAGATCTTCCCAACCCAGGGATCGAACCCAGGTCACCTAAAACTAACACAGCATTATTAATCAACTATACGCCAATTAAAAAAATACAAAATACAAAATAGGAACAAAAGAATTTTAACACAATTTTAAATGTTACTTTACATTTAAAATATTGGCAATATTCCCTGTGTTGTACAATACATTCTTAGCCTGTCTTACACCCAATAGTTTGAACCTCCTGCTCCCCTACTCTCATATGGCCCCTCTCTCCCACCATGGGTAGCCACTAGTTTGAAAGTGAAAGGGTTACTTGCTCAGTCATGTTCAACTCTTTGTGACTCCATGGACTGTAGCCTACCTGGTTCCTCTGTCCATGAGATTTCCCAGGCAAGAATACTGGGGGGGGGTTGCCATGTCTTTCACCAGGGCAATCTTCCCAACCCAGGGATCGAACCCAGGTCTCCTGCACTGCAGGCAGATTCTTTACCGTTTGAGCTACCCAGGAAGCCACGAGTTTATTCTCTGCCAGTCTGTTATTTTCACTAGTTTGTTGTATTTTTTAGATTCCACCAAGCTGGTCTTGAGGGTCAGACTGCTTCTCCAAGGAATGGCATCTAGCTGTAGTCTAAAGGACAAAAAGATTCAGCAAGATGAAGTAGGGAAGAGAGGGATCCCAGCAGTGAAGCAGCAGGTATGAAGGACCTTGGCTAGAAGGAGGGAACTGAAGCATTCAGGACACCAAATATAGGCCAGTGTCATGGACACTGTTGGTCCTCCCCCCAACCCCCACCCCCTCCTCCACCTGCCGCATGCTCTGGGATCCCTTCTGTTTCTATGGGATTTGCTACTAGTAGCTTACTTTATACCTGTGGCTGGAGACACCTCACCTGTGTGGAGAGCCAGTGTGCTTGAAAGTCTACATTCTCTTTTAGGTGCCCAATACCAACACCTGACTGGGGTGGAAGAACCAAAACTAGACAAACTCTAGTGATCATGCTGCTGCTGCTGCTGCTAAGTCGCTTCAGTCGTGTCTGACCATAACTATCACCAAAAAAAACCAGACATAGTGGTTACCAATGGGGAGAGAGAAGAGAGAATCAATAAAGAGGTAGGGGAGTAAGAGGTACAAACTATTATGTACAAAATAAGTATGAGGATATATTGTACAACATGGGGAATATAGTCAATATTTTATAATAAATGGACCATAACCTTTAAAAATTGTGAATCACTATATTGTATACCTGTTACTTACATAATATTGTACAGCAACTGTAGTTGTTCGGTCACTTAGTGGTGTCTAACTCTTTGTAACCCCATGGACTGCAGCACACCAGGCTTCCCTGTCTTCACCATCTCCTAGAGTTTGCTCAAACTCGTCCATTGAGTCAGTGATGCCATCCAACCATCTCATCCACTGTTTCCCCTTCTCCTCCTGCCTTCAATCTTTCCCAGCATCAGGGTCTTTTCCAATGAGTCAGCTCTTCTCATCAGGTGGCCAAAGGATTGGAGCTTCAGCTTCACATCAGTCCTTCCAGGGAATATTCAGGATTGATTTCCTTTAGGATTGACTGGTTGGATCTCCTTGCAGTCCAAGGGACTCTCAAGAATTTTCTCTAACACTACAGTTCAAAAGCATCAATTCTTCAGCTCAGCTTTTTTTATTGTCCAGCTCTTATATCCGTACATGACTACTGGAAAAACCATAGCTTTGACTAGATGGACCTTTGTCAGCAAAGTAATGTCTCTGCTTTTTAATATGCTGTCTAGGTTTGTCATAGCTTTTCTTCCAAGCAGTAAGTGTCTTTTAATTTCATGTCTGCAGTCACTGTCCACAGAGATTTTGGAATCCAAGAAAAACGTCTGTCACTGTTTCCATTGTTTCCTCATCTATTTGCCATGAAGTGATGGGACCAGATGCCATGATCTTTGTTTTTTGAATGTTGAGATTTAAACCAGGTTTTTCACTCTCCTTTTTCACCTTCACCAAGAGGTTCTTTAATTCCTGCTCTCTTTCTGCCATAGGGGCAATATCATCTGTATATCTGAGGTTTATTGTACCTCAATTAAAAAACAAACTAGACAAACTCTGAGGTATAAATTACACTATACTTTAGCACTTCTTGTGGGATCAGGAGCAGTCTGTGTAACTGAAATTACTTGGCTTCTTCCTGTTCCCTATCTTTTCCCTTGCTTCCTGCAGGGTTCCTCCTGGAACACTCAGAGAAGAAACCATCTGCATGTGACTCTTTGGCTCAGAAAGCACTGTGGGGAGAACCAGACCGAGACAGCCATTGTGGCTGAAGTAGAAGGAGGCTGGGAAGATGGCAGGAGGTGGAATTAGGAGGGGAGGGTCAGGGCATGAATGCTTATGAATCTGTATAGAATCCTGGCCTACATGCCAAGAACAGTGGGCCACCACTGGAGGCTCTGTAGGTGGCAGAATGTGCCTGTGCATGCTAAGCTGCTCAGTTGTGTCTGACTCTGAAACCCTGTGGACTGGAGCCCACCAGGCTCTTCTGCTCATGGAATTCTCCAGGCAAGAACACTGGAGTCTGCTGCCATGCCCTCCTCCAGGGGATCTTCCCAACCAGGGAATCCAACCCAGGTCTTCCATGTCTCCTGCATTTGCAGGTGGGTTCTTTACCCCTAGCGCCACCTGGAAAGCCCTAAGCAGCAGAGTAGCTCTTCCTACTGCCCCACTCAGTACCGTGGACCCCAAAGTTTTCACCACTTCTCAGACAGCCCTTTCACAGCCCATTTGTCAGCTTTGACTTAGGTCTTCCCTCTGCCTCTTCTACTTTCTTACTCAGTTAACTGTGATAGATCCTTCAAGACTCACTTCAAGAATTGCCTCCTCCAGGAAGTCTTCCCTGACCTTCATCAGTCACACTCAATGCCCCCAACCAGGGTTGGACTAGATGCCACTTTTCTGTGCTCTTCCAGCACCCTCTTCTTACTTTTATCATTCAGCTCCCTTTAACGAATGAATTTCTTGGGGGAACCTGCTCAAACATTTTATTACTGATGGGGCAAGTAATCAAAAAAGTTCAGTGCCCTCACCCCTAGATCCTGAGCTTCCTGAGAACTAAAATTGTCCACTTTTTTCTCCTTAAAGTTTTATTCAGTGCCTAGTCAAAATGAAAAATTGCCTACTTGCTCACTATGTGTCAGGCCACTGTCCCAAGCATTTCACATGCCTTGTAATTTATGACAATCCCTTGAGGAAGGTACATGTTATCCCTGTTTTATAAATAAGACAAGTGCGGCACAGAAAGACTAAATAATTCACCCACGAAGATCACACAGCTCGAAAACAGGATTCACAGTCAGAGGGTATTGACTCCAGAACCTGGACTTTTATATATATATATATATATATATATATATATATATATATATATTCAGTTCAGTTCAGTTCAGTCGCTCAGTCGTGTCCGACTCTTTGCGACCCCATGAATCGCAGCACGCCAGGCCTCCCTGTCCATCACCAACTCCCGGAGTTCACTCAGACTCATGTCCATTGAGTCAGTGATACCATCCAGCCATCTCATCCTCTGTCGTCCCCTTCTCCTCCTGCCCCCAATCCCTCCCAGCATCAGAGTCTTTTCCAATGAGTCAACTCTTCGCATGAGGTGACCAAAGTACTGGAGTTTCAGATAATATATTATATAATATAATATATAATATATATTATTTTATATATATATATATATAATTTATTTATGTTGGCTCTGCTGTGTTCTCATTGCTGCGAGGGCTTTTCTCTAGTTGCTGTGGCTAGTAGGGGCTATTCTCCAGTTGCAGTGCTCAAGCTTCTCACTGTGGTGGCTTCTCTTGTAGCAGAGCACGGGCTCTATCTAGGTGCCCAGGCTTCAGTCATGGTTTCTGGGCTCTGGAGCACAGGCTCAGTAGCTGTAGCGCCTGGCCTTAGTTGTTCCACAGCATGTGGGATCTTCCTGGTCCAGGGATCGAATCTGTGTCTCCTGTATTGGCAGGCAAATTCTTTACCGCTGAGCCACCAGGGTAGCCCCAGGACCTGACTCTTAAGTAACATGTTAAGGTCAACACACAGCACAGGCATTAAAAAGAGGTGGGCACGATGCTCATATCACTGTTATCCCACAATCTCTGCATTCCTGGCCTCTTTTTGGTCTCCTCCTTCCCCACTGGACCTCATCCTGGTCATGATGATACATGTTTCATCTCCTGCCTGCTTTTTCTCATACGCTTTACCAATCCTCGAAAGTTCCTGTGGCTCCAGCATGCCCTCACAATAGGATGATTCTTGGGATTAGATTCTCACTTAGCTCTGTGTGGTACCACGTGAGATCATTGCCTTCCTGACAAGATTTTAGAGAGGACTAGACACCTTGATGAAATTTTGGAAACCCCCAAGAGGGGTGTCAACCATGTTTTTTTACATAGCCACGCTGCAGCAGGGATGGAAGGAGAAGAGGATTTCCTGGGAGAATACCCCAGATGCTCCCAGCTGAAATCTGAAGACTGTGAGACCCACACACAAGCCTACACCCTGGGGTCAACTTCGGAGTTTGAGGGGGTGGATGCAGGCGGGGGTGGGGTGGGCAGTTCCTTGCTCTGTTCGCTACTGCCTTATTCAGCTCTCATTAGCATCCTACTATGTGCAGGGCACCAGGCTAGATGCTGAGTTTACAGAGATGCCTGAGAGAAGGTCAGAGGCCCCAAGGAACTCCAAGCTGAGGCAGAAATTCAGACCAGCTAGCAGACCATTTTAATAAACTGGGGTAGGCACTGTGAGAGGAAGTAGTGGAAACTTAAGAGGAAGGACCCTTGACCTGACCCAGATTGGGAGTATCAGGGAAAACCTCCTAGAAGAGGCCATAAAAAAAAAAAAAAAAAAAAAGGAAGGAATTTCAAATATGGATTTATGTTAGGATCAGGACATTACTTCTTATTAAGCTGCATGGTTTTGGGAAAATTGCTTAACCTCTATAAGCTTGAATGATCCTATTTGTATAATGGGAGTAATTGTGTGTACAGCATGGGATTAATGAGATAATTAATGAGATAAGTATGTATCAGCCACACAGCTATCTGTTGAATTTTCACCTAGGGTCAGGCACCGTTCTTTGCATTCTTAGCCCATGTAACCCTAACAACAACTCTTTGATATAGAAACTATCATTAACACCATGTAACCCTAACAACAACTCTTTGATATAGAAACTATCATTAACACCATTTTATAGATGAGAAAGCTGAGGCATTGTCTTAGTTTGAATGAACAAACCAGATGCAGATTGACACAAAGATTCGAGTGCAAATAGTTTATGGAGAGAGGCTTCCTTGGTGGCTCAGGGGTAAAGAATCCGCCAGACAATGCAAGAGACTCGGGTTTGATCCCGAGTTAGGATCCCTAGTTGGGATCCCGAGTTGATTCCTCAGGTTGGGAAGATCCCCTGGAAGAGGGCATGGCAACCCATTCCAGTATTCTTGCCAGGGAAATCCTGTGGACAGAGGAGGCTGGCAGGCTATAGTCCATGAGGTCACAAAGAGTTGAACACAACTTAGTAACTAAACAGCAACAACACAACAAGTTTATGGAGCGGTGCAAAGAACATGATAACAGCAGAGGAAAGGAACATACCAACTACAGGTACATTATTAAGCCAGCTGCTATGGTGGTTGAATAGACCTTAATCCTGCAGAGAATTCTAAGGAATTGTGCAAAACACCTGCGTCATTATCCCAGACAATAAGCAAGGTTGGGTATTTATATCCCCATATCTGTCAGTCATTGGTTAAAGGCTGCCCCCAGAAGACTTGGCCTGCAATGTACATTGATAAACTGAGTTCTGGAGGGCCAAGGATAGCTCTCCAACAAAGATGCCGATGCTAGCCACGGAAAGTTGGGTTGGAATGAGTGGGAATACAAAGCGGATGTGAGGAGATAGGCACCAAAAACTGACAATGTCTGCTATAGGTCCCAGAGGCTAAGTAACCTGCCAAGGTCACATAGCTAATAAGTAACAGAACTGAATCTGAACCCAGGCAACTTGGATCCAGAGCTCATTCTATTAACTCCACACTACACTGCTGCTCCTAGATTGTTGGTCACATGAAGTGTAGCATTTATGGTTGTCACTGCCGCCATGATTATTGTTTTTGGTCCTGCCTTTTAGAGATTAAACCCAAGGGCAAGAAGTTGCTATTAATTTTATCATGCATTTTCTTGAAAAAGTTGAGTTTGAGAATGTGGTTCTTTAGTTCAAGCCCTAACTTTGTGCTGCCTACTAGACAGATCATTTCCCCTCTCTAGCCTTGATTTCCTCATTTATAAAAGGTGTCAGATTGGATGATCTCTGTACAAGTCTCCTGTCTGACAGTCTTTACTCCTCTCATATGGCTTTTTCACAAAGTGTAGGGCACCCTAATGGTGAGGACAGGTCAGTGGGTGTCTCCAGCCTGACCATCTCCGCCCCTTCAGACAGCAAGTTCCTGATTAACTGGCACTGATGGTAATTTATGTTCCTACAAAATCCTCCTCATTGGGAACAAGAGAAAATTAAATTGCTCACTGGAGTCGGTAACAGATGGTTGGCTCCATCTTCTTCTGACTAGGACCCCCCCAGAGAGAGTAATTGAGGGCATCCTGTCATACAAAAGGGACCAGAGGGGCTGAGGGAGGCTGAAGGATGGTCGGGAGTCCTCTCCTTGGCACATATGTCATTCTGATGTCTCCCCATTTCTCAGTGAAGGAGAAAATCAAATACAACCCAGAAGGAGCTAAAACAGTTTGTAAATAGGGCACGCTGGGGTGCCTCCAGCTTTTTTTATTCCACTTTATTTTGTTTTGATGTGTATGCATGCACGCACATGTGTGTACACCCCAAAGCCAAGTTGGAGATTTCCCAAGCATCTGGCCCAGGAAATTCAACTTGGCCAGTCCCAGGGGAACCCCTGGATGGATCTAGAGGCTGACTGAGCCCTTCTTGTTCATGCCAGTGCTGGCCCCACTCCCAAAACTCCAAAATGCTAGTTTTAACTGAGAGCTGACACAAGAGTCCCTATTATTACTCAACTGAGGAAGGAGAGGGGCAATCTTTTTCAAGCAATGGTTTCCACCCAGCAACCCATTGACAACATTCATACACACAATCCCACTGGACCTTCTGAAGCTTCCATTTCCTTCCCTTGGTATCCCTTCAGGCCCTTTATGCAAATACCCATCAGAATAGAAGGATCCTCTTTTGAGACCAAAGTCCAGAGAGGCTTTTTTTTTTTTTTTTTTGAGAGGGTGTCAAACAAGTACAATTTGGAGCATAAAAGACCTATACTGTCCTATAGACCTAGTTCTAATCCTTACTCTGCCACTAACAAGCTGTGTGGCCTTGGGCAAGTCATTTAACCTCTCTGACCTCACTCTTTTGATTTGTAAGAACATTTTATTTTGAGGATTACGGGAAACAGCATAGGTAAAGCAGCCAACAAAGATATCTGGCATACTGTAGATACACAGTGTACTTTTATTCAAAGAATTACAGAAGCTCAAGATAAAAACCCCAAAAACCTTTGGAGTCATCCTCCTAGATTTTCTACTCACTAGTTAGGGACCCGCAAGGTAGACTTTAAATACACCCAGCCCCTCTCTCTTCCTGTGCCCTCCTCATGACAGTTGTGGTGGCTCAGTTCCCCATCACCTCCCACTCCCTCAACACACACATACATGCTTCTCCCATATTACCCCATGAGGCCAGTAAATAATTTAAAGACTGCTCCAATCCATAACCTAGTTTGTGCTCAACAATGCCAAATGTCCTGAAACCAGGAAGCTTCCTGTAACAGCATTCCCCATGCAGTTCATGTAACAAGATTGCTAAAGTTTTGAACAGAGGAAGAAATCACCTATAATTCTACTGCAATAATACCAAATCCTTATTTCATTAGCAAACAAGCTTTCCCATCTTTTCTAATGCTTTTCTTCACTAAAAATTCAGTAAGCCCTGGATTGGCTCCTAGAATAAACAAGTAACATTAGTGGAAAAACTGATGAAATCTGAAAAAAAAAAAGTCTGGAGTTTAGTTAATGGTAATGTACCAAAAGTTTTGACAAATATACCACAGTAAAGTAAGATGCTAAAATTAGGGAGATCTAGGTGAGGGATGGACTTACCAGGTGACTCAGTGGTAAAGAACCCACCTGCCAATGCAGGAGACATGGGTTTGATCCCTGGGTTGGGAAGATCCCCTGGAGGAGGACAAGGCAACCCACTCCAATATTCTCGCCTGGGAAATTCCACGGACAGAGAAGCCTGGTGGGCTATAGTCTATGGAGTAACAAAAGAGTTGGACATGACTTAGCGACTAAACAACAACACAAGGTGAAGTGCATGTGGGAACTTGCTGTACTATCTTTGAAAGCTTTCTTTAAAGTCATTCTGAAGTGAAGAGTTCATTTTTTAAAAGACAAGATTTAGAATAGGAGATGTCATGTGTAACACTGTAAATAAATGAACAAACATGTTTTCTCTTCTAAAAAAAAAACCTTAATAACCAACACTTTTCATTGTTTAAACATAGCAATTATAGTTATCACTTGTTGTTCCTAAATAACAGTTCATCTCAAAATATATCATTTCCATGTTCTTCTGATTCCTGCCACCACTTTCCAGTCTCTGCCTGGAGACTGCCTATTTCACCTCTCCTGCCTCTATTTCAACACCCACGTGTCATTAAACAAACTATTAAATATCTCAGGACTTGGTTTTCTCATCTGTTGCTCAAAACTATCTTCTTTAGGAGGCAGCCTAAATGTCTGTCAACAGATGAATGGGTAAAGAAGATGTGGTACATATATATACTGGGATATTACTCAGTCATGAAAAATGAAGTAATGCCATTCACTTGCAGCAACATGGATGAAACTAGATATTATCATACTAAGTGAAGAAAGTCAAACAGAGAAAGACAAATATCATATGGTACCCGTTATATATGGAATATAAAAAAAAAGTCACAAATGAACTTATTTCCAAAATAGAAACTCACAGACACAGGAAACAAACTTACAGTTATCAAAGGGGAAAGGGGGATGGAGGTGAGGATAAATGAAGAGATGGGATTAACACATATGCACTACTATACATAAAATAGATAACAAACAAGGACCTACTGTATAGCACAGGGAACTATACTCAGTAATTTATAATAACCTGTAAGAGAAAAGAATCTGAAATAGAATACACACACACACACACACACACACACACATATATATATATACATATATATGCATGCTGTACAACTGAAACTAACACAATATTGTAAATCGACTATATGTGTGCTTAGCCGCCCAGTCCTGTCTGACTCTGCAACCCCGGAACTGCAGCCCACCAGGCTCCTCTGTCCATGGGGATTTTCCAGGCAAGAATACTGGAGTGGGTTGCCATGCCCTCCTCCAGGGGATCTTCCCAATCCGTGGGTTGAACCCACGTCTCCCACATTTCAGGCGGATTCTTTACCCACTAAGCCACCAGAGAAGCATAAATCAACTGTACTTCAGTTTAAAAAAGAAAAAAAAAAAAAGAAATCTAAGAGATGATCACTTAAAATACCGTCAGTTGAATACACCAGAGTTACCACATTTTTTAAAAACTCATCTTCCGTGACAGCATTGGCACTATTGGTGTGGGCTGTCATACTACCCTAGAGGCAGAATAAAGCAGGAGAAATAAAAATAGCCAACCAGAACACTTACCATCTGCCAAACTACTGTAAGAGCCTTGCATGTATTACTCATTTAATCCTTGCGTCTGTACTATGAGATAGGGAGTCTCCCTTTAGAGATAAGTATACCTAGGCTCAGAGAAATAAGTATCCAGGATCATTCCTGGCTGACTTGGGCTTGAACCGGGTGGTCTGGCTCCAGACTTGCTCCTCTTAGCGCTGCAGAGCAAGGACAGTTCTAAGCTCTGTCCAGCTCTCACAGCAGCTGGGAGGTTATGGCACCAGCCAGCAAAAGGGATCTGGGAGAGGCCCCACCAGCACCCACTGTAGGGAAGACGGAGAACTGTACGCTGATTTGTACCCGTTTCTGTCCTGAATGGAAACCTATCACTTCCAATCACATGCCATTGGTCAAAACAAGCCCTTTGGTCATGCCAAACATCAAAGGTTCTGGGCCCAGAAAGAAGAAAACTACAAATACTGCAGAGTAACGCAAATGTCTGCTGATCATTATTAAAATAAAAGGATCTTCTTAAAAGACTAGAAGCAGTTGGTTAATACTGAAACAGAAGTTGATATAATAGATATTATCCCCATATAATTATTAAATAAAATAGAATTATATCAGTAGTTTTTGTTGTTATAATTTTTGTTCACAGTTTAACAAATACTTTTCTTCCTCGAATATTTACAAGCTCCACCACTTACTAACTATGTGACCTTCTACCATGGCCAACCATTCCAAGCTGCCTGGGACTGAGGGTTTCCAGTAACATTGGACTTGTAGTGCTAAAATCAGAACAGTCCCAGGCAAACCTAGACAGTTGGTCACCCTACTTTTAACAAGCCTCTTAACCTCCCTAAACCATTTTTTATATTTGTAACATGAAAGGTAATAATATTATTAAAATCTACTTTTGTAAGGTTTCAGTTCAGTCGCTCAGTCATGTCCGACTCTTTGCGACCCCATGAATCGCAGCACCCCAGGCCTCCCTGTCCATCACCAACTCCCAGAGTTCACTGAGACTCACGTCCATCAAGTCAGTGATGCCATCCAGCCATCTCATCCTCTGTCGTCCCCTTCTCCTCCTGCCCCCAATCCCTCCCAGCATCAGGGTCTTTTCCAATGAGTCAACTCTTTGCATGAGGTGGCCAAAGTACTGGAGTTTCAGCTTCAGCATTAGTCCTTCCAATGAACACCTAGGACTGATCTCCTTTAGAATGGACTGGTTGGATCTCCTTGCAGTCCAAGGGACTCTCAAGAGTCTTCTCCAACACCACAGTTCAAAAGCATCAATTCTTCGGCACTCAGCTTTCTTCACAGTCCACCTCTCACATCCATACATGACCACAGGAAAAACAATAGGTATATGTAAACACAACAATTTTTTGTGCATGGTAAATTCATTACATTCTGACAATATCATGAACATTATTTCTGCTTTATAGATGAAGACCCTGAAACCCCAGCAGGTGATGAGACTCTCCCAAAAACAACGTGCAACGTTGTTCTTCAGGCTGCAGAGACCAGACACTGCCCTCATCTGGCCCTGCCCAGTGCCGCTGGGCTCTGGCCCCTCTCCGGTCTGCAGGAAGTGTTTCCCTACAACATCCGGATGGTTTCCCTCTCCATAATGTACATTCCCTGTGGTGAGCCTGCGCATGTGCTCCTGGTCTTGCGGCTGTGGAATGTATTCCTTGCTGTTGGATTTAGAAACCCGACTGTATGGCTAGTGATGCTCTCAGAAAAATCTTTCCTGGAGGAATGGGGACTTTCCTTCAGGGACTGATGAATTACAGTTCCCCTGCAGGAGTAGTAATTCCTTGCACTTAGGACGCCTGTTAACACCTAGCAAAGGTCTTCTCCGGCAATCCCTCCACTTGCCATTTCAATGACCCGTGAGAGGACAGAAGAGCTACCACCTTCTTCTTTCCTCAGGTAGGGAAATGCAAGCCCAGGGTAGTGAAGAAGTTCTAGAAGACAGCTCTCCACCCCCACCAGAGTTCTGTTTGCCACAGTTAAGATCGTCAGATAGAAACTCAAAAGTCACTTTCTGCTAAGGTGACCAAATTTTAGCAGACGTTGACATTGTTCTAATTTTCACTGCTAAAGTAACCCATCACAGAACACTCCTACTCCTGGGCAAACCAGGATGGTTGGTTGGTCCATGGCTTCTCGGATTGCCTCTCAAACCACCTCCCGTATTCTGTTGTATGAGTTTATATGCACTCCATGCTTCTCTTTTTAGTACTTATCACAGTTGTAATTACACAGCCAGTTGTGAAATGTGTTATTTTTGTCTTGTCCACTAGACTATAGCTTTAGGCAGGCAATGATCAAATCTGCATCCTTTGCTCCTAGCTCATTATGCAGAGTATTCTCTCAATAGACCTTCCTCAAATAAATGATTACATGAATGAATGAATGAGTCACTCAGTAAATGTTTGTTGTATGAAAATATCTAGTAACCACCTTTGCTCAGATTGACGTTTCCCAATATGTCTTCCTTCTGGGACTCACTAATATTAGTAACCAAAAAATAAGTGTTTCCTTGGTAAAATAAGCGCCAGAACTCTGGGTTAAATTAAGTGGATCAGATTTTCTTTATTTTGCAGGGACCTTTGTATTTACCGAGTGAAGTGTATACTATGTTTTCCAGTTTAACCATGAGCTCTTTGAGCAAAGAGCATTTGGAGGACTTATGATCTGAAAAACATCTTTTGAGAAATGCTGGACCAGATAGTGTGTGGACTTGCTGCCAACTCCATTTCCAGTCTCCTCGGGAAGACTGCTGTTATTGCTGTTGTTATTGAGGCCATTGTTCCTTGTCTATGAATAAAAGAAACATGAGGATAAGCTCTGCTTCTCACAAGGCCTGACTCTCCAAACTCCCATACCTTCACCTTCCAAGGCAAACTAATGCTTTATAAAACTAAATCACCATGATATGCTGGCTTGTTTCCCCGAAATACTCCTGAAGAATGGCAAGACTGTTTCAGCTCTTTTTCCCCAAATCCTCGTATCTCCCTGCAATCACAGACCCCGTGGCCATTTTCAGATAGTGAAAGGCAGCTCTTTGGACATCCCAGCAGATTGGAGTTGGTGACAAAACTCCCTTCATTTCACCATCTAAGAGCTGAGTGCTCAGAGATGAGGAAGCTAGACTCTTGCCTGGCTTGGCAACCTCCCTGGTCATTATTCACAGGTAATGACTGATCAGTCTCCTACAGCCTGCAGAAGAAGAAAAATCAAAGAAGGGGTTTGCTTAGCTGTCATGAATGCTAAAAGAACAGTAGCGAGAGGGGGTAGGGAGGAATAAGTAGCACCTGCTCCTGAGGGGATGAAATAATGGTGTATTTCAAAGTAAATTTAAAACTGTTTTGAAATCTATCAGCCAATGGTAGGGTACAGAGTCATTTGTCAAGATGAAAAATAAGAAGAGAGTTGATCAACTTTTCAGTCTCAGAAAGGGCATGAAGGCAGACTTTGCTGCCAGTGCCAGCTCTTTTCTACATATGTTCATGTATTAATTCCTTCTTTTATTCAACACAGATTTATTGAGAGTTGATTAGCTGTCAAGCACTATGCTAGTAGCCATAGGAGACACAAAGGTCAGCAGAAGAAACACTGCCTCTGCCTTTACAGAACCCCGAGGTCAGTGAAGGAGAGTGTAAACAATCAGGCAGGTGAACCGTGACAAGTGCAATGAAAGAAAAGGAAAGTTACATGGTGCTAGTGACTGATGCTCGGCAAGATGATATGACCTAACATGAGCAATCAGGGGAGGCTTCCTTGAGGAGGTGACGTTTGAGCTGAGCTCTAAAGGATAAGCAGAAAGTCTTTCACTTGGACTTTGTGAAATAGGCATTATAAGGCCCATATCAGCATATTTGGGGCTGTGAGTAGGAGCAAACTCAACTAAAAATAATGTAAGTGAAATGAAATTTATCTTGCATAACAAGAAGACCAGAGGAAGCACAGCTTCTGGGCTGCTCAATTAAGTGGCTTAACAGTGGCATCCAGAACTAGGTTTTTCCATCTTTCCACCTTGTTGTCTTCCTCCCGGGCTTGTGTTTGCAGACTGCACTGTGCAGCCTCATGCGGTGGCTGTCACAACTCTAGGCATCACACAAGGGGCAGCACTGGGAGACAGATGGTGAGTGTGCTCCTCCCCTGAGGCTTTTTCCACTGAAGGAATCCTTTCCCAAAGCTACCAATAGACATTGACTCATGTCTTTTTGGCCAGAATTTCATCCCATGCCCTTTCCTAAAGCAATCAAGGAATTACCACCACAATCAGTGTAGATCAAGACTTCAACTCCTACCCCGCAGAAGTCTGTGATTGTTTAATAGCTAAACAAAGACAGTGTTTATGAGCAAGGTAGAACATAAGAATTTTTCTCACAACCAGTTTTACAATTAGATTTTTGTTTTTCTTTTGGCTGCGCTGGGTCTTTGTTGCAGTGTGTCGGCTCTTGATCGTGACCCTGGGGCTTCTCTAGTTGCAGCCCTTGGGCTCTCTAGTTGTGGAGTGCAGGATCCAGGCCCGCAAGCTCAGTAGCTGCAGCGGGCAGGCTTCTCTCTAGTTGTGGCACATGTGCTTAGTTGCCCTGCAGCATGTAGGGTCTTAGTTCCCCGACACAGGGATTGAACCCATGTACCCTGCCTTGGAGGTGGATTCTTAACCACTGGACCGCCAATTGGGAAGTTGACATCTCAGAGTTAAACAACTTCTCTCCTGCAACTTTAGATTGGAGCATGGATGAATCTGATCCCGATGTCATGCTTTCCTCTCCATCCAATCATGCAGTGAAGGATGGACCAGATTCAGGGAGGCTTCATTCTGTGACGCAAGATCAGGGGCTGGTCCTGCTGTTGAGTCTGCAGGTGAAGGAGCCCCAGTTGTGGGAGGAGACAAGGGGCTGAGAGCAGAGAGGGCCCAACACGTTTTCAAGCTAGAGACTCGGAGACAGGGAACATGAGCAGAAGAAACTACTGTAACTAGAGATCCCATGAGGGTCTCAGAAATGAGACAGGAGTCACAGCTATTAGAACTGAAGTACTAGCAGATGGGCTTGCTGCTGCTGCTGCTAAGTCACTTCAGTCATGTCCGACTCTGTGTGATCCCATAGACGGCAGCCACCAGGCTCCCCCGTCCCTGGGATTCTCCAGGCAAGAACACTGGAATGGGTTGCCATTTCCTTCTCCAATGCATGAAAGGGAAAAGTGAAAGTGAAGTCGCTCAGTCGTGTCCGACTCTTAGCGACCCCATGGTCTGCAGCCTTCCAGGCTCCTCTGTCCATGGGATTTTCCAGGCAAGAGTACTGGAGTGGGGTGCCATTGCCTTCTCCAGCAGCTGGGCTTAGTGACTGAGTAAAACTCTTGTGAGCGCCCCGCACCCATTTCAGCACTAGACTGCACAGCTGCCTCAAGTGTGAGGACAGGAGGGCCAGAGGAGGACAGGGCAGGCCACAGAACAGGTCTAAGTTGAGGCGCCCACACTTGTAAAGTGGAGCAAGAAAGGGAATCCACCAGAAGAGACAGGAAAGAACGGTCAGAGAGGTAGGAAAGGAATGGGAATAGTAAAGACGGCAGAACAAGATATCCACAGGGAAGGGACAGTCACACAAGGTCTGGCATAGAGTGTGAATGGATACACTTGGATGCATCCATCAATGTATGAATGAGTACACAGATGATTGAATAAATGAGCAAATATAGGGGAAACGCCAGATAAGATGCAGATACTGTATATATCGGAATAAACAAGGGATTTCTGAGTTCCCAGGGGGTGGGATTCAGGAGAGAAGAGGGAGATGGAAGGTCATAGAAGATGACTGTGAAATCTCAGGACTTGGCACCTCTTGGATTGGATTTGATCATCAGTAGGAGTCAGGTTATATGCCTCCCCTGACCGCCCACCCCCACCACACACACATGCACGTGCATTTTCTAGATGCAGATGCAAAGGCAGGCTCTGCTGCTTCCCTGCTCTTTACAGATGACAGGTGGGCCCTCTCACAGACTACACAGGTTCCTTGGAGTGAAGAGTACATTTTTGCAAGTGACAGAATACCAAGCAGATGGAATCCACCAGGATGGGTAAGAATAGGAGAGACCACCAAATACCACTTTTCGAAACTCAAGGAGTATCTCAGAGGAGTCCTATCGTCTGCTCTACCGTTATTTTCAGCCACACTGCTGTCCTAAAAACCTAGGAGTGCAAGGGTCAAAGATGAGAGACATCCTCTCTTCAAACATGACCCCTTGACTTCTCAATCCCATGCTTTATACCCATGCTGTCCTTTCAAGGTAAAGTGCCTTCTTACCCCAAATTCACACACCTTCAAGAGACAATTTCCCTAAGCCAGGGTGCCTTTCTATGAATCCCTTCATTTAAGGGATTGCTTAAATAAAGCATAGAATACAGTATTCCACAGCTGACTGCTCCCACAGTATCATAGCATCATTCCCCTCTACTTATGTGTGAAAGTGAAAGTCGCTCAGTCGTGTCTGACTCTTTGCAACCCCTTGGACTATACAGTCCATAGAAATTCTCCAGGCCAGAATACTGGAGTGGGTAGCCTTTCCCTTCGCCAGAGGATCTTCCCAACCCAGGGATCAAACCCAGGTCTCCTGCATTGTAGGTGGATTCTTTACCAGCTGAGCCACAAAGGGAAGCTCATATTTATGTTTATCTGGTAATTAATCTCCTTTTTCTCTAGCCTAAGGTTATTTGGAGACAGAAACTATATTTCATGTCTGTGTGTGAATCTGCAGTCATGTCTGTATCCAGAGCAACTAACATAGCATCTAATTAATAGTAACTGCTCAAAGCAGATATACTGATTAAAACATATAATTGCTAAGCAAATGAGTAATAATGAATAAAAGAATTAACAAATGAAGGATATGTGAATGAATGAATGGGAATAAGTGCAAGAATTAGCAAATAAAAGAGCAAACGAGTGTTTTCTGGCTCTAGTCAAGATGGAGTCAAGACACCCTCCACACTGTCTTATTCCCATTGAAAGCAACTAAAAACTCTATGGAGAGAAAGCAGGGGGGAGCCCTCTGAGGACTCTGAAAGCAAATGGTAGCAAAAGAAACAGAACTTCAAGTGATACCAAACTAGTGATGAGTTTTTTATACATTTTTTTCTCCAATATTTCCTAGCCTGGACTCGAATGCAGCCTGAAATCTAGACCATGCACTGGATGAATGTGAAGCTTCTTCTAGTTCCGGTTCAAGGAGTCATGTGGCTCCAATTTTACGCATGGCAAATAAGCCATATGGTGGCTCTTTTTGTTGTTGTTGTTTAGTCACCATGGTGTGTCAGACTCTTTGCAACTCCATGGACTGCAGCATGCCAGGCTTCCCTGTCCCTCACCATCTCCCAGAGTTTGCCCAAGTTCATGTCCATTGAATTGGTGATGCCATCAAAATGTCTCATCCTCTGTCACCCTCTTCTCCTTCTGCCTTCAACCTTTCCCAGCATCAGGGTCTTTTCCAATGAGTCAGATGTTCGCATCAGGTAGCCAAAATATTGGAGCTTCAGCTTTAGCATCAGTCTTTCCAATGAGTATTTACAGTTGATTTCCTTTTAAGATTTGCTGGTTTGATCTCCGTGTTGTCCAAGGGACTCTCAAGAGTCTTCTCTAGCACCATAGTTCAAAAACATCAATCCTTTGGCACTCTGCCTTCTTCTTTATGATCCAGCTCTCACATCGGTACATGACTACTCAAAACACCATAGCCTTGACTATACGGACCTTTGTCACAATGCGATGCCTTTGCTTTTTAACACACTGCCTAGGTTTGTCATAGCTTTCCTGACAAGAAGCAATCATCTACTTTCATGGCTGCAGTCACCATCTGCAGTGATTTTGCAGCACCAAAAAGTAAAGTCAGCCACTGTTTCCCCATCTATTTGCCACAAAGTGATGGGACCAGATGCCATGATCTTAGTTTTCTTTTTTTGATACTGAGTTTTGAGCCAGCTTTTTCACTCTCCTCCTTCACCCTCATCAAGAGGCTCTTTAGTTCCTCTTTGCTGTCTGCCATTAGAATGGTACCATACGCACATCTGAGGTTGTTGATATTTCTCCCAATAATCTTGATTCCAGCTTTTAACTCATTCAGCCCAGCATTTCGCATGACGTGCTCTGCATAGTAGTTAAACAAACAGGGTGACAATAAACAGCCTTGTCACACACCTTTCTCAATCCTGAACCAGTCAGTTGTTCCATACAGGATTCTAACTGTGACTTCTTGACCTGCATATAGGTTTCTCAGGAGACAGGCAAGATGGTCTGGTATTCCCGTCTCTTTAAGAGTTTTCCGCAGTGTGTTGTGTGCTATGACTTTGACACATAGTCAAAGGCTTTAGCATAGTCAACGAAACAGAGGTAGATGTTTTCCTGGAATTCCCTTGCTTTCTCTATGATCCAGTGAGTGTTGGCAATTTGACGTCTGGTTCCTCTGCCTTTTTAAACCCAGCTTGAACATCTGGAAATTCTCGATTCACGTAAGGCTGAAGCCTAGCTTGAAGGATTTTGAGCATAACCTTACTAGCATGGGAGATGAGTGCGATAGTCCAATGGTTTGAACATTCTTTAGTATTGCCCTTCTTGGGGATTGGGATGAGCCACCACATGGCCTTATCACCTCCAAAGGTCTCTACCTACTAATACCACCACATTCATTAGGATTCCCTGGTAGCTTCCCTGATGGCTCAGACGGTAAAGAATCTGCCTGCAATGCAAGAGACTTGGGTTTGATCCCTGGGTCAGGAAGATCCCCTGAAGAAGGAAATGGCAACCCACTCCAGCATTCTTGCTGAGAAAGTCCCATGGACAGTGGTGACTGGCGGGCTACAGTCCACGAGGTCACCAAGAGCCAGACATGACTGAGAAAACTAACACTTTCATTAGGATTCATGTACCTATTAATACAGCACCATCATTAGTATTTCAACAAATGAATTTGTTCAGAGAGTAGGGGAGAAAGAAACATTCAGACCACAGTAAATGGATACAATTTGTTTTTTAAATGAACAACAAAACCAAGTGTTGATGAGGATATGGGTGAACTAGAACTTTCATTCATTGCTGGCGGAAATGCAAAACATTACAGCCACCTCACAAAACAGTCTGCAGTTTCTTATAAAGTTAAACCTACACTTATCAATGATCCAGCAGCCCCATTCCTAAGTATTACTGTGGAGAAATAACATATTCACACAAAGCCCTGTACGTAAATTTTATAGCAGTTCTAGTCATAGTTACCAAAAATAGGAAATCATATGGATTGGATATGTGATCCATCCATACAGTGGGCTACTAGTCAGCAATCAATAACAACAAATAACAACAGCGATGAATGTCAAAGGGATATGCTACGTAAAAGAAGATGGTCTCAAAAGGTTACATACTATATGATTCAATTTATATGACATTCTGGAAAAAGCAAAAGTGCAATGACAGAGAAGTGGTTTCCAGGGGTTAGGGGTGGGAGGAAGATTTGACCACAAAGGGGCACAGGGTGCTTTTGAGGCGATGAGCTATTCTGTGTTCTGGTTATGATGGTGATTATATAAATATATACATGTATTAAAACTCCTAGAGCTGTACACCTAGAAAAAGGAAATTTATTGGACTCTATGTAACTTTATATAGCAATAATAATAATAATGGTGAATGAATATATTCATATTCTCATGTCTTTGTTCACTCTGTCCCCATCCATAAAGGATTTTCTTCCCTCTTCTCAGCTTATGTGAACCTCTGGCCATCCCCACTAATTACCTGGAATCCCAGCTCTCAAGATGCCTCTCTAACTGCATCTCAGTGCTCCCTTGTAGCCCGAGGCATACTGCCAAAAAGACCTGGTGCAATAAGGCCCGTTGGGGTCAGCTTCTCTAGTATGCTGGTGCAAGTCCGGCCTCACCTCCCTCAGGGTGCCCTCCAGGGCTGCTACGTGTCAGCGTGGCAGCTACCCTTGGGTTCTGTTTCCATCAAGACTCTTGACTGCATGGCAGAGAGACCCACTTGAGCTAGCCTGGGGGAAAGGCATTAACCGCAGGGCTTCCCAGAGGCCTTGGAGAACATATGAGAGAGAATTAAGCAGAGCCAGTCCCAGGGGGCCTGAGACCTGGCCTCTCTCGCAGGGCCTGCGGCTCTCTGCTTCTCTCCGTGGGTCTGCTCCATTCTCTGGACTGGCCCTGCTCTCTTCTGTTTGCACACCAGCTTGTAGGTGGCCCGCCAGTTCCTTCAGCTTCTGGTGCATGTAACCTTCCTGCTCCAGGGCCCATCACATGCTGGCAGCAGTCTCTTATGTTTCAAAGTTTGGGGAAAGCAATCAGTTTGCTCAACCCAGCTGTTTGAGTCGGCCACACAATTCCGGGCTTGGGTTATGTGTCCACCCCTGACTCAATGAGCAGCTAGGTGAAGTACAGGATCAAATGCACTGTGAGCTTCTTCTTCCAAGAGCTGTGACAAGGACAGACTCTTCTAAAGTGCTCTGATAAACCATACTGGAAAAGAATATGAAAAAGAATGTGTGAGTGTGTGTATATATATATATATATATATATACACAGCTGAATCACTGCTGTTCAGCAGAAATTAACAACCTTATAAATCAACCATACTTTAATAAAATTAAGTTTTTTAAAAGTTCTGCTCAAATGAATTTACTGGTATGTCAGGCTGTAGACACATAGCTCCCCTTCTGCACAAAGTCAATGCCATGAGTCCAGCTACAGGGGTAACTCCTTTTGGGGAGCCTCAGTATCAAGACATTGTCCAGCTGCTGCTTGGTGATCAGAATGCCTTCCAGACAAGCCAGAGCAAGAGGAGTCAGAGACAGTGAGGTCAGGAGGCCTGCTAGTACAGGAGGCCGAGAGCAGCGGCTGCCCCAGACTCAAAGTTCACCTTGAGTGGAGGCCACACAGAGCCGCTTTGCTGACAGATGAAGGGGCTGGCGAGGGGAGGGTGCAGGAGGTGGGTCCATAGGGGCAGGCAGATGCCAGGGTGCTGGAAGAAGGGAGGAGATGAAACAGGTGTCCTAGCAGCACGCCTCTTTGCTTTCTGAGTGTCATTTGCCTTTTCCCTTCTACCTCGGGCCCCATCCTCCTCACCCAAGGCTTGATAGAGAGCCCCCCCAACTATCACCTCTGGACAGACCTTTATGAGACATCCTGAGTGCCACCTGCTCCCAGACACAACCCTCCAGACCTGGGCAGTGACACTACAGAGCTGTCCTCTTTCTGAGGAGAGGAGATACTTTGTCACACCTCTTCCCACATTTAACTGTGTGTTTATTCTGGAAAGCTCCAGTTCCTCCCCTTCCCTAGCACCTCAGAAGCAGAGCCTACTCGGCCTTGCCCTTGGTGCCTTTGGGCCACACCTCAACAGTGACTTGTGGCATCCTGAGCTACATTTGTGTGCTTTCTTCACCTTTGATGGTTCATGAGCTCCTCAGATGTTGCATCTTTATCTTGTGCTTCCCATCACCTAGAACAATTTTGAGTAGGGTCTGCATTTGGGCTCCTGAAGAAGTGATTCTGAGTTATGGATCTAAGGGTGAGTAGTTCATTTGGGCAGAGAAGGCAATGGCACCCCACTCCAGTACTCTTGCCTGGAAACCCCCATGGACGGAGAAGCCTGGTAGGCTGCAGTCCATGGGGTCACTAAGAATCGGACAGGACTGAGCTACTTCACTTTCACTTTTCACTTTCATGCGTTGGAGAAGGAAATGGCAACCCACTCCAGTGTTCTTGCCTGGAGAATCCCAGGGACGGAGGAGCCTCGTGGGCTGCCATCTATGGGGTTGCACAGGGTCAGACATGACTGAAGCAACTTAGCAGCAGCAGCAGTAGCAGTTCATTTGGGATGGAATTCCAGGAAACACCTGTGGGGATGGAAAAGTAAGAGAGGGAAGGATGGGGAAGCAGCCAATGAAACAGTCCATTAAAACTTAGTTACCAATAGGGACAAGTGAAGCTTAATCCTACTGGGAGAACTCTGGCAGGGAAACATGTGCTTATCAGAGTCATCCTACTGGAGGAAGCTGGTTGTGATACACCAACACCTATCTGTCATTGGGTCAGGGATGCTTCTTGCTGTTCGGTTGCTATGTCCAACTTTTTTGCAACCCCATAGACTGTAACCTGCCAGGCTCCTCTGTCCATGGGATGTCCCAAGCAAGAACACTGGAGTGGGTTGTCTTTTCCTTCTCCAGAGATCTTCCTGACCCACCGATTGAACCTGTGTCCCCTGCATTGCAGGTGGATTATTTACCAGTGAGTCAACTGGAAAGCCCAGGGCTGCTTCTAGGGGGCCTTAATTCCCTGGGATTACAGTCCACCACTAGGACAGGCAAGGCAGGCTTTGGCAGCTAGAGAAAGCCCTCAGCACAGACAGGCACTGGCCGGTGGAACTTGGTACAACTGAAGATGAAGTCACAAGGTGGTGGGGATATGGGCGATGCGACAGAGCTTAACAAATATCTACTGCATTATGAGCGATTAAGGTCACTCAGAGATCTTTAGGAATCAGCTTTTGTATCACCGAAGATTGATACACAAAAGGAATGAATTTCATGATATTTAATTCTTGCCAAGGGGTCAGAGTATGGTTAGTAAATTATTCTATTTTCTCTTAACAGTTCTTCCACTGTATATGTGAAACTAACACAATATTGTGAATCAACTATACTTCAGTACAAACTTTTTTAATAAAAAAAAAATATTTTGTAGACAAGTACATCCTCTAATGTTATATATGCCACCCAATGGGTAATTGTTTCAGAAACTGTGGTTGGGTATCTATGGGTGGGTGTCTCCTTTCTCCCCACCTCCATGGCCCCAGCATCCCTCTCAGAGCTATGGGGTCAATCAAAGCAGAGAAACATCCCCGAAGAGGCGATCCTTCTCCCAGAGGCACACAGCACAAAGACTCTGGAGTCAGACCGGCTTGGGCAGCATCCTGGCCCTGGCTCCACTCACTGTTCTCACTTTGGTTCAACAACTCACTTTTGTTGTCTATAAAATGGGCCTATCTACCTTGCTTACTTTTATGGGAATGAAATGACATAAACATATGGAAAATATTCAACATTGTGTTAATACTTTCATTTCTCAATTTTCTTTCCTTCCCCTAATCTAAGGCAACCCTATAAGAGGGTCTAATGGTGGGAGGGAAAACTAATTTCAAAAATTGGGATCTTTGGGATCCTCAGTAAGCAGATGACAGTACTGAGCACAGAGAGGTTAAGAAAAATATCCACGGTCACAGCTAATAAATGGCTCAGCTGGGATTAGAGCCCAGACAGTGTGGCTCCAGAGTCTATGTTCATATGCTCATGATGTTTTGTTTACTGTTTGAGAATGAATACTGGAAAAAGAAAGATACTAGGCTAGTGAAAGCATCCAAAATTACAATAATAATGGACGGTCCAGAGCAAAGCAGGCATAGGAGGGAGTGGAAGGGAGGCATGCACAGAAGAGACCTGGCAATGGAGGACTCTGAGGCCTAGGAAAAGGAGAAGAGAGGAGAAATCCACAAGAATTTGTATTTTCCAAGGCCGGGGCTATTTTTAGCATATGTAACTTAGGGCCAGAGAGCCAGGTTTTGGAAAAGACAATGACACAAATGGAAACCAATGTAATATTGTAAAGTAATTAGCCTCCAACTAAAATAAATAAATTTATATTAAAAAAAAGAATCCATTGAGCTACTACTCATTAAGCATCTACTAAATACGAAAACTCCCACCAAGCCTTAAATATGATTTAGAAACACCCAAGAAGTTTATTTTTTAAATCCCAGCACTTAGATCTGGACACAAACAATTAAGTCAGTATCTGTGGGGTTCAGGCTGTGGGCATTGGTATTTTTAAAAAAGCATCCCAGGTGATTATTATATGCGGCCAGGGCTGAGACCACTGGAATTCCTTATCTCATTTAATCCCCCCGGCATCCCTATGAGGTTCTACTATTATTGTCTCAGATAGGCTAAGGAAGAACTAAGAAAAAGAGCCAAGTTTCAGACTTTATGTAGCTGTAAAGCCCATGCTTTCAGCTGCTTCGTAGGTTGAGAGGCTGAAAGAGGTCTTAAAGATTGCCATGCCCAGCCCCATTTCACAGAGAAGAAAATGGAGGTCCAGGGAGGGAGTGAGCTGCCAGAGGTCACCCACACCAGCTGTGCCACATCAGACTCCTACCTGGCTCTCCGGACCCCCAGCCCAGAACTCACTGCTCCCAGACATGCCGTGTTCTGTTTTAGACTAGAATTCTGATACAGAGAAGAAGTAGTGAGGAAAACCATCCGAGCGCTGGGTCAGACTGTCAGAGGGCGCTCCTTCACTCTCCTGTCTGCAAAGGCTGACTCCATGTTACGGGAAAGAAGCGAGAAAGGGAGCCCCAGCAGGCCACCCTGTCCCCTCCCTGCGTCTACACAACAGCCCCTGCTCCTGACAGCAAAAGCCCTTATTAAGCGTCCTGTACCATCTCATCTCCTGCCCCCGCTGAACTTATACTGCTCATGTTGTAGGGATTAGGGGGAAAAAAATCCCTCCACCCCGAGGCAGAACAATAACAACACGGATGCTGACTGGGAAGGCAGTTCGTCGTGTGGGCTTGGAAAATAATGAAGGTGACATTTAGGGGGGCCGCTCTGGCCTCCCTGTCACTGAGCCTCATCATTAATTTAACCGTCTCTGTTACAGACAAACTTTCTAGTCAGCCTTGGAGGGATGAGGAGGGGGCTTCCTGTCCTCTGTGGCCCATTAGAGATGCAGGGGGCTTCTCTCCCTCCTCCCCCAGTCACCTGAAATCTAGTCTCTGTCCGATTCTTGGCTCAAATGACATTTCTGCAGAAGAGCATAATTGGCTGCTGTGGACGAGGGGAGAAAAGGCAAAAAGTGCGTTGGCAGGAGGGCTCCGAGAAACATCTATCTTTACCCAGCACAGAGAAGCTATTCTTCAAATGCCCACAATGGGACACACATTCCTGTGTATATTCATCTGTTCAACAATTAATTACACGTGCCTCTTTGGCATCAGGCATGGTGCAAAGAGCTGAATATACCTTGCTGAGCCAAACAGGTAGAGACCCTGCCTTCCTGGAGTTTCTAATCTAGTTCTGTGCTATCCAGTATAGTGATCACGAACCACAAGTGTCTATGTATTTAAACTGATCTAAGTATAATCAAAAGTTCAATTCCTCCTTTGTACTAGCTGGGCTTCCCTTGTGGCTCAGCTGGTAAAGAATCCGCCTGCAATGTGGGAGACCTGGGTTTGATCCCTGGGTTGGAAAGATCCCCTGGACAAGGGAAAGCCTATCCACTCCAGTAATTGGGCCTAGAGAATTCCATGGACTGTATAGTCCACGGGGTCACAAAGAGTCAGACATGACCGAGTGACTTTCACTTCACATTGTACTAGTAACATTTCAGGTGTTCAGTAGTCATGTGGCTAGTAGCTACCACATTGGATAGACAGGAAACATCTCCATCTTCAGAGAAATTTCAGTTAGACAGCACTGGTCTAGTGGGACAGGCAGACACTTTATATTATTTCATCTCTCCCTCACAGAACCTTTGAGGTAAGCATAGTTTCCCCTATTTTAGAGAGGAGGAAGCAGGGACCACGTGGTCACTTGTGGAATCAAGGTTTGAACTCAGGTTTCTCCTACCCAAAATCTATAAGTAAGTAAAGGAAACAGGATCAAAGCTACAGGTAGAAAAGCAAAATGGTTCAGACCATGTGACTTGCAATACGACCTATTAAAATGTAAGTATAAATTTGGGTCATTTTTTTTTAACCTCTCTGGGCCTCAGTTTATTCATCATGTAGGGATAATAATAGGGTCACTTCATATTCTGTAGTAAGATGTTTGTGTACACATCCTGGTATGGGATAAATGCTCAGTGTTTTGGAGCCCACTCAGAGAACAATGAGTTTAGGACTATGGACACAGCTACATACACAAGTTAGGGGATACCATCTTTTAATAATCTGTATCTGACACCTACCTGATAGGTTAGTTTGAGAAATAAATAAAATGGCATAGTTAAATGTTCATTAAATACGAATTCCTTCCATCCCCTTGGATGATGAATCTGAGCTCTAAATGACAGAAGTACAATAGTGATTTAAAACCAGAGATAAAGAAACACTCAGAAATCATTTGTTTTGGAAAATTCAAGAACAGAACAACCAGGAACAGTAAAGATGAACCCCGGATTTTGATCATTACATTATTTGTCTATGTAACAAATTACCCAAATACTCAATGCCTTAAAACAACAAAGATTCATTATCTCATAGATTCTGAGGGTCATGAATCTGAAAGCAATTTAGCTGGGTGCCTCTTGCTCAGGGTATCTAGCAAGGTGGCAGTCAAGTTGTTGGCTGGGGCTGTATTATCTGAAGGCTTGGCTGGGCAGGAGAATCAACTTGCAAGGGAATTTAGTCCCAAGACTGCTGTCAGGGGGCCTCATTTCTCTCTAGCTCTCTTTGGTCTTCTTGGGTCTTTACCACATGGGCTTCTACACAAGGCCCTATAAGAGTTCTTAAGACATGGAAGCTAACCCAGAGCAACTGACCCAAGGGGTAGAAAGAGCAAGTGACAGAGAGAACCCATAGTCTGTTCACAAGGTAATCTCAAAAAGAACATACCACCACTTTTGCCATGTTCTATTCATTAGAAGCAAGTCACTAAATCCAGCCCATATTGGACTGAGAGAGGAATTAAGCTCTACAGCTTGTAAGGAGAAGCATCCAAGAATTTGTGGACATATATTAAAACCACCACAAGCACGGACTGGGCTGCGTGCCCAGGTCTTCCTTTGAGCAGAGTGCCTGGATGGACCAGGAGTCAAAGACAAAAAGTCTAGGCACATAAATACCACTTTACCATCCAGGAGCTTGAGTCAGATCTGGGAAGATAGCAAAAGGCAGACGAAGAAGTTGGCAGCAGTAGGACGTATCAGTAATGTTTATGCATATGTGTGGGGCAGGGAAGGAAGGGCACATCACCTGTATTATAATAGGACATACACTAATTGTATATAAATTCTTTCTCCTAATTGGGGCACTGTGTTTGGGGAACGAGGCACCAGAAACACTTCCAAACTTGCATTGTTTTATTTCTAGCCAGAGCACCTTCCCTGAATCCATCTCCTTTCTTTCACTTGGCCCTAGGTTGAGCAGCAGAGAAGGGGATGAAAGAAATTAATATTTATTGAATAGCTGCTATGTCATTGTATTTCTCACAAATATCCTATCAGATAGGTGTCAAAGACAGATTATTAAAATGTGTGTGTGCATGTGTGTTTGTGTGTGCTCAGTTGTATCCAACTCTTTCATCCCCATGGACTGTAGCCTGCCGGGCTCCTCTACCCACGGTATTTCCCAGGCAGGAATACTGGAGTGGGTTGTCATTTCCTACTCCAGGAGATCTTCCTGATCCTGGGATCAATTCCACATCTCTTGTGTCCCCTGCATTGGCAGACAGATTCTTTACCACTGAGCCACCTAGATATGGTGTCCCCCAACTCATGTGTATACCTGTCCATAGTCCTGAATCTCATTGTTCTCTGTTGGTGCCCCCCTGACCAGGGATCCAACCTGCAGTGCTCTCTGCATGCTCAGTTGTGTCCACAACTCTTTGAGACCCATAGACTATTGTTCTCTGAGTGGTCTCCAAAATAAGGTTGACCTATTCTAATGATTCATGGGAGTTGTGGAGGAAAACACATTGGTGGAGCCCTCTATTTATATGTTTAAACTTAAAATAAGTAAAATATTAATGTTTACTAAGCTATAATATGCCAAAGCCTTTGACTGTGTGGATCACAATAAACTGGAAAATTCTGAAAGAGATGGGAATCCCAGACCACCTGACCTACCTCTTGAGAAACCTATATGCAGGTCAGGAAGCAACAGTTAGAACTGGACATGGAACAACAGACTGGTTCCAAATAGGAAAAGGAGTACGTCAAGGCTGTATATTGTCACCCTGCTTATTTAACTTATATGCAGAGTACATCATGAGAAATGCTGGACTGCAAGAAGCACAAGCTGGAATCAAGATTGCTGGGAGAAATATCAATAACCTCAGATATGCAGATGACACCACCCTTATGGCAGAAAGTGAAGAGGAACTAAAAAGCTTCTTGATGAAAGTCAAAGAGGAGAGTGAAAAAGTTGGCTTAAAGCTCAACATTCAGAAAACGAAGATCATGGCATCCGGTCCCATCACTTCATGGGAAATAGATGGGGAAACAGTGGAAACAGTGTCAGACTTAATTTTTCTGGGCTCCAAAATCACTGCAGATGGTGACTGCAGCCATGGAATTAAAAGATGCTTACTCCTTGGAAGGAAACCAACCTAGATAGCATGTTAAAAAGAGTTATTACTTTGCCAACAAAGGTCCATCTAGTCAAGGCTATGGTTTTTTCAGTGGTCATGTATGGATGTGAGAGTTGGACTGTGAAGAAAGCTGAGCACTGAAGAATTGATGCTTTTGAACTGTGGTGCTGGAGAAGACTTTTGTGAGTTCCTTGGACTGCAAGGAGATCCAACCGGTCCATCCTAAAGGAGACCAGTCCTGGGTGTTCACTGGAAGGACTGATGCTGAGGCTGAAACTCCAATACTTTGGCCACCTTATGAGAAGAGTTGACTCATTGGAAAAGACCCTGATGCTGGGAGGGATTGGGGGCAGGAGGAGAAGGGGACGACAGAGGATGAGATGGCTGGATGGCATCACCGACTTGATGCACATGAGTTTGGGTGAACTCCCTGAGTTGGTGATGGACAGGGAGGCCTGGTGTGCTGCAGTTCATGGGGTCGCAAAGAGTTGGACACGACTGAGCCACTGAACTGAACTGAACTGAATATGCAGATAAGCTCTGATGCTCTTACTGGGTCTATCTGTCACCTATTCTCTACTCTCTTTTCTTTCTCTGAAGAAAAGGTAAGTGTCCCACAAGACAGAAAGGCTACCCACAGAATCCTCATTCAATTTTTACTTTTCAGCATTTAAGGGTTTACTGTATGGACATGAGTATAATTAAGAGACTTTACAAATTATTGTCTGAGATACTAGAGTTGGGTGAAGATTATGAAAATCTTCTATACCAAATAGAGGCTCACTAGTTATCCCAGAGCTAAATACTTAAAAGAGTTGTCTAGAAGAGAGATGAGATAAAAATTGATGATGAAATTATTTTTAAAAACGACAAAGGTTTGGAATTTACTGAGATTTCCTGTGATGAAAACAGCTGTTGGCAGTCCCTTATAGCTAAGACAATGATTAAATTCAACCCCTCAGATATATCAAACTTTGAGCCAAACTTTCAGTTTTTTTTTTTTTAACTTTTTGGCCACACTGCACAGCTTAAGGGATCTTAGTTCCCGGCCGGGGATCCAACCTGCACCCTCTGCAGAGGAATCAATGGCGTCTTTACCACTGGGCCACCAGGGAAGGCCCTGGGCCAAACGTTTACATAACTATTTCAGAAAGTGTTGCAAGATTTTCAAAATCACAATATTTTAGTGTGAGTATGTATTTCTGGGTCACTAATTATTTTTCAATTAGTGTTTATTTTTATTTCAGGCTTTCAAAAAATTCCAATCTTAAAAATTTCCATTTGTGGACTTCCCACCAGAGAAGGAGGTCCAGTGGTTAAAACTCTGAAATTCCAGTGAGGAGTGCAGATTGTATCCCTAGGCAGGGAACTAAGAGCCCACATGCCACGTGGCATAGCCAAAAAAGAAAAAAATCTCCATTTGTGTTTGTCTTACACACAAAATATTAGTACACATGTAACGATACAATTTTTAAACAAAGCAATGTGTATACATTGATCCTGGATGCTCAGTTTCCAGTGCCAATCGAGGCTCATGATCAAAAAGGACTGATCTAGAGCCCAGTTATTGCCAATGTGATTTATACTCATGCTCATTCTCCTGAAACATTTTTAAGTAAGGAACAGGCAGGATGGGTGAGAAAGGAGAGAGCAGAGATGGAGAGCACACAAGAGATGGCCGCTCTGGAGAGTCAGAGCTGCTCAGGGATTGCCAGGGAGAAAGCAAGGTTTGTTCTGAAGTTGATTTCATATAAGTACAGTAACCAAGGACGAAACTGCAACTGAACCCAGCTAAACTACTCAAGAGCTTTTTTAAAAAAATAAGTCAAAAGGTGTACATTAAAGGACACCGAGGCAGGCAAGCATCGACATGAACAAGGGTAGTACTGCCGTGAAGAGAATGAGCTCTCCCTGAGACTCAGTTATTCAAAAGGGCTCATGATTTTTCTCTGTTTTTATTTTCTATCTTGATGAGAAATGTGCTGATTCCACCCTGTCTCAGGACAAATAGAACTTTGTCATATAGTTCACAATTTACGTAACTGATTGCATATACTTGTGCTGGCTACACTGTGTTTCTGACAATTACAAATACTTCTTTGCTCACTCGGTGGTGTTGTGGGGCATCCGTGATCACTCCGCTGTGCCTTGATGCTACAATTACGGGTGCTCTTTATTCCATCTGACACTGCAAGGAAGCGGACTGAGGCTCAGACAGGTCATTTGATTAAGGACACCTAAAGGGTAAAAGGCAGATCCAGGATTTGGACCCAGATCAATAAGGGAAGTACCTTAAATTTTCTCTGCCACATCTCAAGTGTCCCCAGACTGAGTCACCTCAATCCCAAGGAATCTCTGTCTATAGCAGTGTTTCAGAGGTTCAGGGTATTCTGAAGGTATTCAGAGGTTCAGGGTACCCAAAACTTCAGGGTATTCTCCAAACTTCAAAATGTCTAAAAAATGGCACGAGACAGGCTATTTACCAGTAAATACAGTGCTTGTACTGGGTAAAATCTTTCAAGGGTGGAGTCAATCAATGTATGAAAATCATGTATGGGTCATTGGTGGTCAAAATGGGGGAAGTCATTGCTTTAGATTTTTACCCAAATGGCAAGTACCCTGCATCAAGTCCCTTCAACTTCATACCGCATCTGGTGAAGCCAGACTGGCTGTTGAGCGAATGAATGCCTCAGGCTGTTGATAAGACCTTATTGTGTTCAGTTTCCTCAACTATAAAATAGGGGTGAGGACAGACATACCTCTAAGAGTTGTGGTTGGGATTTTTAAAAATCAAAACATGCAAAGTACTTAGAACAGTGCCTGACATCTAGCAGGAAATCAGTGACAGCTATCGTTATTGTTTTAGCCTCGGTTTCTGCATCAGTAAAATAGGAGAGTGCACATACTACCTACTACCCACAGGCATACTGTGAGACTCAAATGAAACGGTACAATAGTGCTTACAAGCTACAGCGTGCTCCGAAGATGACAGAATGTGTTGTACTTTTCAGTTTTCTGACTCACACATGAAACAAGTCTGAGAACAGCACATTCCAGCCGGGAAATTAAAAGCTTTGTTCCTTTGGAGTCAGAGTGTGTCCCTGTACAGATCAATGTTGCTGAAGTGAAAAGAGAGATTTAATTACCTCCAGCCTCACCACCTTCCCTGCCGAGAGCAGCGAGCTCCTGGTGGGAGGGGAGGCTGAGTGTGGAGGTGACGGGCCATCGTGTGCACACCTGGGGAATCCTAGACCACCAGCCTGGGCTCTGTTCCTGGGGGCAGACAGCTTGACACAGGCAGAGCTGACCCCAAAGAGAAGGTGTGAACCTGTCTTTGAAAAGGCCATGAGCTGGGATGGAATCCCTCAGGGGGAGGAGGCAGTTAAGGCTGCCTTCCTCGCCCTTGCATGCCTGTGTGTGTCACCATGGAAGGGAACACGGCACTGAGTTTGCATACACTGGTATTCATGAACCCAAGGGTATGAACTCTCAGATGCATAAGGTCATATGCACACCAGAGAGTCTGTGTGTGCGTGTACCTGTGCATCTGGGCACACATTGCATGCGAAACACAAGTGGGTTTGCCTGCGGGCTCTGTGTCTGCCCCCATGGGCACACATGCATGTCTGGGTCTCTGCTCTTGGCCCAGTGGGCATGGATCCTTGTGGCCAGGTGGATCCATCTGTGTGAGATTCTGGCATCACTGTCTAGATTTGTGTTCAAGTCTAAACACAAATATATATGAGTTTGTACAGCTCTTACTGTGCATCTCACTAGTGCCTGGTTCTGAGACAGGGCAGGCTATGGGGCTGCTGCCCACGGGATACCTGTGGAGTCGGGTCTGGGGGGCTCTGGGTGAATACCCCAAAGCTAGGAACTGGCAGGGAGCTGTGGTTGGGAGAAAGTGAGCTCACTGCCAAAGGGGTCAAGTAAGAGTGGACCTAAATGAGAGGAGATGTGGAGCCTGGGCTTCAGGGAGGAAAGGACAAGGAAGAACACAGTGCAAGAGGGGGGAGCAGAGATCTGGCTGACAAATCCACCACCAATGGGCAGGCACAGACAGAAGAGCATCTTGCTTTTTAACCAGAGATGTCTCCTTAAAGGCGCCACACCCATTGCCCAGGGCACACAGCCTGAGGACTGGTGTGCATACACAGGGTGTGTTTCTATACAGGGCTTCTCTGGGGGTTGACATATGATATGACTGCATGTTGGCTTTTACTCAGGCCGTGTTTAGACAGCACCTATTGCATACATGAGGTCTTTGGGAGGAATTGGAACAAAGTGGAAGCATGTCCCTTGAGCCTGAGTTTCTAAATGGAGGAGTGAAACATACAATGAAGAAAAAAATAAGCAATGTAAAGAAAGTGTTCAGGCATTCTACTGTATAGATTTGTGTGCAAGTCTGAACTCCACCTTTTACTGGCTCTGTGGTCTTCAGATCAGACCAGTCGCTCAGTTGTGTCCGACTCTTTGCGACCCCATGAATCGCAGCACGCCAGGCCTCGCTGTCCATCACCAACTCCCGGAGTTCACCCACACTCACGTCCATCGAGTCAGTGATGACATCCAGCCATCTCATCCTCTGTCGTCCCCTTCTCCTCTTGCCCCCAATCCCTCCCAGCATCAGAGTCTTTTCCAGTGAGTCAACTCTTCGCATGAAGTGGCCAAAGTACTGGAGTTTCAGCTTTAGCATCATTCCTTCCAAAGAAATCCCAGGGCTGATCTCCTTCAGAATGGACTGGTTGGATCTCCTTGCAGTCCAAGGGACTCTCAAGACTCTTCTCCAACACCACAGTTCAAAAGCATCAATTCTTCAGCACTCAGCCTTCTTCACAGTCCAACTCTCACATCCATACATGACCACTAGAAAAACCATAGCCTTGACTAGACGAACCTTTGTTGGCAAAGTAATGTCTCTGCTTTTGAATATGCTATCTAGGTTGGTCATAACTTTCCTTCCAAGGAGTAAACGTCTTTTAATTTCATGGCTGCAGTCACCATCTGTAGTGATTTTGGAGCCCAGAAAAATAAAGTCTGACACTGTTTCCACTGTTTCCCCATCTATTTCCCATGAAGTGATGGGACCGGATGCCATGGTCTTAGTTTTCTGAATGTTGAGCTTTAAGCCAACTTTTTCACTCTCCACTTTCATTTTCATCAAGAGGCTTTTTAGTTCCTCTTCACTTTCTGCCATAAGGGTGGTGTCATCTGCATATCTGAGGTTATTGATATTTCTCCCGGCAATCTTGATTCCAGCTTGTGCTTCTTCCAGTCCAGCGTTTCTCATGATGTACTCTGCATATAAGTTAAATAAGCAGGGTGACAATATACAGCCTTGACGTACTCCTTTTTCTATTTGGAACCAGTCTGTTGTTCCATGTCCAGTTCTAACTGTTGCTTCCTGACCTGCATACAGATTTCTCAAGAGGCAGGTCAGGTGGTCTGGTATTCCCATCTCTTGAAGAATTTTCCACAGTTTATTGTGATCCACACAGTCAAAGACTTTGGCATAGTTAATAAAGCAGAAATAGATGTTTTTCTGGAACTCTCTTGCTTTTTCCATGATCCAGCGGATGTTGGCAATTTGATCTCTGGTTCCTCTAACTTTTCTAAAACCAGCTTGAACATCAGGAAGTTCATGGTTGCTGAAGCCTGGCTTGGAGAATTTTGAGCATTACTTTACTAGCGTGTGAGATGAGTGCAATTGTGCGGTAGTTTGAGCATTCTTTGGCATTGCCTTTCTTTGGGATTGGAACGAAAACTGACCTTTTCCAGTCCTGTGGCCACTGCTGAGTTTTCCAGATTTGCTGGCATATTGAGTGCAGCACTTTCACAGCATCATCTTTCAGGATTTGGAATAGCTCAACTGGAATTCTATCACCTCCACTAGCTTTGTTTGTAGTGATGCTTTCTAAGGCCCACTTGACTTCTCATTCCAGAATGTCTGGCTCTAGGTCAGTGATCACACCATCGTGATTATCTGGGTCGTGAAGATCTTTTTTGTACAGTTCTTCTGTGTATTCTTGCCACCTCTTCTTAATATCTTCTGCTTCTGTTAGGTCCATAGCATTTCTGTCCTTTATCGAGTCCATCTTTGCATGAAATGTCCCTTTGGTATCTCTGATTTTCTTGAAGAGATCCCTAGTCTTTCCCATTCTGTTGTTTTCCTCTATTTCTTTGCATTGATTGCTGAAGAAGGCTTTCTTATCTCTTCTTGCTATTCTTTGGAACTCTGCATTCAGGTATTTATATCTTTCCTTTTCTCCTTTGCTTTTCACTTCTCTTCTTTTCACAGCTATTTGTAAGGCCTCCCCAGACAGCCATTTTGCTTTTTTGCATTTCTTTTCCATGGGGATGGTCTTGATCCCTGTCTCCTGTACAATGTCACGAACCTCATTCCATAGTTCATCAGGCACTCTATCTATCAGATCTAGGCCTTTAAATCTATTTCTCACTTCCACTGTATAATCATAAGGGATTTGATTTAGGTCATACCTGAATGGTCTAGTGGTTTTCCCTACTTTTTTCAATTTAAGTCTGAATTTGGCAATAAGGATTTCATGGTCTGAGCCACAGTCAGCTCCTGGTCTTGTTTTTGCTGACTGTATAGAGCTTCTCCATCTTTGGCTGCAAAGAATATAATCAGTCTGATTTCGGTGTTGACCATCTGGTGATGTCCATGTATAGAGTATTCTCTTGTGTTGTTGGAAGAGGGTGTTTGCTATGACCAGTGCATTTTCTTGGCAAAACTCTATTAGCCTTTGCCCTGCTTCATTCTGTATTCCAAGGCCAAATTTGCCTGTTACTCCAGGTGTTTCTTGACTTCCTACTTTTGCATTCCAGTCCCCTATAATGTAAAGGACATCTTTTTTGGGTGTTAGTTATAAAAGGTCTTGTAGGTCTTCATAGAACCATTCAACTTCAGCTTCTTCAGCATTACTGGTTGGGGCATAGACTTGGATTACTGTGATATTGAATGGTTTGCCTTGGAAACGAACAGAGATCATTCTGTTTTTTGAGATTGCATCCAAGTACTGCATTTCAGACTCTTTTGTTGACCATGATGGCTACTCCATTTCTTCTGAGGGATTCCTGCCCGCAGTAGTAGATATAATGGTCATCTGAGTTAAACTCACCCATTCCAGTCCATTTCAGTTCACTGATTCCTAGAATGTCGACATTCCTAGAATGTCTGTGGTCTTAGGCAAGTTATTTAACCTCTCTGAGTTTCATTTCCCTCATCTGCAAGATGAAATAATAATACCAATTATTGTTACTAGGCAATTGTGACAATGAAAGGAAGTAAGAAATATGAAGTCACCTAATAAAGTATACAGTACATAGCATATGTGATGAGTGGGGCTCAGTCCAGCAGGCTCCTGAGAAGGCACTGACCAGGTGACAGTCTGAGAGAGGATGTGGAGGATCCAGACCTCCACATGAGGCAGCTCTTGTCTTTAGACCTTTGTTGCTATGAGTCAGTCTCTGAGTCATATCCAACTCTTTGTGACTCCATGGACTGTAGCCCACCAGGCTCCTCTGTCCCTGGAATTCTCCAGGCAAGAATGCTGGAGGGGGTAGCCATTCTCTTTACCAAGGGGACTTCCCAACCCAGAGATTGAACCTGGGTCTCCTGCACTGCAGGCAGATTCTTTACCATCTAAGCCTCCAGGGAAGCAGAATCAGAGGAGGATCCTAAAACCAACCCCTGGGGCCAGGAGAAGCTTTGCAGGAAGATGGGCAGAGTGAGGTGGGTGTATCTGACATAGGCCGTGGTAGGACACACGGTGTTTCACATTTGATACAGTCCTGTCAAGGTGATGCATTGAAATAGCCTGCAAATCAAAATGGCTCCACTACAGTTATAATGGATAACATTTATGGAGCACTTGCCATGTGCTTTCATTCATTTGCTCCTATGACACAGTGTGGGAATCCACATTTTCAGATGAGAAAACTGGGGGCTTAGGTAGCTTGACTAAAGTACCCAGCTGGTAAGTGTTTGAGCTGGGGGGATGACTCCAAGCTGTACCCCTATGCCACCTCTGCTCAGAAATGTTTCCCCATTAAAACTCAGGACCTGAGGCCAAGAGAGAAGCCAGATTTTGGAGAGGAAGAAACCTAGAGCAGTATGGTGGCTGTAAGAATGTGCCTCTCAGATGTCCAACCTCAGGGAGCGTAACTGACCAGTGGTCCCAGCCACTGTGCTCTGAAGTCCAGCATTGCTTTTGCACCATGCTGGTTCCTGGCAGCTCCCAGCCAGAGGCAGAACCCAGCGAGGGACACTCAGCAGGGTCATTCAGGGGAGACTCGGGCCTCCTCACCCGGGCAACTTGGGTTCAAGGACCCCCAGACAGCTTTGCCAGACTCAGGATTGTCTAAGAATTTCCACCCAACCCTCTGCCTTCCCTCTGTCCTTCACTCAGGGTCACATCAACTTCACACGCTGTAGCTCCTCCCATCTCTCCTGACTTCCCCTTCATTTTCTCTTCCTTTTCAGATTTCCTATACATTTAATCCTGTCTGTTTCTGGTTTCTGCTTCTTCTATGGACCTGGACTAATACAGATCAAGTAAGTGTAAACAGAAGCCACGTGGGTGCCCAGCTGAAGTCTGTGGAGCACTGGATTCTGAGCCTGGATAGTAGAGGAAAGGGAGGATGCTCGAGTGGTCTCATGCGAAGCACTGTCACTTTGCGCTTCCTTTTTCAGGCCTCAGGGAGGGGGAAGTTCTTTCTTGCAGGAACAATCTCTCTCCCCTGCCACACGCCATCCTCTCTTCCTTCCCCTGGCTCCACCTGGTTCTCTTCTGGAGGTTACTTCCTCCAGAAAGCCTTGATGCCGTGACACGGGGTGATGTGTCACTTTCAGTGCTGCCACTGCCCCGACCTTCATCTCTCATGGACTTCATCCCACTGCCCGGGCACCTGTCCATGCCTCTGTGTTCCTGCTAGATAGGGGTGGGGGCTCCTGGGTGGTGGGTCAGAGTCTGTGCTACTTGTCACTGTATTCTGGTGCCTGGAATGTAGGAGTGGTAAATCAATGACTGAAATGATCGAACACATCAATAAGTGGATGATTGGCCTCATAGCAAACACATCACTTGCCTTGTATAAAACAGACACAGAACCTGGAGGCAGAGCACCGCAGTGGACCCTTGACACCAGAAAGACTTTCATGTGAACCTAGCTCTGCTAATTAGCAGCTGAGTGACCCCAAATTTGCTGAGCCTCAGTTTTGTCATCTGTAAAAAGGGATTTTAATGTTCAACTCTCCAAGTTGTGAAGACTGAAAATAAAACACATGAGGCATTTAACAAAGTGGCTGTCACAGTAGTAGGAAATCAGGCATCAGGCCCTCTGACCTGGCCCCCCAGGTCCTCCACTATAGATCTATCACCTCATACAGCAGTGCTCAGACAGAGGCAGAGGCTCTGCTTTCCTGACTTTCAAAACAGTTACTTACGTTCTACTATCTGGTCTACCCGCCTTCTCTCTTCCCTCGATTTTCCATCTCCTGATTAGTAAAAACATAATAAGCACATACTGCTTGTCATCAGCACTGGGGATTCAGAAATAAGCAGATGAGAATCTTCCTTCTTAGAGTTCATGGTCCAGTGAGGGTCTGGGAGAGAAAGAGAGTAGAAACAAGCATAAAAATAAAGAATTGCTACTCAGGGCAGGAAAAGCCACAATAGGCTAAGACTCAACTGCTGACATGTGATAACAAAGACCCAAGATTTTCTGAAGCAGAGCCAATTTCAAGTCATTTAATATATTTTCAAAAAAGGTAGTCTGTGGAGTATGATTTAATATGGGTTACTTTTATCATGGAATACTTTAGGCACAGGTACAAAGAGCAATCATGAACCAACCACTCAGCTTAAAACAGAACACCTGACTGCATTCTTCTTTCTTTCTCTCCCCAGTGGCAACTTCAATCCGGAAGTTTGTGCTTAATCACTCCCTAGTGTGTTCTTAGACTTTTATTATGTATGCACATATCTACAAATGATGTATTGCTTGGTTCTGCATGTTTTAAAACTTTATATAAATGTCACATCCTGTATGTATCACTCTGCAACTTTTTTGGTTGTTTTTGCTCAATACTGTACTTTTGAGATGTATCCATATTGAGGCCTTTATCTCTAATTCATTCATTTTCACTGCTCTGTAGCATTCCATTGCATGTCAATATCACAGTATTGATCTGTGTTCCTGGTGAAAAACATTTGCAATGGGGAAATAGAGTCACTCTGTCTACTAGAGACTTCCAAGAAGCAGACACCAAAATGGGATCAGATGTAAAGAGATGAATTGGAGAGACACAGGTGAGTGATGTGGGTAGGGGAGGAGGAGTAGGCAGGGACAGCCTTCAGACCACAATGCAGGTCTGACACAGGAAAGGAGAGTGGGAAGGAAGGAGGACTGAGTCAGGAAGATTTCTGACTAGCATGGCTCTAAGCAAGTCTCAGCTAGGCCAACAGGGAGTCCTCAAGCAAAGGTTGTCCATTATAGGTACCCACTGGGAGGCCAGAATGGCCCCGTCCAGCTCTAGCACTGCTGCTGTGTCCAGTCACTGGCTGGAAGCCATCCAGATGAAATGTCACACTGGATCTGAAGGTGTGGCAGCTGGGGCATCAGTCAGCTAAGCTCCACACAGCAGGTTCTCTGGAATGGGGTGCTGAATGGGTCCACAACCTCTGTGGCTGCCATACTGTGCATGAGCAGAGAACAGGCAGATTCCTACTTATTTATTCATTTGTTCATTCATTCTCTATCTTAGAAACAAATTGAGATGTTTCAGAAGGTCATCACAGAACAGTGCCATGAAAGCTGGGTCCCTAGAGGACTGTTTCAGACTTCATCACTGGGGCCAGCAGCCGCAGGAAGTCATTTTTGTCTGGTGACCACATAGAGCTCTACTGCCAGGGATCTACAGTCAAGGTCCCAAGAGTCTTCAGGGTAAGATTTTGGAGTCATACAGACCTGTTTTTATTCTTTTCTCTGCCACTTGGTCACTTGTGCAAAGACCTTTGTACCTTGCTCTAGGTCTCAAAAATGAGGGTAACCAGACCTATTTCATGGAGCTGTTATGAGGATTAAAAGAGGTGATGTAAACATAGCACCTGGCACACATAGTAGGTGATTTAAAAAACATTAGGTTCCTCACCCAACATTCTTGGATGGAACAATTTTTCTCAAACAGAACTGCTAAAACTTAGAGCCCTAGTTCTGCAAACTCCAGCTATAGCAATCAGGGTGAATCGAAATGGTCTCCATTGACCCTTCTTATTCACACCCATCACTCTTTCTAAAGCAGCATTTGTGATTAATCTCACTCTAGGGCTAAATCAGTCCCAAGAGCTTCCAAGGCACTTGATAAAGAAGCTCTCTGATTTATAGCAAACACCATTATTGAGCGGTGGCAGAGAGAGGCCATTGGGGGATTTGTCTTGCTGGAAACTCTGTCTGTTGGAGCCATTTCTTCTACTTTCCCAGATAAGAGGTCAATTTATTTCAAAATAGATAAATGGGGTCCTTTTTTTATTCCCTTGGTGGGGTTGGAAGGAGAGAGGAGTTGGATGATTTTTTAAAAATAATGAATAATAGTTAACATTTTAAATTTGGGGAACTCTTCATGGCTGACACAGACATCAGGGTTCAGCAGAAGGCTAGGCACATAGTTCAGTTCAGTTCAGTTGCTCAGTCATGTCCAACTCTTTGTGACCCCATGGACTGCAGCACACCAGGCTTCCCTGTCCATCACCAACTCCCAAAGCTTGCTCAAACTCATGTCCACCGAGTTGGTCATGCCATCCAACCATCTTATCCTCTGTCATGCCCTTCTCCTCCTGCCTTCAATCCTTCCCAGCATCAGGGTCTTTTCAATGAGTCAGTTCTTCACATCAAGTGGCCAAAGTACTGAAGTTTTAGCTTCAGCATCAGTCCTTCCAATGAACATTCAAGACTGAGTTCCTTTAGGATTGACTGGTTGGATCTCCTTGCAGTCCAAGGGACTCTCAAGAGTCTTCTCCAACACCACAGGTCAAAAGCATCAATTCTTCAATGCTCAGCTTTCTTTATAGTCAAACTCTCAGATCCATACATGACTACTGGAAAAACCATAGCTTTGACTAGATGGACATTTGTCAGCAAAGTAATGTCTCTGCTTTTTAATATGCTGTCTAGACTGGACATAGCTTTTCTTCCAGGGAGCAAGCGTCTTTTAATTTCATGGTTGTAATCACTATCTATAGTGATTTGGGAGCCCAAAACAATAAAGTCTGCCACAATTTCCATTGTTCCCCCATATATTTGCCATGAAGTGATGGGCCAGATGCCATGATCTTAGTTTTCTGAATGTTGAGTTTTAAACCAGCTTCTTCACTCTCCTCTTTCACTTTCATCAAGAGGCTCTTTAGTTCTTCTTCACTTTCTGCCATGAGGGTGGTGTCATCTGTGTATCTGAGGTTATTGATATTTCTCCCAGCAATCTTGATTCCAGCTTGTGCTTCAGTCAGCCTGGCATTTTGCATGATATACTCTGCATATAAGTTAAATAAACAGAGGGACATAGTAGGTCCTCAATAAATGTTTGTGGCATATGCAGTCAACTCATGGAATCCTCACAATGCCCCTGTGAAGTGTACCAAACTCATTCTTCACATTTGACAAAAGGGGAAGCTGAGGCTCCCAAGTAAGAAATGGAAGAATTAGGACCGTGATGTAGCCTCGGACCTAACCTTGACCAGCCACCACACCACTGCCCTTGGTGGTTCAGGAGCAGAGCCATCATACCCATTCCTTGAGCACAGATGCCTAAGACACTGGCTCAGAGTGAAAGCCCAGTCAGCCAAGGCTGCAACTTATTTTTGCCTAGTCTTTGGATCCAGTTGGTTCTACTCCAGAACATATACATAGAACATTTGTCTCTCACTTGCAGTCCCACTTCTTCACTTCTGCCTACTCAGAGCCAGACTTTCCTCTCCAACAAACCTTACAAATGGTAGTCTGACAAGACTTTGCCTGAATATTTCCAGTAACCAAGAGCTCCCTCCCTGCCAGAGCTGTCCATAAGAGAGCTCCTCTTATCTGTGCCCTAGGAAGGTAATTCCCCTGGACCTTAGACTTTGCTGCAGGCATAAAAGCATAGGTGAAAGCTCAGGCAGACCTGCCCTGAAGTATGGACTTTCCATTTACTAGCTAGGTGAACTGGCAAAGTTAACTAATTTGCAAAATGCAACCAATAATATTTTATCAGTAGGATTTCATTTGGGTGCAGGTGTGAGAATGGCCACCTGATGTGAAGAGCCGACTCACTGGAAAAGATCCTGATGCTGGGGAAGATTGAAGGCAGGAGGAGAAGATGACAAAGAACGAGATGGTTGAATGGCATTACCAACTCAACAGACATGATTTGAGCAATCTCTGGCAGATGGTGAAGGACAGGGAAGCCTGGCACACTGCAGTCCATGTGGTTGCAACGAGTTGGACACAACTGAGCAACTGAACAAGAGAATACTTAATTAACAGTGGCATAAACAATACACTTAATTTTTCATTTCATAAACAATTGCAAGGGAGGCAGCACTGGCACTCGCTCAGCAACACAGTGATGTTGGGCTTCAGGTTAGTATCTTCATGATTCTCTTGGCCTGCCCTCAAGTTCATTAAAAGGCCACAGCAGCAACAAGTATCATATCTTAACACAAAACTTGCAAAGCAGGGATAGAAGACACAGGTTTAAAAATAAAGCAAAGTAGATAAACAATAAGGGTCTACTGTATAGCACAGGGAACTATATTCAATATCCTGAGATAAACCATAATGGAAAGAATATACATATGTATGCATGTATTTCAGAATGTATAACTGAATCACTTTGCTGTATAGCAAAAATTAACATAACATTGTAAATCAACTATATTTCCATTGAAAATGTAAAATAAAATAAAACAACCAGACTTTTTCATGGCCTCTCTCTTATCAGGTGGAAAACATTTGCCATCCTGCAAAATATTAGACTTGTCTCTATTTCTCATTGGTCAGATCTGGTCACATGCCTACTTCTAGACCAATCACTAGCTGAGGGAGATAGTACTGCCATGATTGACTTAGACAACCATGTTTTATCTCCTTGGGCAGGGCAGATTGCCATTTAAACAAAATGAAGCCTTGCTAGCTGTTGGCTGAACAGCAACAATATTGCACTTGAGGGTAAAATGGGATATGTGCACAGTGCTTAGTAATTTCTGACATGTTTTACTCCTTGTTAACTCTTACTATTGCCTATTATGATGATAAACATTAACAAAGGTATCCAGTTTCCCTCTGACAATCTCTTCTTCCACCTAGAACTTCAGTTCACCCTTAATTATGTTCTACCTTGAGGATCATTCTTCTTGACAGAAAAGATAAAAGCATTAAAGGTAGCACTGCCTTGTTGCATTTACTCTACTGGGAGTTGTTCACATTGTAGTCTGGGTGGATGGCGCCCTCTGGAGTTGTGCAGGATATAACTTGTGTGACTGCTAGCCTTGGTCCTATTAGAAGTAAAATAGTTCTTTCTGTGTCATCTGTCTTCACCATACCGTCTTCTCCCATAAGCAGTCCCCTCCTGTTCTTGGTATATTTGACCCTACAAAAACTTTAGCTTTTTTGTCTTACTCGTACGTCTCACTTAGGAATTGAGCCTGGATTAACATCTTATCAATATCTTGAGTGAAAATAGGGACAGGCAGCTCCCATTAAGGGATAGAGTCAGTGACCAGTTGTGGTCATTGAACTTGACCATGGGACCTCTATCTGCCCTTCATACAGCAGTGGGCCTGGGGGGAAGGCAGGCTTTCCATTTCTGCTGTCACCTTTGAAACAGTTCAAAGAGACTTATCAGCAAAGGGTAGAGAAACCAGGGCAGGTATTTCCTGAATATTACTTAATGCTATCTTGAGTAGAAAACAAAAGACTTTGTTGAAAAACCTTTCTTGTATTTGTCTCTTGATATTCTCTGCCTTACAAAAGAATCTCTTATATCATCTGAGGCCTGATAAGAAGAGTCAGATTTTGGCCCCAAACTTTCCTTTGCAAATCATCTTTGGAAGTAAGTGGACTATAAGGCATATGTTTGAGGGGTAAGAGAAAGAACAAGAATTAGAACAATGGTAATTAGTTACCATGTGCCAGGCACCTCTGCACATAACTCCACTGCCTTCTCCTGGCTGCTCTGTGAAGCAGGTATCACCAATATTTGGTGGGCGTGAAATCAGTCCTGGGAAAGTGAAGGAATTTTCTAAGGTCTGTCTGATTCAAAAGACATTTATCCACATCACACTGTCAGTTCAGTTCAGTTCAGTTGCTCAGTCATGTCCAACTCTTTGTGACACCATGGACTGCAGCATGCCAGGCCTCCCTGTCCATCACCAACTCCCGGAGCTTCCTCAAACTCATGTCCATTGAGTCAGTGATGCCCTCCAACCATCTCATCCTCTGTCGTCCCCTTCTCCTCCTGCCTTCAATCATTCCCAGCATCAGAGTCTTTTCCAATACATCAAACTGTATTTTTGTTCATCATAAACTAGTCAGTCAAATAGCCAACCCACCCTCATCGAATGCCTTCACATGGCATTAAATCTGGAGCCCATTAGCTTGGAGGATGGGGACAGTCCAAACTGTGACTCTGGGTCAAAACACCCATGCTCTCTAGGCTCTGATTCCCATGCATTCATCTATAAAGTGAGACGATCATATCCACTTCACAGAATGGCTGCACTGATCAAATCAGCCCCTGGATGTCAAGTGCTTTTGGGTCCTGGCTTGTAAGAGGCGATTAATTATTCATCCACTAACCAATGGTGGCTCTTATTACTGCTCTGCTTACTGGTCTTACTGTCAGTGACTGGATCTTGCTGAGCCCTGAAGTGAACTGAGAAGTGTGAAGTGAAAGTGTTAGTCACTCAGTCATGTCTGACTCTTTACGACCCCATAGCCTACCAGGCTCCTCTGTCTGTGGAATTCTCCAGGCAAGAATACTGGAGTGGGTTGCAGGGGATCTTCCCAACCCAGGGATTGAACTCTGGTCTCCTGCATTGCATGCAGATTCTTTACCATCTGAGCCATCAGGGAAGCCCCAGTGACCGGTTTCCAAAACAACCCAACCTGAATGTCCTCTGCAGAGTAAGCTGGAGCACTTCTGAGTTGGCTTCCTCAAAACTGGTTTGCCTTCCCAGCCTGTGTTCCATGTTTCGACTCCTGACAGATTCCTTGTATTGGACAAGGCCTCTGAGTGTGACTCTGCCATCTGCTCCGGCTGTTAAATAAACTTCTGCTCCCGGACGGGCTGTCACATGTGTGTAAAAACCACTTTATGTCTGGACTTTGATTTCCAAGTCAAAATTCCCACTACATGGCTGGTTATTAGGGTCACTCCGGATCCAGATTGTATGAATCAGAGATAATAGATTCCAGCTCCGAGGCTGCCCTGGGGCCTGATGATGGGCCTGAATGAGGGATGTTTACTTATTATATGTGGGCATGTTTATGGCTACTCTGAGCATCAGATGATCACTTTTGTGTCACCATCATTAGAAAAGGTGGCATTATGAAAGGACAATAAGCCACTCATGCCCAGTACTACAGTTTATGAAGCCCATTTATATTTAAGTGTTGACTCATTACCTCCTCATAACAACCCCGAGAGGCAAGGGTTATTTAAACTATGCCCTGCTGTGTAACCATGGGCCAATCCCCAGTCTCTGAACTTTAGTTTTGTCATCTGCTAAGTGGGGTTGTTATAGGCATTCAATAATAATAACAGTGTTTGATAACTAACTTCCCAGTTTGGGTCTCCCCCAAAATAAGGCCGACGCAGGCACCAGGTAAAGTAGGTAGGCCTGAGGTGGTTTATCTGGCCTTGCTCTCAGGAACTCATATAAGGAAGTGGACAGAGAGAGCGGGGAGGGAGAAACCGCTGCAGTATGGATTAATGACAGGGTTAAAACTGTGATGCGGCTTCTCAGGTGGCTCAGTGGTAAAGAATCCACCTGCAATGCAGGAGACCTGGGTTCAATCCCTAGGTCGGGAAGATCCCCTGGAGAAGGGAATGACTGCCCACGCCACTATTCTTGCCTGGGAAATCCCATGGACAGAGAAGCCTGGAGGGTTACAGTCCATGGGGTTGTAAAGAGCCAGACATGATTTAGAGCCAGACATGAGCCTAAACACACACATCTATAGGCTCATAAATCACACTAAAACTAAACCTGCTACAGATAGGTTTCCCTTTTCTTACCCTTGGGTAAGAACAGATGATCATCAGTTCTGGGTTGTATCACATCAGGCAATGGTCATCCTTTTGGAAATGACCTCTCCTAAATAATAAACTTATCACCCAGACTAAGATGATGCTAGAATCGGCCTGCATACAGCGTTGTTTTTTGTTTTTGGTTTTTTTTTGAAAGAGAAATGAAGCAGTTTTTAATAAAATTAATGGCATAAATTTGGTTGTATATCTTGGAATACAAAAATAAATTGTAGGTGTTTTAAATACAAAACGATAAAAAGCCAGCCCCAAACTGCATGCAGCATTTTGGATAATGTACAAAGCAGAGACACATAACTATATTTAAAACCCATAATAACTGCGGGAGGTAGGCAGGGAAAATGTTATCATCCTATTTTCCTAAAGAAAAAATAAGATTAGTCATGTTCTTGATTTTTCTCAAGGTATTCTAACATCAGAGGGGAACAGTTGTGGAAAAAATTAAATTCAACTTGCTTTTCTGCAAAAATGATACTTAAAAAATATATCCTTATATACAGAACAACAGACCTGTCTACCTTCAGTAGACTGTCCATCATCCCTAACCTACAGAAATATGGCTATAATTTAATATACTGGTCAATGTTAATACATGTTAATTTTACTTTATTTCATCTTCTGGAGGAAAAAAAGTGAATCTGACTGTAAACCTCCTGGGAAGAGGTCCCAGGCCCCTTGTGGCCTGTAAAGATGTTATTGGAATCTTTCAAAGAACCTAACTAAAAATTTTATATTTTCTCTCATATAATTAGGCCACACAGACTAATTAAAATCACAAATCTTTCTTTTGGCTGGAATTTGGTAACACCAGAGATCACATGATGATCAGCAGTCCTGATTGGTCATTAATGGCATCACAGAAACTCTGAGACCTGGAAGCAGAACCACACTGTGACTTATGCCCCTTACCCAACTATCTCAGCTCCTAAGCAGCCAGTGCAGCAAGAGACCCTGGTCATGGGTTGAGACATTCCAACCCTTCAAGACAGAGAGAACTTGGTGCAAACATCCATGCACACAGAGCCAGATCATGTAAAAAGAATTCTTGGTGATTTAAAAGCTAGAGCCACTGGCCTACTCTGGAGGGCTATGGGTTTTCTGATGGAAATTAGGGGGCCAAGGAGTAAAGCGGGGATGCCCTGATAGTGCTGTATTTCCACAGTGAAATGAGATATCAGATCAGATCAGTCACTCAGTCGTGTCCGACTCTTTGCGACCCCATGAATCGCAGCACGCCAGGCCTCCCTGTCCATCACCAACTCCCAGAGTTCACCCACACTCACGTCCATTGAGTCAGTGATGCCATCCAGCCATCTCATCCTCTGTCGTCCCCTTCTCCTCCTGCCCCCAATCCATCCCAGCATCAGAGTCTTTTCCAATGAGTCAACTCTTCGCATGAGGTAGCCAAAGTATTGGAGTTTCAGCTTCAGCATCAGTCCTTCCAAAGAAATCCCAGGGCTGATGTCCTTCAGAATGGACTGATTGGCTCTCCTTGCAGTCCAAGGGACTCTCAAGAGTCTTCTCCAACACCACAGTTCAAAAGCATCAATTCTTCGGCGCTCAGCCTTCTTCACAGTCCAACTCTCACATCCATACATGACCACAGGAAAAACCATAGCCCTGAATAGACGAACCTTTGTTGGCAAAGTAATGTCTCTGGTTTTGAATATGCTATCTAGGTTGGTCATAACTTTCCTTCCAAGGAGTAAGGGTCTTTTAATTTCATGGCTGCAGTCACCATCTGTCGTGATTTTGGAGCCCAGAAAAATAAAGTCTGACACTGTTTCCACTGTTTCCTCATCTATTTCCCATGAAGTGGTGGGACCGGATGCCATGATCTTCATTTTCTGAATGTTGAGCTTTAAGCCAACTTTTTCACTCTCCACTTTCACTTTCATCAAGAGGCTTTTGAGTTCCTCTTCACTTTCTGCCATAAGGGTGGTGTCATCTGCATATCTGAGGTTATTGATATTTCTCCTGGCAATCTTGATTCCAGCTTGTGTTTCTTCCAGTCCAGCGTTTCTCATGATGTACTCTGCATATAAGTTAAATAAGCAGGGTGACAATATACAGCCTTGACGAACTCCTTTTCCTATTTGGAACCAGTCTGTTGTTCCATGTCCAGTTCTAACTGTTGCTTCCTGACCTGCGTACAAATTTCTCAAGAGGCAGATCAGGTGGTCTGGTATTCCCATCTCCTGAAAAATTTCCACAGTTTATTGTGATCCACACAGTCAAAGGCTTTGGCATAGTCAATAAAGCAGAAATAAATAAATAAATAAAGGAGAAATTATATATATATATATATTTTTTTATATATATATATGTTTTTACCACAGATTAAGGAACTCTCTGCTGCTGCTGCTAAGTCACTTCAGTCGTGTCCGACTCTGTGTGACACCACAGACGGCAGCCTACCAGGCTCCTCCGTCCCTGGGATTCTCCAGGCAAGAACGCTGGAGTGGGTTGCCATTTCCTTCTCCAATGCATGAAAGTGAAAAGTGAAAGTGAAGTCACTCAGTCGTGTCTGACTCTTCACGACCCCATGGACTGCAGCCTACCAGGCTCCTCCATCCATGGGATTTTCCAGGCAAGAGTACTGGAGTGGGTTGCCATTGCCTTCTCCAAAGGAACTCTCTAGGTTTCAATAAAAATACATTATACAGATGCTGGAGAAGGTGTAGAGAAAAGGGAACCCTCCTATACTGTTGGTGGGAATTTAAGTTTGTTCAGCCATTATGAAAAACAGTAGAGAGGTTCCTCAGAAAACTAAAAGTAGAATTACTACATGATCCACCAATCCCACAACTGGGCATATATCCAGACAAAACTCTAATTTGAAAAGATACATACAACCTAATGTTCGCAGTGACACTATTCACAATATCAAAGATATGGAAACAACCTACATGTCCATCGACAGACAAATGGATAAAGAAGATATGGTACACAAATACAATGAATAGTACTCAGACATAAAAAAGAACAAAATAATGCCATTTGCAGCAACACGGATGCAATGAGATTATCATTCTAAGTGAAGTAATCAGAAAAAGACATACCATACGAAATCACTCATATACGGAACCTAAAATATGACACAAATGAACCAATCTATGGAAGAGAAACAGATTCACAGACATAAAGAGCAGACTTGCGGCTGCCAAGGAGGGAGATGGGGGAGGGATGGACCAGGAACTTGGGGTTGAAAGATGCAAACTACTGCACTTAGGATGGATAAGCAAGGTCCTATTATATAGCACACGGAACTACATTCAATATCCTGAGACAAACCATAATGGTGATGCATATAAAAAAGAATTTGTGTGAATATATGTGTGTGTGTATACATATATATAAAACTGAGTCTCTTTGCTATACAGCAGAATTAACACAGCATTGTAAATCAAGTGTATTTCAATTAAAAAAATGTTATATTATAGAACAATTACCAGGAATTTTATCTTCATGTATATGAATATGCTTAAAATAGATATTTTTACCACATGCCATAGAGCATTAAAACGAGTGCTTTTAAGAAAGGGAAGAGAAGGTATTGGCCCTGCTGTTCGCAAGTGAGGAGTGAAAGGAAAGGAACCCTGTGCATTTCCACTTCCTTTATGAGATTTGCCAGCTGAAGTAGTAAATGGATGAGGAGCACAGACTCTGGAATCAGAAGATGAAGGCTTGGATCTCAGTTCTGCCATTACTTGCTGAGCAGTGCTGGGCAGTTGCTTAGTATCTTTGAGCTTCAGTTTTGAGATATAAAAAATGGAGGTAAGGCCTGCCTCTCCAAAGAGAGTGGAGTTACAGTGTGGTGTTACTGTTGAATGAGCACAGGATTATAAATCAACGAATCTTTTCCTTCTGATCCCAGTTCAGCCATTCACTTGGATAACTTGCCTAACTCCTTCAAGCTTTAGTTTTATCCCCTATGAGCAAAACTCACTTGTCCTTCCAATCTCATAGGTTGATTTTGAGGATATAATTCAGGTCAGGCCAAAAAAAAAAAATTATAAATGAAAAAGCAAACATTTCAATACAAACCCACTATCATATCAACATAAAATTTCGCTACAGTGTTTTTGTCCAGATTATCATTTCAGACCAATCTTCAAAGGATCGTGTTTCCTTACTTGCTCAGAGGCAAAGGTAACAGGCTTCTTTATTCATCACTCAATAGACCCTACGGTTGCATGTCCCCACCATGTCATAGAGCTCTGTTTGGGTGCTGTTGACTGTACCCATCCTTGGCTCCTGCCAGTCAGGACAATACCATCCTCTACCATGGTGATGGTGACTGCTTCTGGGATGCTCTTTAGAGGCTGCACTTAGAAATGAAGGCTTTGTTTCAAAAGTTGCAAAGTGAGTCACTCTTCCTACCTAGATGTGAAGTAAACCTGGCAGCTGCCTACAGCCATCTTGATTATCATCAGAAGTGAGAGAAGCCAGAGCTGAGAAAAATCACAAAGAGCCATCGCTCTGCTGATATCATGATCCTTTGGACTGAATTGTGTCCAGAGCTAGTGCACTTCTGGGCTTGCTGGCTGAGACAATAAATTTTCTTGATTGAGTTTGAGTTGGTTTTTCTGTTCTTGCAAGTAAAATAATCTTAAGAAATATACCATGTGACCTTGAGCAAGTTTCATTAACCCCCTGAACGTCAGTTTCCTGATCTATAATAGGGGATAATATAATATCTATCATATAGAGGGTTACAGTGAGGTTCAATAGTGCTTGAAAAATGCTTAGCACAGTGCTTAGTACAAAGTAAGAATTCAATAAATTGTGGCTATTTTTATTATGTTTGGAGCTCTAGACATTGTGCTAAATGCTTTCAGTACATCATTTCCCTTAATCACCATGTTAACCTATAAAGTGGGATTTACTATCTCCATTCACAAATGAAGAAATGAGGGTTAGAGGGTTTAGGGGACTTGTCCAGGGTCCCATGGCTACCAAAAGGCAGAGATTTCATCAAATATCATTACTTTTCCTTTTTTCTAATCTTTCGACCAGATGATATTGTACATTATCATCAAAATGCAAATGTGCTAAAAATGATTAGGTATTAGAGATATAGCAGTAAATATACATTTTTCTTTGAGCTTAGTTTTAGAGGGTATAGTATTAAAACTATTGGATTATAAAAGAAATTAAATTGAATTTGTGCTCTGGATTAACAATCCAGCATCATTTTCCAGCCAACAGCATCTAAATCCTCCAAGCACATAAAAAGCACTGAAAGTAAGTTATGCAACTAAATGCAGGACATAGAGAGGTCGTTTCCATGTACAACTTAAAGCATATGTACACATATTATGTTCCAATTACTATTTAATTTCTCCTAAAACCCTGAGCTGAAATGTAACATTTCTTTTACATTTATTGATTCTAGTTTTTAAAAAAATCTTTTTCATGTACACTATAAAATTATCATCTCTATATTGTCTCTGCTCTTTCTGACAAGATGTAAACTTGTGTATGTTTTCTAGGAAGTCTGAACAATACAATTAGATGTGAGAATAGAAGAAAAACAAATAGACTAGGGTCTTCACTACATAATTTTCTTAGGAAATGTACAGGGAAATCTAAAACTGCATTTTACTGTTGACCTGTAGGGGATCTTCTCCAGATGCCGCTACATGGCATGGAGTGACAGCACTCCAACCACTAAGGGAGGAAAGACCAACCAAAGGGAGAATGGTTAATCCAAACCTCTGCCTTACAAGTGTTGTCTTGTGGGCAGATGAGGGAATTCCTTCCGAGCAATAAATAGAAAGCCTCGAAAAACATAAATACACTCTGGACTGGTCTTCTTAACAACTAGGTCAATATTTTGTCAAAGAAAATGTAACTGCATCCAAACATATCCCCGGTGAGAAGTAACAGAATTTCACAGGCAGGGCGAGAGGTTTCACTTCCGTCCTGCCTCATTCCAGGTTTTTCACACGAGACCTGATAGAAACGTCTGAGAGGAGGACCTGGAAAACAGTCTTATAGATGATACAAGTGATCCTTGATTTTAAGCTTAGACGGTTTTTTACCGATATCAAAGTCATACATGAGGAAGCTGACAAGCAACCTAGAATAGCTTGTTCCTTTTGGTAGTTTTTAGAAAGCTGAGGGTGTGGAAGTGGACATATTTGTAGTCAGGCACGTCTGGCCTTGCTCCTTCTAGGTGAGAGACACTGAGTGTATCATTGAACCTCTGCAAGCCTGTTTCTCATCATAAAATGAAAATACAGGCATGCCTCATATCACTGCGCTTCACTTTATTGCACTTTGCATTATCATGTCTTTTACAAACTGAAGGTTTGTGGCAAGACTGTGTCACACTGTCCCAACAGCATTATTTTTTAACTAAGGTGTGTACATTGTTTCTTACACATGATGTTATGGCATATGTAATAGACTACAGTACAGTATAAACGTAAGTTTTATATGCACTGGGAAGCCAAAAAAAATTGCGACTCATTTGACTGTGATATTCACTTTCTTGTGGTGGTCTGGAACCGATCCTGCAGTATCTCTGAGGTATGCCTGTAATAAGAACTACTTCACAGGGTTGTGTGATGAATGGGCACAGGTAAAAGGTAGCTTATTTTCCCTTTAATTTTCTATAAAACTATTTATTTGATTTAACGTGTTATAAGAAAAATATCCCTCTTAATATAACCTCAACATCACTAGACTTCACCAGTTTGGGAGTACAAATCATACAAAAACAATAATACATTTTTACAACCTATTTCTACATGTAGGGAATATAGTAATTTCTGGGTATCACTAGGGATGTGTCTTGTGCTTCTTTCATCTTCATCCAGATCTTTTTCGATGTCTGCTGCCAGAAAGATCAACTTGGGGACTACATCTCGCCCCTGCCTGCGTCTCTGTGATACCTCAGTGAGAACAGGTTGGCTGTGCTCTCTGAGAACCCCCGAGGTACTGAGACTATAATATCACCAACAAGCTCAGATGACACAACTTCCTGCTACGGCTTCAGTGCACCAGAAGCATACCATGTCTGCAGAGAAGATCCTTCTCCCCATTTTCTCACTTGATCACTTAGACCTCAAACAGCACTACTTGTGTCTGCCTATGGAAAGAGCTTCTTCAGCTTCTTCTTAATCACTCATGGCCCACAGATGAGGATCAGGAAACTCTCTAGTCAAAGGTGCCTACTCCACACAATTGCAGTCCTATTGCAAACCAATTTCTGCATATTTCAGACCATCAATTTCCTAGTTCATTGCAACCACCCAGACTCTTAAATTCAGTTTAGGCTCAACTGGAACCCTCTAGATGATAACAATTATTTTACGTTCTGATATTCTGATTTTTCACCCACTAGAGGTTTTCCCCCCAAATCAAAAGTATAAGACACAGTAAAATGTGTAAAACAGGGGTGGTCCTAAGATGGCAGAGGAAGAGGATGGGGAGACCACTTTCTCCCCCACAAATTCATCGAAAGAAAATTTGAACTCAGAAAATTCCACAAAACAACTTCTGAATGCTGGCAGAGGACATGAGGCGCCCAGAAAGGCAGCCCATTGTCTTTGAAAAGGAGGTAGGACAGACAAAAGAGGTAGAGATGAAGATCCATCCAGGGAAGGGAGTCTTAAAAGAGAAGTTTCCAAACACCAGGAAACACTCATTGGCGGGTCTGTGGGGAGTTTTGGAATCTCAGTTCAGTTCAGTTCAGTCACCCAGTTGTGTCCGACTCTTTGCGACCCCATGAATCGCAGCACGCCAGGCCTCCCTGTCCATCACCAATTCCCAGAGTTCACTCAAACTCATGTCCACTGAGTCAGTGATGCCATCCAGCCATCTCATCCTGTCATCCCTTTTTCCTCCTGCCCCCAATACTTTCCAGCATCAGAGTCTTTTCCAATGAGTCAACTCTTCACATGAGGTGGCCAAAGTACTGGAGTTTCAGCTTTAGCATCATTCCTTCCAAAGAACACCCAGGGCTGACCTCCTTTAGAACGGACTGGTTGGACCTCCTTGCAGTCCAAGGGACTCTCAAGAGTCTTCTCCAACACCACAGTTCAAAAGCATCTATTCTTTGGTGCTCAGCTTTCTTCACAGTCCAACTTCCACATCCATACATGACCACTGGAAAAACCATGGCCTTGACTAGACGGACCCTTGTTGGCAAAGTAATGTCTCTGCTTTTGAATATGCTATCTAGGTTGGTCATAACTTCCCTCCAAGGAGTAAGCGTCTTTTAATTTCATGGCTGCAGTCACCATCTGCAGTGATTTTGGAGCCCAGAAAAATAAAGTCTGACACTGTTTCCACTGTTTCCCCATCCATTTGCCATGAAGTGATGGGACCAGATGCCATGATCTTCATTTTCTGAATGTTGAGCTTTAAGCCAACTTTTTCACTCTCCACTTTCACTTTCATCAAGAGGCTTTTGTTTGTTTTTTTTTTAATATGAGGTACTTTGTGTTTTTTTTTTAATTTTATTTTATTTTTAAACTTTACATAATTGTATTAGTTTTGCCAAATATCAAAATGAATCCGCCACAGAAGAGGCTTTTGAGTTCCTCTTCACTTTCTGTCATAAGGGTGGTGTTATCTGCATATCTGAGGTGACTGATATTTCTCCCGACAATCTTGATTCCAGCTTGTGCTTCTTCCAGTCCAGCGTTTCTCATGATGTACTCTGCAGATAAGTTAAATAAGCAGGGTGACAGTATACAGCCTTGACATACTCCTTTTCCTATTTGGAACCATTCTGTTGTTCCATGTCCTGTTCTAACTGTTACTTCCTGACCTGCATATAGGTTTCTCAAGAGGCAGGTCAGGTGGTCTGCTATTCCCATCTCTTGAAGAATTTTCCACAGTTTATTGTGATCCACATAGTCAAAGGCTTTGGCA